>NC_089266.1:16955497-17284299 GCF_963930625.1 Muntiacus reevesi | reverse complement strand
CCCCCAGTGAGAGTGAGTGTGAGCAAGAGAACAGGTACTTCCTTCATTTCCTAAGCACCGTGCATCTTGGCAGCATGAGGTTTCCCCAAGATGTCACAAGAAACAGAGGTCTGAAATTCCCGCCAGGTCACAGGTCACAATTACTTCCAAGGGGTCTTCACAGTTAAGACGGGCACACACATTTCAGAGGGCAGCCCCTGGGCCCCCCCTCGTTCGCGCACACACACTCACGCACACTCTCACGCCCTGGGACCGGTGTTCGGCCGCGGGGCCTGGCTGGCTCAGGTCAGGTACTGCACCACGAGGAACATGACCACACAGGTGAGCAGCATCCCAGCGATCATGAAGTACTTGTCCTGGAAGGCCCGCTTCTCGATGAGCCGCATCACCGTGTTGGACAGGCCGAGCATGGTGGCGATGTCAAGGATCTTCTTCTGGGTCCCCTGGGGCAGACAAGAGGAGAACGAAAAACCGTGATCACCTCCTTGTGCCAAGGGTGGGTGAATGTCAGCATGAGGTGCGATGGACCAACAGTCTCTCGGTCACGCCTAAAGCATACAAGCAGCAGCAACCAGATGTAGATCAGGCTCCTTCAATCAAAGTCACAGAGCAAAGCAAGGGGGACAGGAAAGTCTTTTCCACAAACATGCTGGAACAAATGGTTAGATAACGGGCATCTTGTGCACAGAGCATATATACACACATATACACAAATGTGGGCTTCCCGTGTAGCTCAGTCGGTAAAGAATCTGCCTGCAGGGCAGAAGACCCAGGTTCAATCTCTGGGTAGGGAAGATCCCCTGGAGAAGGAAATGGCAACCCACCCCAGTATCTTCGCCTGGAAAATCCCATGGACAGAGGAGCCTGATGGGCTGCAGTCCATGGGGTTGCAAAGAGTGGGGCACAAATGAGCGACTAACACTTTACTTCATGTGTATATGTCCATATGTATAATGCACAAGAACATGTGTTAAAAAATGACCATTGCTTCATATTATACACAAAAATTTCATCATAAACATACAAGCTAAAACTATAAGCTTCTAGAAGAAAACAGGAGAATATTCCCAAACCGGAAATAATGCAGGTGCATATCAACAAGAGGATGGATTAACAGTGTATGTTCTGTGCACGATGAGATATTGCTGCACTAAAAAGGACCGGGTGACACCATGTAATGACATGAAAGAGCCTGGAACACTCCTGAGAGGAAGGAGGCACACACACAAGAGTAATGTGGACATCTACAATTAAGCTCAATAACAGTCAAAACTAATTTATGATGAAATAAGAAGAGTGGTTGCCTGGGGCAGGGGGTGGGCAGAAGCAGACTTTACCTGGGAAGGGCACAGAGGCTTTTTCAGAGGTGATGAAAACGGTCTATGTCTTGAGAGCAGGGAAAGTTACAAAGGTGTATGTAGGCATTTGTCAAAACTCCATGACCTGTACAAGTTAAGATCTGTACACCTCACTGTATGCACATCATACCTCCATAAAGAAGTTCTAAATTAGAATATTTTATATTTAAAAGGAAAAAATGGGCTTCCCTGGTGGCTCAGATGGTAAAGAATTGGCCTGCAATACGGGAGACCCGGGTTTGATCCCAGGGCCGGGAAGATGCTCTGGAGAAGGGAATGGCAACCCACTCCAGTATTCTTGTCCATGGACAGAGAAGCTTGGTGAACTACAGTCCATGGGGTTGCAAAGAGTCGGACACGACTGAGCGACCAACACTTTCACTTTTCACATTAAAAAATAAAAGGCAATATCAAAGAAACTTCTTCTTTGCTCCCTGGCTTTAAAATGCCTGCCATCAGTCTGTGCTCGCTGTGGAGTAGACACCTCAGGAATTCTGCTGAGCAGAGCCTACGTCCACATTCATGAGAGGGTCAGAAGCAGGCAAGACGGAACCAGAGAAACACAGCTGCCAGACACCACCACGACGACCTAAAGCCCCATATGTAAATGTCACCGCCCACCACCCAAAGCAAGAGTATTTTATTCCTAAACCAACAATCCATACCACCCAGGCTACCACCCAGGCCGCCCTTCCTCCCTGCTATCTAATTTTCATTCTTAAGCATATTCAATTTTATATGAAGTAATAGATAGATGCTGGGCGGATCTCAACTTACTTACACGTCACCCACTGTATTGTATGGAGGCATCTAACCTAAGGTCCCGCATCTACTTAAGTGAACACAGTAACAGGCAACTGAGAGGAAAGTCTCTCAGATCAAATGTCATCTCTGCCAGAGGAGATCAGAGACATGTTTTCACCACAACAGTGATGATCAGCATTAGACTCTCACTCAAGACTCTGCTCAGCTATGAAAGAAGAGATTATTCCATCACTCTACGAAATTCAAATATCAAATTCAAAAATCACTGGAAAGTTAACATACATTTCAAAAACACTACTCATTTTCTACCACAAATTTCCCCAAATCATGGCCCGGCTCCTTCACACTTCCTCCTATGCTCTTTTCAAATGTTTTAGGCAGAAGCTTGCCTGACAGAAGTGGGGCAGGTAGAAGGAATCAGTACAGTAGATGTGCAGAGGAAACGGATGACAAACCTCGCACTCCAGCCCCTGACTGCCCACCCACCAGGCTTCCCAGCACTTTATCTCTGGGGACAGTGTTAGGGCAGAATTTGCACAGGCTCTTCAGTGACACCAGGCTTCAGTAGGAAGCTGACATTTGCTTTAACAATAAGCTCTGAGCCCTACCGGGTTGACATTAAGTGTTGACACTATGAGTCTCATCCTATAAAGAGTTTGACTGTTTTTCTGAGATATGGGGAGGAAGCCAGCAGCTTTCTAAAGAAAGGGAGGATTAACCCTCATGTATTAGTTTAGACTGGGGTTCCCTGATGGCGCAGCGGGTAAAGAATCTGCCTGCAATACAGGAGACAGAGGAGATGCGGGTTTGATCCCTGGGTCAGGAAGACCCCCTGGAGGAGGAAATAAGGAAATGACAACTCACTCCAGTATTCTTGCCTGAAAAAAAAACTGTGAACAGAGGAGGTGGGCTACAGTCCATGGGGTCACAAAGAGTCAGACACGACTGAGCAGCCACACACACACACATCAGTTCAGAGGACTGCAGGTGGCTGTCCTGAACGGGGGCGCCCACGGAGCTGTGAGACCACGCTTCCAGACTGTTGGAAGCGCTGCAGCCATCAGCAAGATAAGTGTCACTCGAGGCCTGCCTGACCTCCTCCCAGGTAAAGGTGGTAGGCGATGCTCAGAAACATACTGAAGTCCTGCGGAGCTGACAGGCTCAACATGGTCCAACAAAAACTAAGATAAAGCTCACACTTCCGAGTGACTGCTTCTCACAGCTCAGGGGCTGGGAGGGCTCCGCGCACAAGGGACCACACCCTGATAACAGGCACAGTTCACACCCCATTATCCATCAGGGTTGATACAGGAAAAGGGCTGAGGCTGAAACATCATGACTGACATCAGAGACTGTGTAATGTTTCTGTAAACCACTCCCTAGGGGTCTGAGTCTCAGCCAATGGGGCAGGGTTTCTAGGAATACCTGTTACTAAAGAGAGAACGCAGCAGAGTCACCGGGGGTCACTAGCCTGTGCTCCAGAAGCCACTGTCAACCAACCCTGGCAGCCCTAAGACCCTCCCTCGGGGGGCTTCAGCTGCTGCAGGACAGAGGTCTTGGCTCTAAGACTGCCCGCCACAGGGGCCACACGGAGCACACCCAGGAGTGAGTGAGACGCCAAGTAAAGCCGTGTCTTCCTTCTTCCGAGAGTGAATTCTATCACAGAACTTCTTGGCCCATTACTGCTTCCTCTCACAGGGGCAGTCACTTTCTGTTCAGCCCAGGAAATGGAAAAACACCTGGATACTCAGAGATGCCACATTATGGTTCACTGTAAACACAGTAAATACCTATTGGCAAAGGGAATTCGGCTACTTTTGGACTCATAATAATCCACTTCCAGCAAAAAGGATCCCAAACTCAAAGGCTCTGTCTCACCATCACAGCATCACAGTTCAGGGCTACGTGACCAAAAGTTAAACGCAGGTCTCACACTGCTGGCTAAAGTCAAAACACAAGGCCTTCTCCCTGTCCCCCCAAAAGGGCCCCCACCTTCAAGGTCAGTCTCTGGGCCCTCAGTCCTGCCAGAATACTGTGCCCGCCTCCAATGAGGTCATCCATGCCGTGGTGAATTTTCTGGAGGGAGGAGTTAAACTGCAGTGATTCATCCATTGGTATGGTGGTGTCAGAGTCCTGTGAAAGAAACGCAGGCACTTGATTAACTTTGCTGCTGCTCAGCTCCTGGTGTCCCCACCTCAACTGACCACTCTGTCTCTTGGTCAAGGTCAAGCCGGAAGAACTGCCAGAGGAAATGGCGCAAGAATCAAAGGAACCTGACGGAGACTAAAAAGCAAAGCGGAGATCTGGGGCGGCCCCTGTCCACTCAGAGGAAGTGCAATTCTCAGACTTCTCAGTCTCCAAGTGGGTTCCACCACACAAGTCTGCTCATCCCTGCCTCCTCCGCATCACTCCCCCAACTCAGGAAAAATTTTTTTATTTTACTTTTTGATGTGGACCATTTTTGAAGTCTTTTATTGAGTTTGTTACAATATTGCTTCTGTTTCATGCTTTGGTTTTTTGGCTACAGGGCATGCGGGATCTTAGCTTCCTGATGAGGGCTCGAACTCACTCCCGGCTGCGCTGGAAGGCGAAGTCTTAACCACTGGACCCCCAGGGAAGTCCTGAAAACACTATTCTCGCTGGGTTTCTCATAAAGGTTGTCTCTAATTCCTTACTAACCTAACTTCTTCCAAATGTTCCTTTACCTGGCTTCCCCTTGGTGCAGTGGGGAAGGTTTGCTTTTGTTCTTTGGCTATTTCATCTATGGTTTATTCCTCCCTCCGATTAGACAGACTGACTACAAAGAGCAGAGACTGGTTTGTATTAAAGGCCCAACAGTGTTCACAACGGGACTATTCACCTGAGCAGGGAAGAAAAGTCTGTAAAAAAATCAAGGGAGGAAAGAACTAATACTGATCAATGCTTTCCACTTTGCAAACTCTTCATTCTAAGCTCGTTCAGGCCCCACTCTAACATTATGCTGTAGTTATGGTATTATCCTTGTTTTAGATGAAGAAACAGAAGCCCAGAGAGGTGGAATGACTTGCGTAAGACCCCGCCAGTGAGACGTCCAGAGGGGCACAAATCCCCGTGCTGGGTGCAGAGCCCGCCCTCTTAACTGTCCCATAGGAAGAAATATCAAAACCGATCCCAGCGCTCCACCTTCACCCTGCAGTGGCAAGGACACGGACGCACGCATAAGCAGTCACTGCCCTGTCCTCTTTCCAGTTCCCTGGCCGTTACAAACCCTTCTGCCAAGCAGGACCACTTTTACCACTTTCTGTCATCATGAAGAAGTTAAACCACCTTTTCTCTGCTGCTCAAGTTCACAATCTTTTTTCAGGTATATATTTTCAATCCCCCCCGCTGCTAACATGGGAGTTTCTCAGGGATAGGAGTCAAGGTTTTTAGTTTAAACATACTTTACTTTCAGCACCTTAAATAGCATCCTGCACAAGCTGATGTTTGGTGGGTGAAGATCCCAGTGTTTGGGTACAGCTGATGGGCTGTTATCTCTCAGAAAAATGTACTATAGCTCATGATCATAAAAAGACCAGGAAGTTCATTCAGCCAGATAATTTTTATTAAGGGCCCACTGTACGCACAGCATCACACTAGGCTGGTAAGACGTAAAATAATTCGGAGCCATCATCCCTGGCCTAAAAAAGCCCTATAACCAACGCCACAGCTATCAAAAGCCCACACAACACCTTAAGTATGTCATATGGCTCTCTACTCTTTTGAAAAGAGGCTCTGCTTACTGACCAACACATGTTCATTGACCTCTTGAATTGTTAATTATTACTACTTGACTGCTTACATCAGAGAAGCCAAACTATGTAGGCATATTCTGAAGCACCTGGGGAAATTACTGCACATGTGGACACAGCAAAGAGGGTTCAACATCTGCAAAGTGGGAACTGATTTGAATTCTGAGGCTGGGCTTAGAAAGTGTAAGCCTACTTTAGAAAATGAACCTCTGTAAGAAAACAAAAAACCAACCAAACAAAAAGCCCCCGAGACCCACCTTATTTGGTGGGATACATTATGCAGGACACAGGGAAAGCCAGTAATGTTCTACAGCCATGTGTGAGAAATGATCCCACTGAGACCAAAGGACAGGTACATGGGTATCCCAGGAAAACAAACATGCAAACCAACAGGCAACTTTCAAACGGGCTCAAGTCAAGTAGTCCCTTTAAAACGAAATACCTGTTAACAAATCCCTCTTAAGTGCCGCTCAGACTAGAGGCAAAAGCATTATAATGCATTAAACACTGGAACTGCATGCATGCACACACGCACACACATGCAAAAACATTTCAACACATCCAACGCTGGAACTGCATGCATGCACATGCACACACACACACAGAGGTAACTGCCTGAAGGCAGCTTTGAAACGCTGCCCTCGCTACAAATAGTCTAAGTTATCCTTCTTGATCTGATCAGGAAAATGTTTCCAAAATGTGAAAGTCCACTTCTCTGCATCCACCAGGCAAACCAGGTTATCTTTCACCTCTGCCTGTTCCCTCAAATTAACTACTTCCTCTGAGGGTTTTTGTGACAGAAAAAGAGATGCAAGTGGTGTCTAGGTCTAGTCTCTGTAACGCAGTCGGCCATCACTTCCAGTTGCTCTCCTCCCGTCCCATCTGTCTGCTTCAGTACCCCGCAGAGGGCTCCTGTCAGAGTCCTGAGCTCCAGCTCTGACCAGCCACCCAGTCCCTGCCGATCCCGCCCAGGCGCCGGGCTTACGTTCGTGGTGAAGGTGCGAGACAGAAGCTCCTCTCGCTGTCTCTCCTGCTGCTCGCGTGCATACCGCCGGTGCTGGAAGTTTCGAAGAGCAGTCTGCAGGTGCTGGACGTCGTACTTTAACTGGTCGACCCGGCTGGAATTGACAGAGAGATTAAATTCCAGGAGTCCCGAGCAGCACAGCTGGCAGCGGCTGGACTTCGTCTTCAGGGAAGAAGACAGTTCCTTACTCCCCCTGTACCCCTCCATGCTACCCACCCCCCACCCCAAATAATCTGATTTGATCAATAATATTGAAAGTAAAAAGGGAGCCTGTAATTGGAGCAGGATGGTAGCAAATGAGATTCCAGCAGCTTTCCTTAACTATCTGCTGGTCTCTGATTCTGGATGCATGACAGGGAACAGGTGACGGGAAGCAGGTTCGATGACCTCTTCCTGACCTTCTAGGGATTATACTGCTCTCCTGGAAGAAGCCCAAGGCATCTGTGGAGTAGAGCATCAGTGAAGTTTCATAAACGTTTTGGAAACAGAGGCTGGGGTGGAGGTGGTAAGAGTGGTTTCGATTTAATTTCATGGGGGTGTATCAAACATTAGATCAGTTTTTCATTACAAATACACTGACTGGAGTGATTAAGAGCAAGATAATTCACCCCAAGAATGAAGTGGGAATCAAAAAACAGAGTCACACTGCCTGGTGGCATTAGGTTTCCAGTGGGCATGGGTCTGGTCAGAAAAACAGTACTGGGGGCAAAATTTCAAAATGATACCAACAAGGAAAGGAGACACCAGGCTTCTGAGCCACCAACCTCACAGGCTTTTTATTCTTTTTTTTAACTGAAGCAGAGGTGATGTACAATATTACATAAGTTACAGGTATACAACATGGTGACTCACAAGTTTTAAAGGTTATAATCCATTTACAGTTACTATAAAATATTGGCTATATTCCCTGTGGTGTACAACACAGGCTTTTGATTCTGAGGGAGAATCACGCAAATAGAATTGTGGTCTTTACGGGACTTTATCTTTGCATAGTCTCAGCTTTTCAAGGTGTAAATGGATTTTCAGAATATTTAATGACCTCTCTGGGATCAAGGCCTGGCAGGGTCAGAGCACTCACAGTTTGGCATTCTGTCTTTTGTGCGGGGGCTCCTTGCTGGACAAAATCTCCAGACGCTCTAGTTGGCTGAATATCTGGTCTATGCTTGCTTGGATTTCATTTTCTACTACTGCACAAAAGAGAAAAAAGAACAGTTACTGGAAAAGAGATAGTGAACTTAAATTAGAATGGTAAATCAAACATGTCTTTTTTCTATATCCAATAAACTCAAAAATATGTACTGCAAAAGAAGAAAAATGCACTGATGAGAACAGAAAAAAATTCAAATTATACTAAGTGACTTTCTAAATGTTTTTATATATATACGCATATATATATGTATATATGCATATATATAGGTGTTAATGCCATAACAATGCTATTAAAAAAAAAAAACCTAAAGATAAATCTATAGAATTAAATTTCCTGGGAGGGGGGATCGGGATGGGGAATACATGTAAATCCACAGCTGATTCATGTCAATGTATGGCAAAAACCACTACAATACTGTAAAGTAATTAGCCTCCAAAAAATAAAAATAAATGGGAAAAAAAAAAAAATTTCCTGCCTTTGAAAATAAAATGAACATTCAAAGATTGTCCAAAAAAAAAAACAAAAAAGATTGTCCAAATAAATATTTTCAGCAAAATGTAGTATTTTATGATATAGCATGAGACCTCTTTTCCTTTGAGATTATTCTCAGATATGGGTTATAAATATCTAGTAAAAAGACTGCCAAATGAACCCTCTACAGAAAATAATGAGGTTAAAAAAAAAGCGCACAGGGAAAGATTAGTATGTGAAACAAGGAGAAGCATTCCCTTAAGAATAGTAGGCTGATGCTGGAGTCATCAGGACAGACAAAGTACCAACAGGGAAGGCCCAGGAAGGAATCCACAGAGGTAATAACATGATAAATACAGTCATTTTCCTTAGCTCCTTTACTAACAGTCAAAATGACCTCTTTTCCATTTCTACTCATGTACCAATGAGATTGCCAGAAAGCCAAACAAAGTCGACGGTCAGAGGCTAAACTGTGCACAGAAAAAGGCATCCAGACTGCCTCGTGTCCAATAAGGGAATGACAGTAGACAGAGGTGTCACCTTCTTAGAGGAGCCCAGAGCTAACAAACACAGTTGAGAACAAGGCGAGGCACAGGACCGGGAGAAGAGGTGCATGGGAGCAGAAAGCAGGCTTGAGAAGACAGGAGAACGGGCCCAGCGCCAGCCAAGGAGTGACAGGAGGAGACAGCGTCGGTGGTGGGAGGGGGACCAGCAGTGTCTGTGTGACGGACTCAGAAAAAGCACCTTTCCTTTTTCTTTTGGCCACGCCACATCGGCAGGTGGGATCTTAGTTCCCTGAACAGGGGTTGAACCAGTAGCCCCTGTGTTGGAAACACGGCATCTTAACCAAGGGACCACGAGGGAAATTTCAGGACCTTTTCTCAAACAGAAAAGAAACTAAAACACAAGTAGCAGCACTCTTCTCAAAAGAAATCAGGGTGTGGGAACTGAACTAATTAATACTGCCCTTCGTTTCTGAATAATCCTCCTGGAAAGCTGCAGAATTCTCAGCTCAAGAAGAAACGCCCAGTTCCAGTTAAACATCTCTGAATCTTTATGGACCACATTCCTCTACGGACAGGGTAATTAGATTAAGACAGATGGAGGCAAGTACTCCCATTCCCATCGGGCCCTGTCAGGTTGAGTGGAGGGGTAATGGGGGATAAGACTTGTGGGATTCCAGAGGGCGCGGTCAGGGAAACCAGTGACTTTGCCACAGGGTTTTCTGTCCACTCTCACAACAGAACTCATTCCACGCTGACTCCTTCAGCCCCTGAGGCAGAAACACAGTCAGGAAACCCAGCCCATTAGCAGCGTGTCATCAGAGACAGGACTCTGGTCTCCGTAGTTAATTACTCACAGTGCAGAGACTGCTTGTCTGCCGTCTCCAGGCGTCCCATGTGAGACTGGATTTCATGGACATGCCTATCAAAGGGAGAGGGAGGAAATGAGTGAGACGCGCGTAATCAACAGTACTTCGGTCAGGAAAGACCATTTTTCTAATGCCAGTGTAGAACTGATCTAAATGGACAGTGTCGCTGAACTGTGAAATTTGTATGTGGCACTTCAGGTCACATGTTTTGGCACGGTTTCTAATATTTTAACGTTAAATATTAATAACAAGGCAGACAGGCGGCATTTAGTGATCGTTCACTGTATCTGAGACGTTCTGCAAGGTCAAAAACCCTATGAGGAAAGGACTATTATCACCCTCTTTTCGTAAATAAGACAACTGAAGCCCAGAAAGGTTATGTAACTTGTCCAAGGTCACACACCAAGTGATAAACCTCGATGTGGACCCGGCCAATCCCACTCTCTGTTCTTTGACCCAATGTGCTGAGTTCTGCTCTGTACTAGAGAGAGTCAAAGGGCAAGAGAGATAGAATTCTTGTCCTTGAGAAACAGTATAATTAGGAACGACAGGCCAGATAGACGCGAAAAGTCCCAAGAAGATTTAAGAGAACACTAACACACACAAGCGTAAACAGAAAGATCTGAGCACCAGTGCTAAGTAAAGGCAAAGAAAACAGAAGACTGAGCTGGGGGCAGCTCTGTGGACAAAGGGAATTCGAAATGTGATTTGGTAAAGGAAAATGTGGACAAAATGACGTGCAAAAAGGCCTGCCAGTCCTGTCACATGGGTGACCAGCAGGCTGGCATGCCTGAGAGCTGGGGTCAGAGGGAAGAAGGGGAGGAGGCGGATTAGTGGGAGGGAGCCATCAGAGGAAGGCCCAGAGAGACAGGGATCTCCTGTTTGGTGAACCTCTTTCCTTGGCAATAGGAGGCAGTTATGGAAACACAGCTCTGTACCGGGGCCTCTGGCCAGTCCTGACACCAGGCCCAGGGCACTTCCCGATGGCTTCCCAGGGCATGGCCAAAGTCACCCTCTGAGCCCTTCCAAGCAGTCCTCTGTGATAAATCCTGGGGCTTCTGGTCTTTTCACAGAGAGTTACAGGAGGGGAGGTGTGAGCTCTTCTATCATCTCCAGGCCTTGAAGAAATGTCAGCAACCATCGTCCACCGTGAGCACCACACACTGTAACCCCAAATTTACCAACGCAAGCAAGGAGCCCAAATTTGGTTTGAACTTGCTTCGAGTCTTTTCCAGGGCTTCGCTGTGGTCTCGAAACATGACCCATGGCTCCAGAAGCAAGGGCAGACCCTCAGAGGTTCCTGGGCAAGACCCAAGGTCCTGACAGGCAACCAGAAATCACTCCTAGAGTCTGAGGGACGAGGTCGCTACTTCAGGAAGGTAAGTCCAGGTGCTTTAGAATGGAGACACATGGAGATATGGAGGCAGATGTAGGACAGCAACTTGAAGAAACTGACACCTGGATCAGGGAAATGACGAAAACAGCCAGAGAGCACTGAATGGCAGTGCTGATGGAAAAGAGAACGAGGACTTTCCTGAAGGCCTGGATGTGAGCAGTGAGGCAAATTTCTAATGGAAGCGGGAAAGGAACAGACTGCAACAAATGCTGATGGCTCAGATCCTTAACCATGTGAAAAAAGACACTTTGTGTAATACACAAAGATAAACTCAAGGCATGCATATTATGACTTCAGGTTAAGTAAGGATTTCTTGAACAAGACAAAAACCAAAACTACCCCCAAACCCCACAAATCACAAAAGAAAAGACTGATAGATCTGACCACAGTAAAAAACAAAAACAAAACCTTTTTACACCAAAGGCACATCTGGAACAAAAAAAAAAGGCAGAGACTGGAAGCCACCTGCAGCAGATAACAAAGGAATATGTTTGAATGTATGTATAAGGAACTACTACATATCAATAGGAAAAGTCAAAACAATTTTTAAAATGGGCAAAGGGCAACTGAGAGAAAAGGAAATCCAAATGGACAAAAAAATATATGAAGAAACACTCTTCCAGTAATCAGGAAAATGTATATTCAAAGTAATAACATCACATTTCTCCCATGTGATTGACAAATATTTTAAACTTTAAGGATGAGGGACCTCTGGCAGGCATAACAACGGTTCCCAAGGGGTCCTGGGGAAGATTTCCAGGTTGTATCAGAGGCCTGCCTTTGGCTCCATATTCTGTTCTGGTATTTTTTTAAAAATCAGCTTATGATTATGAAATTTGCATAAAATTCTGCGCTCCAGTGACTGGTTAGGATATTAAACCACAAAGCAAATACGAATGTTTTTCATTTAGACTGTGGTGTTGGAGAAGACTCTTGAGAGTCCCTTGGACTGCAAGGAGATCCAACCAGTTCATCCTAAAGTAGATCAGTCCTGGGTGTTCATTGGTAGGACTGATGTTGAAGCTGAAACTCCAATACTTTGGCTACCTGATGTAAAGAGCTGGCTCATTTGAAAAGACCCTGATGCTGGGAAAGATTGAGGGCAGGAGGAGAAGGGGACGACAGAGGATGAGATGGTTGGATGGCATCACGGCCTCAATGGACATGAGTTTGAGTGAACTCCGGGAGTTGGAGATGGACAGGAAGGCCTGGTGTGCTGCGGTTCATGGGGTCACACAGAGTTGGACACGACTGAGCAACTGAACTGAACTGAATAAAATAAAATTTGTCGGGGATAAAAAGCGTTTTAAGATTTTTTTAAAAAGTCAAATGCACAACACAGAATGGCATTCAGGTTTGGGTCACGTGCCAAAGAAACCCTACCAAGTCAAGATTTCCCCCAATGGGAGATGAGCAAGATGACTGGGCAAGTTCAGAAGTCAAGGTGCAAAGAGGAACAGCCAAAAGAGCTAGTGATAATGATCCTTTAAGAAAGGAAAGGAAAAAAGCAACTAAATTAAAATGGGGCAGCTGGGGCTCTTCAAGTATCTAGAGATGACAGGAAGAGGAGTGGGCTTGTTCTCTGTTGCTGCTCCTTAAGGGCGTGTGTGCATGCGTGCTCAGTTGCTTTAATTGCGTCTAACTCTCTGCGATCCAATGGACTATAGCCTGCCATGCTTCCCTGTCCGTGAGATTTCCCAGGCAAGAATACTGGAGTGGGTTACCATGCCCTCCTCCATGGGATCTTTCTACCCAGGGATTGAACCCAGGTCTCCTGCAGTGCAGGCAGATTCTTTACCACTGAGCCACCGGGGAAGCCCCCTTAAGGGAGCCCCAGAACCAAAGGGTACAAATTTCAAGATGACAGATGTCAGCTGAACACAGAAGGAAAAGCTGAGAACAAACTGTCGAAGAAGAGGGGAAAAAAGGGCTCTGGCATGTTTACACACAGAGCACATGAACTGTTTTGGGCTTTATTAAGGGTCTTCCTGACCAAAGTGAATTGAAATGGAAGATCTTGCCAGTCACTTTCAATTCTTAAATTCCACAACAGCAGCAGAAGAGATGATATCAATAGCCACGAAACCCTATAACCACTCATCAGCTGGTTTTTACTATTTTCTAAGCAAAAATGGATATTAAATTGCAGCGAAACATGCCTTTTCCCAACCAATCTCTTTTTGCTTTAAATGAACTAGAAAAGATAAGAGCCAATAAAGTGATAGCAACCTCCACATGCCAGGCCCGAGGAAATAAATGAAAACAACAGAGCAAGGATGAATGGCATTGCGAGAACTACTATATGCAAAGTGGCAAATATGTTTTACATGGAACTGGGAATTCAGACAACACATTTGAAGCAATAAGGAACAGATGGCATGCAAATCTGACATGGGAGTGTGGACACTAGAAATCAGAAGTCCTAGTCCTGACTTGTGTGGGGTTCATGGTGGGCATGGGTGAAAACATAACCAAGCAGAGACCCAATAGCAAATAAACAAGCGTCAATGCTGCTGAGTTTTTTTTTTTTTTTAAGTCTGTAGAAGATCTAGGAAGAATTTTTTTTTTAAATAAAGCTTACTTATTTATTTGGCTGCGTCCAGTCTTGGTTGCATGGGCTCACAGACCTTCCAGTTATGCAGTGTGGGCTTAGGTGCTCCACAGCACGTGGCATCTTAGTTCCCCGACCAGAGATCGAACCCACATCCCCTGCATTGCAAGGCAGACTCTAAACCACTGGACCACCAGGGAGGTCGTTAGGAAGAATTTGAAAACAGAATTGCTTTTTTAAAAGTCCATGGAGGGACTTTCCTGATAGTCCAGTGGCTAAGATGCCACGCTTCCCAATGCAAGAGGCTGGCAAGATCCCTGGCCAGGGAACTAGATCCCACACGCCACAAATAAGAGTTCATATGCCACAACTAAGAGTTAACATGCAGCAACAAAGATCGAAGAGCCCACGTGCCACAACTAAGACCCGGCACAACCAAATTAAAAAAAAAAAAAATTTAAGTCCAGGTAACTACCCGGCCCCCATCATATACACCCACTTTGCACACATACTGCTTCTGCCTAACTCGAGCAGGAAACAGGGTTTTAGAGTTAAAAGATCTGAGTTGGAGTTTGAGTTCCACTATGCAGTAGCTGAGGGGCACTGAACAAGTTCATTTAATTCCTTGGTGCCTTAGTGTCCTCAACTCTAAAATAGGGCACTGATAATCATAATTATTTAAGGGGTCATAGATCCAAAGGCAATATGAAACTGCTGCGGTAACCCACACAGCACCATAGGGAAGTCTGTTGTTTTTACTTTGCTTGCTTTATTTAAAAGTAGCAGAACCATCTGGGCACTTTCACCTCACCCACTTTGCCTTCACTATATTTAGTCTCTCATCAGAAGGCAAAATCAAAAAAAAAAAAAAAAAAGGGAAAAACTGGTCTTGAGATAAGGTTAACAGTCTTTAAACCCAGCTGTTCATCAAAATCACCTGGAGAGCTTGTTAAAAATAGAGCTTCTTGTGCTCCAAACCTATTGAATCAGAATCTCTAGTGATAGTAAGGTCCAGGGCACTGAATGATCCTGGACAAATATGGGCACCTTTACAAGCACTGGGATCTCAAAAATAGAAGCCTGGCTATTAGCTCCTCTATAAAGTTCACCCTAACAGTATTATTTAAGTGTAAAATGTTTAACCTGCTTTTCATCTGTTTTTTCCCCCCCAATGTTCAGGAATTTTCAAGATATGCAACTTTAAAATGCTGATATAATTCCAATGTACTTTTAGGGACACAGCAAGAGATAACCACAAACTGGGTTCAAAGTTCCAGTAAAATTAATATGCTCAGTTACTGCTGTATCAGTTCAGCTGCAATCACTAATTTCTGCAACTCCAAAATTTAACTGCAGATACGCACAGGATTCTGTTTCCTTTTTAAGACACTCAGTCACCAGTGTTATGGAACTGGAAGGAGACTTACAGTTTAATCAGCCCCAAACTTTTATTTTACAGGTGAGGAAAACAAGGTGATGAGGTCTAGAACCAGAATCCTCAGTCCTGTTTCAGTCCTTGAGGGGAAAGGAGGCAGATCAGAACATACTGTACCAATAATAATAATCATAATGATGATGATGAATATACTGCAGTGCAAAACAAAGTCAATTTCCTGAGGGCAGGGCTGTACTGTCTGCACTGGGAACAGTGCCTAACACATAGCGGGTGCTCAATCAGTATTCACTGAATAAGCGAATGACTACATAGTAGGCGGCCTAGCAATGGCTGGTCAAATCTTGTCCCTTGTCTGTTTTTGTAAATAAACACACAGTCACATCCATTTGTTTACACTCTGTCTAAAGGCTGCCTGTGCACTAATAACAGCAGAGCTGAATAGCTGCCATAGAGACCATATGGCCTGTAAGACCTAAAATATTTACTACCTGGCTCTTGACAGGAAAAGTTAGTGAGCTCTGCTAGAGTCTAAGGGTCTATAGAGTTTGAGGGTAGGTCGCTGGAGGCCTGCACAGGTAAGGAGTTCATCTATGCTCCACAAATCTTGTTTGGGACACCGTTTAGAATTCCTCCTCTGAGTTTACATATAACTGAGCTTCCGAGTTTACTCTGTGATCAGCTACCTGCTGCACCAGTGACAAGCAGCATGAGACTCTGTGAATAAAATTACTCTTAAATATAAACTGGGTTGCAACCTCCTTAGGAATATCCTTTAACCAAATTAGCTAACCAGATGAGACTGTAGATGAGATCAATTTCAGAGTACTACTTAGTCCACTGAGCCTGGTTATTGTAAAAGATCTGCCCTTTCTTAGTAACATGGGCATAATTTCCTGCTTCATTCCTTTTCCAACTGACTCACAGATCCAGCTTTTAAAGTCTCTTGTCTGTCCTTCCTATAATTGTTATATGAGAATAGGGTTCATATAACAGCGTAAGATAATTCTGTCATTTCAATACTATTACAAAGTAAGCTCTACATTTTCACCTGCCCAAACCAAACGCTGAATCAATAAAGTAAAAAGAAGTAGAAAATGAAACAGTAACTTAATGAAAAATAAATGAAACACAAAATTGGAAAATGAAACAAGAGGATCATCTTCCTCTTATTCTAGTGCTCTAAAGGATTTCTTTTATTGTGAATTCATTAGAGAGGTGGGTTCCCATTTTCTTTCTTTCCCAGGCCTTGGTGGTGCGATTTTATGAATTTTCATCAGCACAAAACTACACTGTAAGTTGAAAGGTATCAGAATAGGGCAGGTCTAAGTACGGATATATTCCAAAAAAATCTGAAAACAGAGACTCATACAGACATTTGTACACCAGTGTTCTCAGCAGTATTATTTACAATAGTCAAAAGGTGGAAACCATCCAAGTGCCGATCAGTAGAGGAATGGATAACAAAACATTGTGTGTGTGTAAAACGCTACAAAGGAATATTATACAGCCATAAAAGGAACAATAGATACATGCTATGACACAGATGAACCTTGGAAACCTTATGCTAAGTGAAATAAGGCAGACACGGAAGGACAAATATATTATTCTACTCATATGAGATATCTAGAATAGGAAAATTCAGAAACAGAAAGCAGAACAGGTTACCAGGGACCTGGGGAGAACTGGGGGAGTACTGCTTAATGGGTACATGAGTTTCTGTTTGGGATAATGAAAAAGTTTAGGAAATAGACAATGATGGTTACACAACCCTGTGACTGTACTTAATGCTGCTGAGCTGTACGCTTAGAAATGATTATCATTTTAAATAGTAAATTACATGATACTGGAAACTTAATTAAAAATCAAGTGGTTAGTTAGCTTTAAAAAGGTAAATGTCATATTATTTATGTTTGACCATAATAAAAGATAACTCATAAAAAATTTTCCCCCCAAACAGGATAGGTATGATCTTATTTCCCTATTCAATTACATATTTCGGCAAGCTCCAAAAACGCAGAGCAGTATGAATAATGAACCAAGGAATTTTACGAGAAGCTAAACCAAAATTCACCTCTTTAAAGGTAACCTGGAGGTTGGATACATGAGACAAGTGCTCAGGGCTGGTGCCATGGGAAGACCCTGAGGGATCGGGTAGAGAGGGAGGTGGGAGGGGGGATCGGGATGGGGAATACATGTAAATCCATGGCTAATTCATGTCAATGTATGGACGGAAGGACTACAATATTGTAATTAGCCTCCAACTAATAAAAATAAATGAAAAAATAAATAAGTAAAGATAACCTGGAACCAGATATTCTGAGCAATTTCTTTTATCAGAAAAATATGGTCTTTTAGTGTAAACCGAAATCAGAATAAAAGAGAAAATAAAAATCACAGCGTAGCAGCAATAAGGTTTGGGCCAATCAAGACTAAGGATTGGTATCATTTAGGAGCTGTGAGTCATTAATTAAACGTTTTCTGACGACTTTAGCCCAGTGATGGATCCTCCTAAATTGCTTAAGGAGATCCTGTTGGTAATGCTCATTTACCTTCCATCTCATGGTGCCCCATGTTAGACCTTTTTTCCGAACACCCTGGCTCTCCAACTAAATAGTAACCGCCTATGTGCTGAGGCCCTCAGTCCCCACCGGTTCTAGCAATCCGGACCACACAGTTGGCTGGAGGTGGACAATATAAGACTTTCCCTTCACCTAGTCTACCTAGCAGCTAGTCACGGCCTCGGAGATCCCGGAAGGCATTCGGCCCAATGTCGCCGGTCACCAGGTCGGACCCTCCGGCCGCCGCAGACCTAGGCATCACGGCCAAAGGCTGAGCCCTTCCGAGCTGGTCCCCACGGCAGCGCCCGGACGGAAGGACTAGGCCTCCATTCTGGCAGAGGACCGAGGCCCCAGTCCAGGGGACTAGGGCTCGCCTAGCCTGGCTTCGTCCCAGCCCATGCCCGACGCGTCCCTCACTTGTGCGTTTGCTGGTACAGCGGCTCCATGTTGCCGGCCCCGCCGGGTCCCGCTCCGGCTTCCACGGAACACGTCCTCACAGCCCCCCTTCCGGCTTCCGGCTTCCGGTCGCAGGACCCTCCTCCCCTCTAGGGCTGTCCCAACGCGCGCCATCCTGGTGGCGCCTGCGAGAAAGGAGAAGGGGAACGAATAAAGAGGCCTGAAGAAGGCTAAGCGTAATCAGAGGTTCTGACTCAGATGAGGGACGAGGAAGGACAGGTTTTGGCAAGAGGCTGTCTGCAGCATTGAGTCAGGCATTAGTAAGGGCAGTCACAGTGTATCGGCGTGGGGTCCTCAGAGCAAGGTTGTAGGTCAGCGGACCACAGCTTTTCTTTGCTGGAGAAAGGCTGGGACTGCTTGGCTTCGTGTTAAACTATTTATTTGTGGATCTGGAGATTTCTCTCTTCGCTGGAGTCTCTGGTGCAAGCATCTCCTGTCTGGCCCCCAACTTTCGCCTGTCTCGCCTCCCCCGCCCCCCACCACATTCATCTAATAAAACCCAGAGTAAATGAGCGGTTACCGTGTATCACTTATGGTGTGGGGCAAACCGGTTCTTCTTGTCCTCAAAGAGGTCTTGGTATAGGAAAGGAAATAAGATGTATGCACAAATAGACGTCTAAGGGTAGACGGTCTAAAGACATCAAGAGAGTTAGAGTCGGCTCCAATGGGAGATTCAGGAAAGACAATGTAGGAGGCGACATTTGAGCTTGTACTTAAAGGATTTAGACACTTGAAGGATTCGGACACCACGTAGACCTAAGCCTAAGCCATCCTCCCAGACTTATCTACAGTTCCTCCCAAGGGAGGAGATGTTCCTCTTCCTTTGGCAAGTTGATGGTTCTGTTTTCCTGTATCCTGGATCCCACCCAGTTTTGTGTCCTAAGAGACTGTCCACCCATGTACATTCTTTCCTTAACACTTTCCCATTTATTCTAATATTTATTTCTTAATGATTACCTACTGTTACCAGGCACAGATATTGGGGCAGGGGGTGGGGGGGATGGAAGACAAGTAAGACAGAATCCTAGATAAGCAGATTAGAATGATCCCAGTCACGTAAGGAAGACTTAGAAAAAATTAGAACTAGCACTCCAAAGTGTAGGACCCTCTGAGGTCCAGGGATTTTGCTTGCCTTCAGTTCAGTTCAGTTCAGTCGCTCAGTCGTGTCCGACTCTTTGCGACCCCATGAATGGCTTGCCTAGGTTCCTAGGATAATGTTGTGTGGTAGAATAAAGAGGCTTTCATAATTTTTTGCTACTGGAAAGGAAAAAATGATCAATAGGTGGAGTCTAATTCTTCTAATCTGAGCTGGCCTTAGTGACTTGCTTGACCAACAGAATGTAGTAAAAGAGAAATTGTAGGATTTCCAAGGTCAAGTCATAGGAAGCCTTGCAGCTTCTACTCAACCCTTTAAAGGATCACTCACTTTGGTGATCCTGAGACACCTTGGTAAAAGTTTGACTCCCCTGAGGCCATCATGCTGAAAAGGCCATGTCTATATGTAGTCTAGTCAACATGCTGAGCCCAATCTTTCAACAAAGGCACCAGACCTGTAAGTGAAACCACCTTGTCCCCTCAATAGTAGTCTATTCATCAGCTGACTCCTACCTAATGACCTCTATAGACCCCTGTAGACTTCACATGGAACCGAAGAACTCCCAACTGAGGCTATGCCTGAATTCCTGAACAGGAAACCAAGGGATAAAGTAAAACTGATTATATTTTAAGCCACTGAATTTTGGGGTTGTTTGTTTTTCAGGAAGAGATGCTCGACCTCAAAAAGTTTGTCAGCTAATTAGAGAGGGTATAGGGATTATAAAAAGGTAACAATGCAAGACAGTGTATGAATGTGTAATAAGTAGTAAAGACAATCAGGTATGTCATAATGTAGAGAAGGAAGAGATCCCTTTCAATTCGATGATGAAAGAAGACTTTCCAGAAGAGATGAGATGTCGGCTGAACCTTGAAGTACCAGAAGGATTAAGATGTTTGGAGAAGCAGGCACAGAGGGTTCTTGGCAAGCAGAGAGGTAAAGTTCAAAAGCTGTAGGTAGTCCCAGGCAGTCTGTGTGGTTCCTCTTGGCTAGAGCAGAAGAAGATGCTGAAGACAGGAAAGACATTTTGCCTCCATCTTGTGGAATGTCTGAAGGACTTTGAGCCTTGGGTGAAGATGAAAGTGAAAGTGTTAGTCGCTCAGTCATGTCCGACTCTTTGCAACTGCATGGACTATAGCCCATCAGGCTCCTCTGTCCATGGAATTCTCCAGACAAGAATACTAGAGTGGGTTGCCATTCCCTTCTCCAGGGGATCTTCCTGAGCCAGGGGTCAAACCCAGGTCTCCTGCATTGCAGTCAGATTCTGTACCATCTGAGCCACGAGGGGAGCCTTGGGTAATGGAATAAGATAATATCAGAAAAATCAGTGTGATGACTGCATGCTCTCTCCTTTTATCTGAACTTTAAGAGGTGTCCTACAGTTCTACAGTTCCAGAATTTGGTAAACTAGTCTACAGTTGGCCTGTTTGTTCCCTTCTTGGTGTGATAAACTTCAATACTCTAGAGAGTATTTTTTTTTTAAGTTTGTGTATCTATTTACTTAGGCTGTGCTGCACATGTGCTTTTTCTAGCTGTGGTGTGTGGGCTTCTGATTGTGGTGGCTTCTCTCATTGCAGAGCACAGGCTTTTGGCACACAGGCTTTAGTAGTTGCAGCATGCCGGGTCAGTAGTTGTGGTGCACAGGCTTAGTTGCTCTGTAGCATGTGGGATCTTTCTGGACCAGGGATCGAATCTGTGTCCTGTGCATTGGTAGGTGAATTCTTAACCCCTGGACCACCAGGAGAGTCAGTGAAGAGTAATTTTGATCTGTCCAATTTGATGGAACATAATTATTTTCTCAGAAACCATGAATCTGTTGTGTCTCTCTGGTCAATTAGATGGAATAGAACAGTTCTGTTATCTTTTTTATCAAACCCTCCTTGCTCCCTATACTCCCCCTACTGTGGTCTCTACCCTGCGCCTAGTGTACCTTCTGATCTTGTCTCCTAAGTCCCCTTCCCCCTGTCTGTCTCACCTATACCAATGTTCATTCAGCATCTCACACAATTAGCACCAGCTCTGAATGTCTCAAATAGGAAAAGGAGTGCGTCAAGGTTGTATATTGTCACCCTGATTATTTAACTTATGTGCAGAGTACATCATGAGAAATGCTGGGCTGGAAGAAGCACAAGCTGGAATCAAGATTGCTGAGAGAAATATCAATAACCTCATATATACAGATGACACCACCCTTATGACAGAAAATGAAGAGGAACTAAAAAGCCTCTTGATGAAAGTGAAAGAGGAGAGTGAAAAAGTTGACTTAAAGCTCAGCATTCAGAAAACTAAGATCACGGCATCTGGTCCCATCACTTCATGGCAAATAGATGGAGAAACAGTGGAAACAGTGGCAGACTTTATTTTTGGGGTTCCAAAATCACTGCAGATGGTGATTGCAGCCATGAAATTAAAAGACGCTTACTCCTTGGAAGGAAAGTTATGACCAACTTAGATAGCATATTAAAAAGCAGAGACATTACTTTGCCAACAAAGGTCTGTCTAGTCAAGGCTATAGTTTTTCCAGTAGTCATGTATGGATGTGAGAGGTGGACGGTGAAGAAAGCTGAGCGCTAAGAATTGATGCTTTTGACCTATGATGTTGGAGAAGACTCTTGAGAGTCCCTTGGACTGCAAGGAGATCCACCCAGTCCATTCTAAAGGAGATCAGACCTGGGTGTTCATTGGAAGGACTGATGTTGAAGCTGAAACTCCAATGCTTTGCCCATATGGTGCGAAGAGCTGGCTCATTTGAAAAGACCCTGATGCTGGGAAAGATTGAGGGCAGGAGGAGAAGGGGATGACAGAAGATGATATGGCTGAATGGCATCACCAACTCAATGGACGTGAGTTTGAGTAAACTCCGGGAGTTGGTGATGGACAGGGAGGCCTGGAATGCTGTAGTCCATGGGGTTGCAAAGAGTCAGACACGACTGAGTGACTGAACTGAACTGAACTTGAATGTCTCACCTACCAAACCTAAGAGCCTGTTGAGGGGCCCTCATCTCCCTCCCCTTTCCAATCATTCTCTTCAATGTTGAGCCTTTTGATAGCTCCCTGGTGCCTCAGGAACACAGTAATAAATTCTTATCTTGGCAGACAGAGCCCTCCTTACTGGTCGCATCTATGGCCACTTTCCCCATCCTAACTACAGTAATTGTAGTTCTCCTCTGAAGTGCCTTTGTGTCCTCTGGCCTTTGCATGCACTGTTCCCTATGCATCAAACACCCTTCCTTCTTCCTTAGGCCTGATGAGATCATTTAAGTTTCATTCTGGTTTCACCTCTCTTGGGGAGTGCCCCTGACACCCATGCTGGATCAGGGCTTCTCCCCTGTACTCCTGTGGCACCTGGTGCTCTTTCTAAGCACTTTTCACACATATCTCGATTCTCTGCCCACCAGCCCAAGGGCAGGAGTTGTGTCTTTCATCCTTGTATCTTCCTAGAATCCAGTTCAATAACTGGTATAAGGTGCAAGCATGCTCAATCTCTCAGTCGTGTCCAACTCTTTGTGACCTCATGGATTGTAGCCTGCCAGGCCCCTCTGTCCATGGCATTTCTTAAGAAAGAATTCTGGAGTGGGTTGCCATATTCTCCAGGGGATCTTCCCTACCCAAGGATTGAACCCATGCCTCCTGCATTAGCAGGCAGATTCTTTACCACTGAGCCACGTGAGAAGCCCTGGCTGCCATAAGGTAGGTGCTTGTTAATCTTAATGCCTTGAAATAAACTCCATTTAATCAACTCACTCTTCTAATGGGCTTCCCTGGTGGCTCAGATGGTGAAGTGTCTGCCTGCAATGCAGAAAACCTGGATTTGATCCCTGGGTCGGGAAGATCCCCTGGAGAAGGAAATGGAACCCACTCCAGTACTCTTGCCTAGAAAATCCCATGGATGGAGGAGCCTAGTAGGCTACAGTCCATGGGGTTGCAAAGAGTTGGACACGACTAGAGACTTCTCCTAATTATTCCATCTGCCTGCCATTTCAGAGTCTCAGAATTGTCTGAAAGTTGACTTTTAGGCAATTATAAACAGTCTGCCTCAGGGGAGCCATTCCTGCGGAAAGACTCATCACTTGAAATTGGTGCAGAGTACTAAACAAAAACCTCCTCTAAGGCACTTTCACAATAGTTTCTCATCCTGGGCTTGTCACCACCGGTTGGAGGCAGGACAGCATCACTATCCCAGTTTTCTAGACAAGCATCCTGAGCTTCAGAGGTTAACTTTCTTGCCTAAACTGACTGTGGGAGAGGGAAACTAGGTCCAGGCTGTGGTCTCACACTGCCCTCCAAGCAGTTGCTCTGTTGTCCTGCCTTTTTGACTCAAAGAGGGCCTTGCACAGGTAAGTTAAACAGCTCTGAAGGATTCTGCTTTGGACAGCAACAAAACCCTAGTCACCACCCCCTCAAAGCCGGAGAAACATAATCTCATCGCCTCTGGGTTTTCTCCCCAGCCCCTTCGATTAAAGCTGAGCAGACAGAAAGGTTGACATTTCTGAATTCAGAGGCTGCAGTGAGTTGAGAAAAACAAGCATCTGTGGCCCCTTCCAGGACCCACCAGGTGGAGGAGATGTTGCCCCGGGTCCTGTGGGAGGTGGGGAGAGGTCTCCAGGAAGCCGCCCTCCACGGAGAGTCCATCAGCAAATTGTCTCATGTAGCCATAACAGCCAGGAGCAAGGTTGGGGGGAGTGGGGTTTGGTCCTTGGAGAGCCACTGTATTGTAAACAGGATAAAAGGGGCTGGAAAGCCCCACTTATCACTGACTAATGTGTCCCCAGGTCATTGGGGAGCTGGACCCCCACCAGCAGCCCTGAGGGAGTGAAAGAGAATTCCCGATTAACCCCATCACCTGTGAGTGGGGCCAGGGCAAAGGTCTGCCTTTCCTCTTACTAAGTGATTTCGATGGTGGCATTTGTAGAGCTCAACATGGTTCCTAGGAAGCCCCCTCCAAGACTGGAGAAACATCTCTGGTGCTCTGTGGGGGCATCTTTGAAAGGTGAGGAGGTCAGAGGAAGGCAGGGGTAGCTGGAGGCTCAGAGCAGTTGCAGGGGAGAGTGGTGGTCTCTTCTTCACCGTGGGGGAGAAGGAGACTTGGGGATCAGTGCCTGGAGCAATGGGTTGGCTTAATTTAGACTTGAGAGATTGACCGAGGGCTTGGTCTCTCTGGGCTCTAAGGATTTCATTCATTCCTTCCAACCCCCTTTGTGTGTGCAGGTATCTTAATTCATAGAGGAGAAAACTGAGGTTCAGAGAGGTTAAGTGTCCAAAGTAAACAGTAGGTAAGTGACCAGCTGAGACCTGAACTCAGGCCCTGCATCGCTGACTCTCAGAGCGGGCACTTCACTGTTGGTTGGACCCAATGTACCGCCTCAGTGTTTAAGTGTGAAGACTTCCAAGGGATGCTTAGATGAAGTGAGTTCAACTTTCCTCTGAATATACTCCACCCCTCCAGGGAGCCTTCCTTGGTCTCTGCCTCTTCCTTTTGGGCCCCCATTTTCCTGGACCCCTGAGCATGGGATAGAAAGAGTTGAGAGTTTGATACAGAAAGCCCGAGTTTGATTTTCCAACTCAGACAACCTTTTGGCCAAATCAATCCATTCCTCTGAGCTTCAGTTTCTTTATCTCTTAGATGGGGACACTATTATCCACCCTTGGTATTTCACCAGGTTGAAGGAAGATGAAATGAGAAGGGCTGTGCACACAGTTTGAGTGTTAATTTCACAGCGATTGTTTTGGAACTTCCTGAGTGAATTTCTTGCCTCCAGTTTTCACCCCCTTGCCCACCTGCCTCTCCAGGAATATTGCCTTCAGATTCACCTGCTTAAAATATAACCTTATGCATGTCTCCTGCTCAGGAACCATCAGTGACTCCCTGCTACTTCTTCCTGGATCCGGTGCTCACCTTTCCAGAACTGGCTAACCTCCCACTCCCAAACCTGGAGCCTCTGCTCCCCTGCCCCGCCTTGGGCTCAAGTCATGGATCCTACTTGGGGTGTCTAAACATTCTGTGTGTTCTCATACCTGTGGGCCTGGGCTGGCTCCTTGAAGAGATTTGTCCCCTCTTCCAAGTTGGCGCAACTCCCAACCACTCCTCCAGCAGGCTTCCTGACCACCCATCCTGTCTCTCCCTCTCCACCCTCTTGTCTTTATCATTCTCTGTGCCTTCGTATCCACCTCCTGGGAGTGTTGGCTTTTCATGTCTCAACAATAGATCGTAAACTTCTTGAGGACAAAGACCTGCTTGTGTGTTTCAATTAAGGTGCTCAACTAATCTAGGCTAGAGAGACACTGGGCTAAAGAAGATGTCCTCAAGAATTCTGAAGTCAACAGTGAGTGGTCTACCTGTCCCAGGAGCCCCTTGAGCAGTGGTGATTTGAGAATCTGGCTTCCTGGAGGGCTCAAGGTGCATCTGTGAGTTGACTTGAGACATGGCAGGCCAGGTGGAGGTGGGGTTGTTTCTGACAGGTGGCCACGTTGTGGGACTTAGCCAAGAGTACCAGCCTGGAAGCGCTCTATTCTACAGCCCCACAGGACTTGCCCTGAGCATACAGGAGCCCCTGTGTCATCCCCTTTCGTATCCATCATTCAATGAGTCCTCAGGATTTCAGGGGTGGAGTAGGAAGCAGGAATATGGAGGAATTTTCCTTCCATGCCTTTGATAACCAATGAGCTGATGACCATTCAGCCTGCTTATCTTCCTAGCGAGAAACCAAGGCCCCAAGACAGGTGTGACCTGCCCACATCACAGAGAGGTCAAAGCCCAGCTTCCGTTGGAACCTGCATGTCCCGACTCCAGCTCCCTATCTCACACTAGCTCCTGGGCAACAGAGGTCAAGGTCCTGCAGACAAGGATTCCGGAAGTAAAGTCCTGGGAACCAGCCCCCCATCACAATTGCCCTCAACCTGCCAGTAAGTGGAGTAGGCCCACCCAGATGGAAAAGTTTCCAAGAAGGAATCTCTAAGCTCCTCTCCAGTGCCCCCAAACCTTCCACACCTTGGTTCATCCTGGTTTTTTTTTTTTCCTCCCCTTGAAATGAAAGCGCAGTCACCGTAGCCCAAGCCACTTGGTCCAGGGCTGCCCTGTCCAATTCACTAGCTGTTAGCCACACGTGGCTATTGGGCATTTGAAGTGTGGTCAGTGCAGACCAGCTTGTGCTGTAAGTGTAAGATACCGACTGGCTTTCAGAAACTTAGTACAAATTAATGCCAAGTACTGTAATACTTTTTACATTGATTCATGTTGAAATGATAAAGTTTTGGCTGTCTTGGTTTCAATAAAATATACTATTAAAATGAACTTGACCTGTTTCTTTATCCTTCTTTATTATCACTTCTAGACTATATTAAATATGTAAACTCCATGCTCCCAATGCAGGGGGCCTGGGTTTCACCTCTGGTTATGGAACTATATCCCATATGCCGCAATTAAAAAAGAAAAAAGAGATCCTGTATAATCAACTAAGGGCTTCTCTGGTGGCTCTGTGGTAAAGAACCCAACTGCCAATGCAGGAGATGTGGGTTCGATCCCTGGGTTGGGAAGATACCTTGGAGAAGGAAATGGCAACCCACTCCAGTATTCTTGCCTAGAAAATTCCATGGATAGAGAAGACTGGTGGGCTACAGTCCATGGGATCACAAAAGAGTCATTCACAACTTAGTGACTAAACAACAACAACACGATCAGCTATAAAGATCTCAAATGCTGCAACAAAGATGGAAGATCCTGTGTGCCTCAGCTAAGACCTGGTACAGCCAAATAAATGAATAAATAAATATTTTAAAACCTAAACATGTAGCCCATATTTGCAACTTGTTCTGCGTTTCTACTGGACAGCGCTGATCCAGAGGGTGCCCTTTGGCTTCCCTAGGAGACTGCAGGCTCCTGAAGGCAGAGAGCTGATTGGGTAGTTCTTCCTCTACACAACACAGCCCCTCCCAGCCTGGCATCCCAGGTCTGGCATATACTGATGCACAGATTGGGTCCCCAATTCTCCAGAGTGAACACCCCTCCATATGGGCTCCTCTGAGTTCCCTTAGATCCAGAGAATCTCAGAGATGGGGTATGAGGGCAGTCAAGGCAGGCTTCCTGGTGGAGGTGAAGGGGGCTTCGGGGCAGGATGAGGCAAGCCAGGTACCCTAGGCACACAATGTAAGGGGGCACTCACTCTCAGGGTGGGGCAGGAGTGACCCCAGGAACCCTGCTTGCCACTCACCCTGCTCCCAGCTCTGTCAGGCTCCAACACGGTCCCTCCAGGAGGACCTGAGTGGGATTGCCACAGAGGTCTGCAGCTGAACTCCCTGCAGTCCCTTGGTGGTCCTAATAGCCCCCGTCTTCCAAGGGCAAAAACTCACTCAACAGCCACTTCTCTGGCCTCAAAGAAGCTGGACCAAGCCCAGGCTCCTCAGTAGCCAGGGCCTCCTTGCCCTACCTCCAGTGCCTTCAGGAGACAAGTTGCATTAATGGCAATAATTTTGCAGCTTTGAAAGGGAAGCACCCAAAACCTGGAGGCTTGGGGCTGGAGGAGCCCTCTGAGGAGAGGGCCAGACGGCAGGCATCCCTCAGAGGCCTCCGTCCTGCTGCAGGCCATGGGGCCAACGTGTCCCGACACCGACAGGCCTCCTCGCACAAGCCAGACCTCACAGAGTGAGGAGGGGAAGAGGGGGCTCGACAGGAGGGTCGGGGGCTCATCCATCAAGAACCATCAAACGGCGGGGCCACAGGCCTGCCTGAACATTTGGCTTTTTTAAAGGGGCCTTCTGCAGCCCCCCCCCCCCCAACTCCCCCCAAACCTTAGCCTCCTGGAATCAAGCACATTCCACTGGTGGGGGATTAAGTGGTCGGCAACCCAGACTGGGCTGCCCCTACCCCCGTCCCGCCTGCTCACCCACAGAGCAGGGACCCATCTCCTGCCCCCCCCCCCCCACCTCCCCAGCCAGAGCTGCGGTTAAGGGGCCCAGGGCAAGATCGAAATTGGTGGGGCCTTGTCTGCCCCTGCTTTTAAGAAAATAGCACACAAATTGAGAGACGATCTTGACTCTCTTTTCTTTTTTTAAATCAGGAGAGTTGACAGCCACTGGGTGGGGTGGGGGGAAGTGTCTCCAAAGCCTTGTTAGGCCAAGAGAGTTGAGAATGGTCCCTCAGATGATAGCAAAGGACCCCCAGCCTAACACCTGTACCTGGGTCTCCTTCCTGATGCTCCAGGGGTCAGCTGGCTTCCGGTGTACTGAGTGCTCACGGCCAGAGCCTGCCTGCCAGGTGAGACAAGAGCGTGGACTTCCCTTCTCTCCTTTCTTCCCAAGGGAGCCCCCGAAACACCACCCTCCTAGCCTTGGCAGTTGCTCATTGAAGCATCAGAAAGGCCTAGGTTCTAATCCTGACCCAGTCCCCTCCTGCTCCTTGAATTCTCTCAGCCCCATTTCCTTAATTACTGTGCTCCAAGTGCCCTACTGGTATAGTGGAAAGTCATCTGGCCTTGCTACCAGAGAGATGTGGATTGGGCTAGCTGTACATCCCTGGATAAGTCACTTGACTACGCTGACCTTCATTTTCCTTAAAAGAGTTTTGCAAGAATTCAGTGAAATCACACATTTGAAAGTAACCGGAGCAAAGGGTGAGGGCGGAAGGGAGGTTCAAGAGGGAAGGGGTATACATATCAGTTCAGTTCAGTTCAGTTGCTCAGTCGTGTCCAACTCTTTGCAACCCCATGGACTGCAGCATGCCAGGCCTCCCTGTCCATCACCAACTCCTGGAGTTTACTCAAACTCACATCCATTGAGTCGGTGATGCCATCCAACCATCTCATCCTCTGTTGTCCCCTTCTCCTCCTGCCCTCAATCTTTCCCAGCATCAGGGTCTTTTCCAATGAGTCAGCTCTTCACATCAAGTGGGCAAAGCATTGGAGTTTCACCTTCAACATCAGTCCTTCCAATGAACACGCAGGTCTGATCTCCTTTAGGATGGACTGGTTGGATCTCCTTGCAGTCCAAAGGACTCTCAAGAGTCCTCTCCAACACCACAGTTCAAAAAGCATCAATTCTTCAGCACTCAGCTTTCTTTATAGTCCACCTCTCACATCCATACATGACTACTGGAAAAATCATAGCCTTGACTAGATGGACCTTTGTGGACAAAGTAATGTCTCTCTTTTTTACTATGCTGTCTAGGTTGGTCATAATTTTTCTTCCAAGGAGTGCCTTTTAATTTCATGACTGCAGTCACCATCTGCAGTGATTTTGGAGCCCCCAAAAGTAAAGTTGGCCACTGTTTCCACTGTTTCTCCATCTATTTGCCATGAAGTGATGGGACCAGATACCATGATCTTTGTTTTCTGAATGTTGAACTTTAAGCCAACTTTTTCACTCTCCTCTTTCACTTTCCTCAAAGAGGCTCTTTAGTTCTTCTTCACTTTCTTCCATAAGGGTGGTGTCATCTGCGTATATGAGGTTATTGATATTTCTCCGGGCAATCTTGATTCCAGCTTGTGCTTCTTCCAGCTCAGCATTTCTCATGATGTACTCTGCATATAAGTTAAATAAGCAGGGTGGCAATATACAGCCTTGACGTACTCCTTTTCCTATTTGGAACCAGTCTGTTGTTCCATGTCCAGTTCTAACTGTTGCTTCCTGACCTGCATACAGATTTCTCAAGAGGCAAGTCAGGTGGTCTGGTATTCCCATCTCTTTCAGAATTTTCCACAATTCATTGTGATTCACATAGTCAAAGGCTTTGGCATAGTCAATAAAACAGAAATAGATGTTTTTCTGGAACTCTCTTGCTTTTTCGATGATCCAACGGATGTTGACAATTTGATCTCTGGTTCTTCTGCCTTTTCTAAAACCAGCTTGAATATCTGGAAGTTCATGGTTCACGTATTGTTGAAGCCTGACTTGGAGAATTTTTGAGCATTATTTTACTAGCATGTGAGATGAGTGCAATTGTACAGTAGTATGAGCATCCTTCACATTGCCTTTCTTTGGGATTGGAATGAAAACTGACCTTTTCCAGTACTGTAGCCACTGCTGAATTTTCCACATTTGCCGACATATTGAGTGCAGCACTTTCACAGCATCATCTTTCAGGATTTGAAATAGCTCAACTGGAATTCCATCACCTCCACTAGCTTTGTTCATAGTGATGCTTCCTAAGGCCCACTTGATTTCACATTCCAGGATGTCTGGCTCTAGGTGAGTGATCACACCATCGTGATTATCTGGGTCATGAAGATCTTTTTTGTATAGCTCTTCTGTGTATTCTTGCCACCTCTTCTTAATATCTTCTGCTTCAGTTAGGTCAGTATGTTTTTCAGTATGAAAAGGATATACATATACACATATGTATGTATATGCTGATTCACTTTGTCGTATGGCAGAAACTGACACAACATTGTAAAAGAATTATACTCCAATAAAAAAGAATAACATATTATATATGTGTGTGTGTGTGTGTGTGTGTATAAAGCAATTACCTGGCACAATACATAGTGAATTTTGCCATCAGGTGGAATTCATCCTTCTGCTTCCTACCCTCCAACTTCCCTTGGTACCTTCACAGTGTAGCTCTGATCACCCCAACCACAGTGCAGCTGTGGCATAGTTCTACGCTGGGCTCCCAGGCAGTGGGCTCCAGGCAGGCCCGTGTGACAGTGCCTAGTACACAGGCAGTGTTCAGGCAATCCTATTCTTTTTATCCCTTTGAGAGGTAGCATTGCATATTAGCTTAGAGCATAACTCCACAGCTCAGGTTCAAATCTGGGCTCTGCCACTTACTAGCTGGGCAACCTCAGGCCAGTTGCTTAACTTCCCTGTGCCTCAGCCTCCTCATGTGTATAGTGGGCATAATGATACCACCTTCTTCATAGTGTTGTTGTAGAGGGTTTTTATTTTTCAAGATTTTTTTTTCTTATGTGGACCATTTTTTAAGTCTTTATTGAATTTGTTACAATATTGCTTCTGTTTTATGTTTTGCTTTTTTGGCTGTGAGGCATGTGGGATCTTGAGGTCCCCAGCCAGGGACTGCCCCTCCTGTATGAGAAGGCAAAGTCTTAACCACTGGACCACTGGGGAAGTCCCTGTTGCGGGGCTTAAATAGGTAGTAATTATAAAAGGCATGTGATAGATGCTACAGGGGTGTTCTGTCAAATGAAATTTATGGACCACCTTCCCTGCCCAGAGATGCTCACAAGGTATCTGCTGACCCCAGTTCAGGCCTTTTTGCAGAACCTGTCCTGTTCAGGGAAGTCCCTTCTGTCCCTGTGTCTATTTTCTTGCAGGATGGAGAGGGAGTCGAGCTCCAGAAGGGACCGGGTGAAGGCCTTGGCTTGGCCCCGGGTCCTGACCTCTCACCCCACCCATCAGGGCTGGGCAGAAGCCAGGATCTGCAGCTCCTTCCCTGGGCTGGCGTTCTCCTGAGTAGGGGCTGGGCGGGGCTGGAAAAGCTGCTTCTTGCAGTTCAGGAAGAGACCGACAGGCAGGGAAGGCGTTCGTACCCGCCCAGTGGTCAGCACAAAGGTGGCTGCAGGAGGGGCTTCCTCTCCAGGAGGAAGGGAGAAGGTCAGCGGCCTGCATCCGGCCCTGCCCATTCCTCCCAGCTGCTGTGGAAAGATGTCCTAGCCACCTCGTCATTGCTGGGCGGGGTCTTCCCTTCACACAGGGGCAGGCCCCGTGGAGGACCCTGGTCTGCAGGGCTGGGCGCACACAGGCTCACACACACACACACACACACACACACACACACACACGCAGTCCTGGGGCTGTGGGATGAAGCAACCAGTTGTTGACTTGGCCGTCTGCTTGACGTTCCCAGGCTGCAAGGCCCCACAACCCGGATGCAAAGTGGGCTGTTGGGAGTGTTGGCTCAGCTGTCTGTGCTCATTGCCCAAGAGGTCAAGGTCATGGGTCAATCCTTAGATAGGACCATGGGTTTCCTTCTCTTTGCCACAGATGTCACCTTGCACCAGAGTCTGCTCTCTCACACATGTGCAAGAGGTCCAAGAGGGACCCCCTCAAGACTCAGCAGAAGGATAAAACTGTCTTCTTGCTACTCCCTACTCTGACTGGGTAGGTGGTTGTGAGGGGTGGTTATTCCAAGAATCTTCTTCGCAGGAGATGCTGGGATGCAGGCTATCAAGGAAGGTCATCTCACTAGGACCTCTGCGGCTTTGCCCTTTATCCAAGTGGTCACGGAGGCTCCCGGATCCCAGAGCTGATTCCTTCATGGACAGGATGGTCGGCTCCTGCTCTGCAGGTTGAGAGGGGATTCCAAGGAAATACAAGTGCCTCACCTCCACGGGAGAACCAGAGTTCTGGGCAAAGGGCTCTTTCTGAGATCTTTGCTATGAAGATCACCGTTTTCCCGGCTGCTCAGCTCAGGGCTACATTTATGTGGAGGCTTTGTGCCAGTCTCCTGAGTTTGAGACATCATGCTTCTTCAGTGCCCTCTGAACTTGATTGAGGATAAAATGTGAACTAGAAGAGCAGATGCTAGAATCAAAATATGGTGAGAGATGGTGAGTTCTATCCATCCGTCTGTCCATCCATCCTTCCATCTGCTGAGAACCTACAATAAGCCAGACTTGGCCTTGGGTGCTGGCGATCCAGTGAAGAAGCCACGATCCTTACTTTCAAATTGTTTTCCAGTGAGGAAGACAACATTGATTAGGGTAGAAGTATCTAGAAGCCCTGTCCGAAATGGCTTAAATAACAAGGAAAACTTATCTCACATGGGAAAAAGGCCAGAGGGAGGAGGCTCTGGGATTGGTCACTTTAGGGAATCAATGATGTCACTGAGAACTTGAATTTAAAAAAATTTCTCCACCTGTCTACCCTCCAAGAGCCTGTCAGTTCACCTTGCAGTGTCAAAGTGGCTGCCACACACCCAGGAACTGCAGGCCAATACTGTAAACAATTGAAGCATAAGAGGAACAGATTCCTGAGTCCCTTTTTACAAGAGAGGAGACATTTCCCAAAAGCCCCAGCAGAAATTGCCTTCAACTCTCATTGGCTGCCATTTCATCACCTGCCCAAGCACAAGTTAATCTCAAAAAAGAGATGATCACACCTGGCGAATCAAGATTTACTCCTGAGGTAGAGACCCCCTTCCTTAGGGAGGATGGCCATCTCACCAGAACTCAGGTTCTCTTTATCAAGAAGAAGGGGGAGCTGGCTACCCATAGTACCTGTTGGCAACCAGACAAAAAAATCCTAGCACTTTGTGATCCTTCCTCTAGCCCAGCAGCAGCTTGGGAAACCCATCTCTGCCTTTCTCAGCCCCCTGGTCTGTTTGTTTTTTCCTCTAGACCAACTGCTTGGCCACAAACTGCTCTTTGTTTGTTGTTAAAACTTGGCCATGTGAAAACTTCCTGTCACAGCGTTCTCTCTATCTCAGTCTTACAACACACACACACACACACACACACACACACACACACACACACACGCACACACTATCTAGGTGTCCACTGGGTTACTCTAAATCCTGCATCTATATGAGGAACATGCCTATTCTGGTTCATTGCCCCCTACCCAGTGTAGACAGCACCATCCATTTCTGACAAGGTTTGCACAAGCAGGCATCTCTGAGCCACACTTCTTCATAAACAATTCATAGCCAAAGACTGGGCTTGATCTAAAGCAAAAGAAAAATGACATCTAACCTCATGTGTTCCATGTGATCCGTGCAGTGGGGAAGCTGCTTAGCTAGGTGGGTCCATAGCAGGCACCGGAAGGAATCTCAGTGGTAAAAGCCCTGTTCCATCTAGCCCAGAGATGGTGCATGGCAGCAGGACGTTGCAAAGAAAACCCAAAGATTTGTTGCAAATGACTTGTTGCAAAAACCCTTTTACCTCACTGCCATAAGCATAAAGAGATCCCATCCTAGTGTAGTCCATGGGATACTACTGTTGCCTTCTGGTTCCTCCTTATAAGAAATCCAAGAGAACCTTCCCATGGTAGTCAAGCACACTAGATACAAAATCAAGCTCTTGTTGCAAACCTACTGGTTGTGTGACAGGGGCCATGCCTACCTCGAGACAGGCCCCCTCCTCACTCCCCTTCCCTGCCTTAGCTCCAGCCACTCTGGCCTTCATGCTCTTCTTGAAATGTGCCAGGCTTGTTCCCTCTACCTCAAATGCCCTCTTCCTATCAGCTCAGAGCCAGCTTTTCAGAGAAACCTTCCTTGAGCACCTGGATAATAAGGAAGTCCTTCTACCTTTCCTTGTCTTACTTTAATTGCATTATAGCTAATCAGAAAATACGTTCTTTCTAGGCTTTCTTCTTTCTTATCTGCTTCTCCCCACTATAATAAAAACCTCATGAGGGCCAGACCCTTGACTCTCTCGGTCCCTGGAATACAGAGCTTGACCTGCGGATAGTGGTCAACAGTGAATGAATTAATGATATCTCTTGCTGGGATCACTTTTCTGAGATTAAATAAACCAAACCAAACCAAACCAAAAACAACAACAAAAATGAATAAATGTAAATCTCTTTCCAAAGTGCTGGAGAGAGATTAGCTACAACTGTAGCTTTCCCCACCCTGCAACACTGATCATGCAGAAGTGAGCTGACAGAGAGAAGGTGGAAGACTGATTCATCCCTGCTTCTCCTTCTCCTCTAAGGGTGATGGCACTTCAGGGGGCTTGAGAAATAGAAAATGAGGGGAAGACAGTGTGAAGGAAGCATCTCTAACGGTAATGATGCCCACACGCTCAGGCACTGTGCTCTGTGTGTAACATATAGATCGGTGTGCCCATTTTACAGATGAGAACTCTGAGTCTCATGAAGGTCAAAAGACTTATTCAAGGTCCCTGAACATGAAGAAGATGGAGTTGAGGCTGTGTGCATACTCAGTTGCTCAGTCATGCCCAGCTCTTTGCAATCTCATGGATTGTAGCCTGGCCAGGCTCCTCTGTCCCCTGGATTTTTCCAGGCAAGAATACTGGAGCGGGTTGGTATTTTCTCCTCCAGGGGATCTTCCCAACCCAGGGATTGAAAGGAGTTGAAGTTATACATTAGCAATCACCCCCATTTCCTCCTCCCCCTGATCCTAGGCAACCACTGCTCTATTTTCTGCCTCTATAGATTTTTTTCTATCCTAACCATTTCATATAAATGGAATCATACAATAGGTGGTATTTTGTGACATGACCTGTATTCTTGTACTCAGCAGGATGTTTCCAAGGCTCACCATGTTCCAGCACACATTGGTACTTCTTTTTCTGATGGCTTAATAATATCCATCATATGGATGGACCGTGTTCATGTATCCATTCACCAGTTGGTGGACTCTGAGTTGCTTCCAGGTCCCCACTATTATGAATAATGCTGCTAAGAATATTCTTGTACACATTTTTGCATAGACATATGTTTCAGTTCTCTTGGGTAAATACCCAGGAGTGTAATTGCTGAGTCATATGGTAACTCGGTTTAACATTTTGAGGAATCATCAAAGTATTTTCTAAAGCAGCTGCACCATTTTATATTCCCACCAGCAGTGGAGGAGGGTTACAATGCTTAAGGGATGCAGGGTGCTGTTATTATTGCTGTTAAACTGTACAGTTGGTTACAGCATTCTGAATTTTAAGTTTCCACAAGGCAAAAAACCCCAGCATGACTTTTGTTTGGTTTTTTAGTTTTTGTTATTTTTTTAAACTTTTTATTTTATATTAGAGTATAGCTGGTTAACAATGTGTTGGTAGTTTAAGGTGGGCCGCAAAGGGACTCAGCCATGCATATACATGCATCCATACCCCCCTCCCATCCAGGCTGCCACATTACACGCAGCAGAGTTTCCTGTGCTGTACGGTAGGTCCTTGTTGGTTACCCATTTTAAATACAGCAGTGTGTACATGAACGTGACTTTTTTTATTTTTGTTTCAGTTGTCTCTTCCCTTCACGGCCTCCTTACCTTCCTCTTTGCCCTAATCTCTAACTCTCCTCCAATCCTGTTATCCCTAGGGTTCTCACCTTTGCCCTGCTCACACATCATGGGGTGGCTGAAGGCCCTGGTGGACTGGAGATGAGACCAGGCTTCATGAAAACAGCCATGGGAATGGGCCATGGCCAGAGTGGGAGGAGCTGAGCAGCCCACTCCCCGCAGAACCCTTGAACTCAGCAGTGGAAACCCTTGGCATAGCAGGCCAAGGCACCCCATGGGAATTTTTAAAGTTTACAACTTTTAAATCAGTATCACTAAGATTCCAGTTAAGAGCTTGAAACTTTTACTGTGTACAGTTGTGACATTTTGAAGGTGGCGTTAGCGGTAAAGAACCCATCTGCCAATGCAGGAGATGTGGGTTCGCTCTCTGGGTCAGGAAGATCCCCGGCAGAAGGAAATGGCAACCCACTCCAGTGTTCTTGCCTGAGAAATCCCATGGACAGAGGAGCCTGCCAGGCTACAGTCCATGGGGTCACAGAGTCAAACACAACTGAAGCGACTTAGCACGCACACATTTGTTGGCTGGGGGAGGGTGGGGAGGTGGTAAAAGTGCTTTCCCACATTTTGTCTGGGGTTATCTCAGGGAGGTCACAGTACTGTCCAAGGCTGAACAGTGTGGAGAAGTGTTGATCTTTGGGTGGGTGGGATGAAGAAGGTGTGGCTTAGGGAGGTCCTGGCCCCAGTGATCAGTTCTCTGATGATGTTCTGCTCTGTCTCTGGCACATTAATGCAGCCTCCTCCAGGAAGTCCTTAGATCCTACTCTCCAAGCTACCTTCTGTAAAAAGAGGAGAACATGTTAGTGGAGACCATGCTGACCCTCCTGCTGAGCAGGCCCCACTCAAGGGTGAACACTGGGTATGTAGGATCCACCTGTATTTTCCCCTCTGGAAAGTTCACAGTGAGAATCCAGCACCCGGTGGGCGAGGAGCCGTTTCGTTCAGGCAGTGGAAGAAGTGGCCCGAGAGGTTCCAGGCTATTACATTGCTGAGCAGTCAGTAAAGGGAAATACTCCCTGAGCCTAGCTGAGGAAAGGGCTTCCCTGGTGGCTCAGATGGTAAAGAATCTGCTTGCCATGCAGGAGACCCAGGTTCGATCCCTGGGTCGGGAAGATCCCCTGAAGAAGGGAATGGCAACCCACTCCAGTATTCTTGCCTGGAGAATCCCATGGACAGAGGGGCCTGGTGGGCTATAGTCCATGGGCTTGCAAAGTCAGTGCTGAGTGGCTAAGCACACATCTGAGAAAAGCCATTTCACTAAGTGCCAGCTCAAGCTTACTACAAATTTCCCCAATCCTACATGTGTCCAAGGGTGGGTGACACGTAGCTCAGCATGCTGGCTCATGGTGACTCTAGTTTATGGCAGCCCTGGGTGGGCCCTTCTGGGGTTCCAGATGCCTGTGTCCTGTGGGGCTAGGTGGCTCCAGGTGTCAACAGCACCAGGCAAAGGGAGCCCTGGGTTTCTAGGTGAAGTTGGCCCTGGCTAATGGTAACCTCTGATTCTAGGCATCACTGGCCTGTTTATGACCCTGGGAAGCAATGGCTCTAGCCACTGGGAGTCCTAGGCAATCTGGGTGCTGGTGACCCTGTGGTGTTAGTGACAGAGGGCTCAAGGCTCTAGATGCTGGCAGCCTCTGGCACTAAGTGACTGACAAGTCTGTGGACCTCAGCCCGTGCTGGTCAGAGAGAAAGGGTAGGGAACTTAGCCAGAATCGCCCCCTGCTCCTGGAGGGCAGCTCCTGAGCCTGCATGGTTAAGTCCTGGGCTGCAGGGCCGAGTGGAGCGTCTTAGTGGAATGATTTGGAAGCATTTCATCAGGGACCGACCCTGCGCACAAGTGAGTTATTATAAGTCACGGCCGGGGCGGGGCCAGGGGTGGGGTGGGGGGCATCCCGGCCAGCAGCCTCTGCACTGACCGGTGGCTGAACCCAGGCTGGGCTCCCTGCCCTGGAAGCAGGGCGATGCCTGGGGACGAATGGCCCCGCGTCCTCCTGGCCTGGCCCCGTGGGAGCCTGAGGCGACCTCCCAGTGGGCTCTGCCGAGGTCCCGGAAGGGGCTGCGGCTGAGGAAGAAGGGACCCAGCAGGTCCGGGCAGGTCTGCTCCGCCGAGGCCGGGCCCTCTCCCGGGTGGCTGGGGCACCCCCCTGAGCGAGCACGTCCCGCGTGCGGGCCCCTGCCCGGGAGGCCTGGCTAATGACCCCGCGCATTCCGGCCTGCATGGACCCGAGAATTGGCTGAGGGCAGGCCCATTAGCTGGAATTCTCCCAACTGCTCACACATCAGAGTGGAAAAGGGGGGGTAGAAGTGAAAAGTTGAAAAAGAGCTAATTATCGCTTTTATCAGAGCGGGTGGGTTGATGGGTCCTGCCCGAGGGCAGCTGGGGCTGCATTAAAGATTAAACGCCAGGTAGGGGGGGAGCGGGGCTCCTCATTCCACAGGAGGGAGGTCGGCGGGCCGCCCCGTGGAGACCTGGTGGCAGGCGGCGGCCTTAGATCTGTCAGCCGAGCCCCGGTCCCAGCGCCCACCGTGGCCGCATTCCACCAGGGGACCCCCGCGGCGCCCAGCGCTTCCGCCTGGCCTCTGCGGGGAGGGCAGCTGCGGTCCCTCCAGGGACGCGGGGTCGGGGCAAGTCTAATTATCCAATTGGTAGGTTTCCTGGCACCTGTCTTAAGGGGACTTAAATGATTCCTGCACATCACCCAGTGACCTTAAGTGTGGAACCTCCAAGGACTCAGGGTCAGGGAGTCTGATCCTCCTTGTTATTACAGAGAGTGAGCCCAGCGCCCAGAGAAGAAAAGGGACTAGCAGTCAGGTTACCTTGGAGTTAGTTCCATGTGGTTGTAAGGCCCTCAAGGATGAGGGCTGCATGTTTTTTTAAGGAAAATATTTATTTGTTTGGCTGCACTGGGTCTTACTTGTGGCAGGCAGGATCTTTCCTTGCAGCACGTGGATTCTCCAGATGTGTCCTGAAGGCTTAGTTGCTCCACTGCATGTGGGATATTAGTTCCTGGACCAGGGATTGAACCTGCATACCTTGCATTGCAAGGCAGATTCTTAACCACTGGACCATCAGGAAAGTTCCAGGGCTGCATCTCTAATTCTCTTAATACCTAAAGTATGGGGGTTAAGGGAACTGGGGTGATTAGCTCAGAGTAATTAAGGCCAGCGTGACTTCATTACGCTATTGAACCCCACAGTGTCTGGGACATGCTGGGTGTTCAGTGAACATTTGTTGCTTGTGTGGATGATAAAAAGTTTGTACCTGGGGCTGCCCTGGTGGCTCATTGGTAAAGAATCCAGCTGCCAATGTAGGAGACATGGGTTTGACTCCTGTTGTGGGAAAATCCCATATGCCGCGGAGCGACTAAGCCCATGCGCCACAACTATTAAGCCTGTGCTCTAGAGCCCAGGAACTGCAACGACTGAAGTCCATGCAACCTAGAGCCCTTGCTCTGCAACAAGAGAAGCCACGGTAGTGAGAAGCCCACGCACCACAGCTAGAGAGTAGTTCCAGCTTGCTGCAACTAGAGAAAAGCCTGAGCAGCGATGAAGACCCAGCACAGCCAATAAGTAATTTTTTTAAAAAAACGTTTGTACTTAAGAAGTGTGATGATCATTTGGAACGTTCTCCAAATCTTTGGGGCTAACTCACTGGCCATGAAGAGTGGATGTAGGTGAGAACCATGGTCTGGAGTCACCAGAACAAACCAAGGTACCAGTGGGGAGTGAGTAGGGGGATGCCACAGGCAGACTGACTGTAGGCAGTCGGTGTCAAGGCAGTCAGCCGTGCCAATCCTGCTGTGCTAGTCTTCACTGTGTGTGTTGGCAAAGATGCCCACTAAGCCACCTCCACCCCCACAGAGACCCTGGAAGCATGATATCCCCTATCTGGCCCCATTGGGGATCCACAGCTCCATTTGGCCAACTGGGCTCTGAAAATCTACCCTTGCCTCTTGCTTCTTTCTCTCCTCCTAGCCTCTAGAAGCCAGAGCCTTTCCAGTTTGGTTTCTTCAGGCTTCTAACCTCAACTTCAAATTTGATACGGTTCTTACCCCTCCCCATGGTGAGTGAATCCTACCAATGACATGTAGGTAAAAACTTGTCCAAGTCAAAGAGACCCTGGCCTTCCCAGCATTTCCCATACACTGTTCCACTGATGTGATTTAGACCAGGCTAGGAGATTCCCTATTAATGCCACGTGGGGGGAATGAAAGAGTCTGAGCAAGAATAGATAGAAAGGATCTGGGGTTCATAAAGGACCACAAGCTGAAACTACACTGGTCACATGGGTCTTCTGAGAGTCAAGCCAGCAGGATGCTGGATTGCTAGGAAAGGTTTTGCTCTTTACTCTCAGGTGCTTCTTCAAAAAGCTCAGCTAGTCCTCCTAGCCCATATAACATCTTCAACAGGCCACTTACCACAGTGCTAATTAGTCTTTTGATTAATTGTATGAATATTTGATTATCTACCTCCTTCACTAAATTGCAAACTCCATGACTACCAGGATTGTGTCTTTTTATTCGCCCCTGAACCCCACCTAGCACCTGGCTTGGCACTTTGCAAGACTGAATATATATGTATTGAAGGAGAGAGGGGAGGAGAGAGGCAGGGATGAGGAAGAACTTTTTCAGAACTTTCTCCTTCCAAGAAAAGAAGCTTGCAGTCCAGCGTGGGGGAGCGAGAGAGAGGTGGACGCACATTTGCCCACAATGCAGTGTGGTTGGTGCAAATGGAAAAGAAAATACAGCTTGATGGTAGGAGCTCAGAGGAGAGAGTGATTCACTCTGGGAGCGGTGGAAGTTTTCTATAACTGAGTCTTTAAGGTGGAGCAGGATGAGTCAGGTGGACAAAGGGAAGAGGGTCATTCTCAGAAGGACTGGATGGGAAAGGCACAGAGATGGGAAAATGAACCACATTCAGGAAGAGGTGAGGTGACTCAGCTGAATAGGGCATGGGACACTTCGAGCGGGGCCTGAAGACCTGGACTGGGAGGGCGGGGGAGGTTGAGGAACTCACCTCGAGAGAAACAGCCAAGGATTTCAAGCAGGGGTGTGACATGACCAGCTACCAAGAAGTGTAAATGGAGGGACTCTGAGACTCTGAGGACCAAAATTAACTTTCACTAAACACAGAGACCACTTTGGGACTTCCCTGGTGGTCCAGTGGTTAAGACTCTACTCTTCCAATATAGGAGCCGTGGGTTTGATCACTGGTCAGGGAACTAAGATCCCTCAGACTAAGTGGTGCGGCCAAATTTAATAAATAAAGAAAAACAGAGATCATTTTGTTTAGAGCCAAGAAAGCTCTGGGGTCCCTGAGGCCCCTGCAGAGGGTGATTCTTTGGCTTGTGTGAACAGAGCTCAAAGAAGGGCTGGAACCTGGCAGCAGGGTGAGATGGGGCCATGTGAAGATGTTTCGGAGGGAGAGCTGTTGGCCCAGGTGGAAAGGGAGACATTTCCTGGCAATTTCCCCCTGGCGTTCTCTACGGGCAAACTGACATTGTTTTGACTGAACTGACGGACTGGGACAGGAGAAGATTTGAGGTGCCCAGACAAGATCCTGCCCCTGCTTGGGTACTCGCGGAAAACATCTCAGCTCTTGGGCAGTACAGCTGGGAACTCTGCAGCTTCAGAGATCAGGGTGCAGTGTCCCTACCCTCCATACCTGGACACCGAAGACCTTGGATTGAGTTCTGGGTCAGTCACCTTCCACCTGTGATCTCAGCAAGGTGGTCTTCACTTCTCTGAGCCTTGGGCTCCTCATCTGCAAACGGGGATGACAAGTCCCTGCTCACTCTGTGAGCTATTGGAGGGTCTCCTGTCTCTCCTTTTTTCATGCTCTGTGGGGGAGACCAAGCGACTTGAACTCCCATCCTTCTTTCCCCTTCTAGCTGTGTGACGCTGACTAGGTCACTTCCCATCTCTGTGCCTCGGTTTCCTTACCTATACAGCAGTGACAGGGGTGTCTACACCAGGGGGCAGTTGCGGGAATTAAGACGCTGCCTGCAGAGGCCCAGCACACTGCCAACGCTGAAAGTGCTCATCAAAGGGGTCATTTGTCTTCCTTCTCGCCTCATGATCAGCCCCCTCCTCAGGCTCAGCCCCCTCCCATCCCTCTGCTCCCACTTTTCTCTTTCTGGGAGCTTCTCCCAGATTCCCCAGGGCTCCCCAGGGCTGGGGAGGTCCCCAGAGGTTGGGCCTGAGGAAGGCAGGCTTGTGGGTGAGGTCTGAGGAGTTCTGAGCAGAGAAGCCTTTTCATACTGTTCATGGGGCTCTCAAGGCAAGAATACTGAAGTGGTTTGCCTTTCCCTTCTCCAAATCACTGCAGATAATGACTGCAGCCATGAAATTAATAGACACTTGCTCCTTGGAAGAAAAGCTATGACCAACCTAGACAGCATATTAAAAAACAGAGACATTACTTCGCCAGCAAAGGTCTGTCTAGTCAAAGCTATGGTTTTTCCAGTAGTCACGTGTGGATGTGAGACTTGGACTATAAAGAAAGCTGAGCACCGAAGAATCATTGCATTTGAACTGTGGTGTTGGAGAAGACTCTTGAGAGTTCCTTGGACTGCAAGGAGATCAAAGTCAATCCTAAAGGAAATCAGTCCTGAATACTCATTGGAAGGACTGATGCTGAAGCTGAAGCTCCAATACTTTGGCCACCTGATGAGAAGAACTGATTCCTTGGAAAAGACTCTGATGCTTGGAAAGAAAGAAGGCGGGAGGAGAAGGGGACGACAGAGGATGAGATAGTTGGATGGCATCACTGACTCAATGGACATGAGTTTGAGCAAGCTCCAGGAGATGGTGAAGGACAGGGAGGCTTGGTGTGCGGCAGTCCATGGGGTCACAAAGAGTCAGACATGACTGAGTGACTGAACTGAACTGAGCAGAGAAGCCACACCTGTGGCTGAAGGAGCTAGACCCCAACATAAATCCTAGTACTGGTGGCTCTGCCAGGAGGAGCCCTCCAGGCACAGAATTCCACGACTCTGAGACTCTTCGCAGACTGAGAGATAAAGACACAGTCCTCAATGTGGTTCCATCTGTCATGGGACACTGGGTTGGGAGTCTACACCAGGTCAAGGAGGCTGAGATCCTAAGACCTCCAGTTCCCTGGAGTCTGGAGCACAGCCCAAGAGGGACCACTCCTCCTTGTGCCCCGCCCCCTCCCAAATCCAGCCGCAACCTCCGACTGGCAGGAATTCTGGAAAGCCCGCCTGGGGAACTCACAGAATCACATTCTTCCTCCCAAAGCTTCCTCCAGCTGGGCAGCCCTTGCCCCTCGTGGAGCATTTTGGGCAGAGCTGGGAAACCACAAAAATGTTAAGCTGAGATGAAGGAACGTAATGGGCTCTAATCTGAATTGACAGTAGCGTGATTAGCCAGCCCAGGGCTGCAGGAGCCAGGACAGCAAGGAGGGAAGGGGAGAGAGGAGGAGGAGGAATGGAAGACAGAGACAGAGAGCAGACACAGCAGGGCCTCAGGGAGGGAGACTCTGGCGGGGCTGACTGACGTGGTGTGAGAGGGGCTGCCCAGGAATCTGGAGGACAGAGTCTTACAACAACAGCAATGATAATAATAATAGTAATAGCAGCTAATGCTTCTTTGGATCTGCAACAACCCAGACTCTGTTCTAAGCTCTCGTATGAATGAATGTCATCCTCATGATGTAGGTAAGGAGTTACTACCCCGTTGTACAGATGATGGAGAAATTATGCCACAGTAAGGTCCATTAATAAAGAACACCCATCCTAACTACAAGGCTGGGGTCTGGCTGCTCACAGAGGCTATCTTCTTCTGCCTAAAGGTCAGATGTCAAAGACCTACCTCAGGAGCCAGTGAGACACAGGTACCATGTACTAGGCTATGTGGGGGCCCCCTGTGCAGGGTCTGGAACGGAAGAAAGGATATGTGCTCATAACCACCACCCAGGCATGAATAATGGGGGCCGAGGGAGTACAGGGAGCAGGGGGAGCAGGAACACAGAGGTCAGAGGTCTTCGTGAGCCCTTAGGGGTTGAAGGTCAGAGGTTCATGTAGTCAACCAGGAGCTGGAGGCCATGGCCAGTGACATCTGCTGAAGCCATGATAAAATGGTAGGTTGAGAGGTGACTCCCACTTGGGACATCCCTGGGAGTCCAGTGGTTAAGACTCTGTGCTTCCACTACAGAGGACACGGGTTCGATCCCTGGTCAGGGAACTCAGATCCCGCATGCCCTGGTGGTGCAACCAAAGAAATAAATAAAAGATCTAACTCCCACCTTTTACTGAGGAGAGAGGGGACATGGTAACCAGCAAGGCTTCCCTAGGGTCAAGGCGCTTCCTCTCTGGCCCCCAGCCAGTGGAGACACACTGACCCCCCTCCAGAGGGAAGCACTTCCTGTTGGGCTAATGCTATCTCACCCTTCGGGGCCTGATTCTGAAGGGAGCACCCCTGAGTGAGCAGTGCACCCCTACGCCATCCTGCATCTTGATGGGGTCACCTCCTGACCATCCAACCTCCCTGGAAATCACATGTTCACAATTTTATTGATGTCATCATGGGTTCTACATCTGGGACACAGAGAAGGTTTCGGTTATGCTTACTGAGCTTTCCTGAGATGGAGGAAATGGTTTCCTTCCTGTTGCAGGGGAGACCTAAGCAGGCAAGCAGAGAACATTTGAGGTAGTTGGGGCTCTGCTCTGGGGCCAGCAAGTGGCTAAGAGGCCGCCTGGGGGGGTGGGTGTCAAAGTCTGATCATGTGACCTCATGAAGGTTCCTTAACCCTTGTACACCTCAGTGTCCTCATCTGTAAAATGGGGACAGTGATTGTAGTACCTCGCTCCTGGGAGGGTGTTTGTGAGGATGAGGAGTTCATTAATGCGTCGTTCATGCTCACAACACTGGTTTGAATTGCTATGCTTTGTACTGCCTTGGGCCTGTGGCTAGGAGGGGTCAGAGTCCTTTCTCTTCCCAGCTTGGGGAGGTCTCCTGGTCTGTGACATGAGGTGAAACAACCTGGGCAACCGTCCCCTGATCAGACAGCTCGGATTGGTTTTGGTGCTGTGTCTGAGGAGGAGCAGATTCTAGAAGAGCCATGGCCTCCCCACAAACACGGCACCCTGAACTCAGGCCTTCTCTGTGCTTTCCTGCCCCTGGGGCTGATCCTCGTAAACCAAACCAGGCTCAAGCAGTGCCTAATTCCTGTTGCCAGGAGACCCTCAGACACCCGGGAGTGTATCAGAGTCAATGGCAGCATGAGGGCCCCTTCTCCCTAGCCCCTGCCAATGGCAGCAATCATAATTGGGGAATAATAACAGCAGTGGTGGGTTTCCCGAGTGGTCCAGTGATTAGGAATCTGCCTGCCAACGCAAGGGACACCAGTTCGATCCCTGGTCTGGGAAGATCCCAAATGCTTCAGGGTGACTGTGCTCTAGAGCCTGAGAGCCACAACTACTGAGGCCCAAGCGCCTGTGCTCTGCAACAAAGTGCAATGAGAAGCCCTCCTGCAGCAACTAGAGGGTTGCCTCCGCTTGCCACAACTAGAGAAAAGCCCATGTAGCAACGAAGACCCAGCACAGCTATAAATAAATAAATAAAATAAAATAAAAGCAGTGGCTACAACACATTAAACACAACCTGTGTGCCAAGCACTTTCTAGAGACACCCTGTAACGCTCCCGATGACCCTGCAAGGTTGGTTTTATCACCCTATGCCGTAACATTTCTGCTGACACCTGCATCCCCCATCCCCCAAACCCTCATTTGGCCAAGACCCCACGAAGCTTCAGGCTGAAGCTGGGCCATCACTCATCTCCAGAGTCTCGTCTCAATTCCCCTCAGCAAGTCTGCTCACATCACCGACATGGTTCCCATCAGCAGCCTGTACTTACCCCTTGTTAACCTTCATCACACTTAATTTTTATTCCATTTTAAATTTTATTCATTTAGGGGGTAAGCAATGCATTCACATGACTCAGAATCCAAAAGCCACAACAAGGGATGCAGAGGAAAAGTCCTCCTGCTCTCCTACCCCTGTTTCCCCACCACTGGGTTCAGCTGCCTGGGGCCCCGGGCTGTCAGCTTCATCACACCGAATAGTGATGACTTGTTTATCTCTCTTCCGTGCTTTAGGAACTGGGCTTACCTTGTTAACTGCTTCATCCCCAGGGCCTGGCACAGTGCCTGGCATATAGTAGAAGTTCTATGTGTGTAATCTCTCTGTCTCTCTTCAAGAGATGCCAATAGAGAGATGTTTTTTTCTGTTTTGTCTTCATGAATGAGACTTTGAGAAGAAAGTTAACTTGGCTGTTTGGCTCTAACTCCTAGGCAGTGCTTACCCAGACTCTGTTTATCTGACTTTTTTTTTTCCCCTGGCCATGCCAGGATTTTAGTTCTCTGACCAGGGATTGAACCCAGGACCTCAGCAGTGAGAACGTGGAGTCCTAACCTGTGCACCTTGAGGGAATCCCCTGCTTATCTGATTTATAAAGACCACCTATCCCTTCTTGGATATTTGACCATCCTCTGTGAAAAGATTTCATATTTTTAAGTTTAATTTTTAAACTGGAACAGAACTAGAACTGCTCAATAAATTTCACAAAACAAAGAACCATGTTTCAGGAAACAGCAGGTCATCACTCTTCAGAATTCCCCCTGATCCTGCCCAATGCTGGCCCCAGTGTCAACCCCAGGATGTTATTGCTGCAGCTGCTGCTGCTCACGGTGGGCCTCAGCCTCCTCATCTGTAAAGTGGGAAAGGGCCCATCAGGTCTGACGTTCTATGGATTGTTGATATCGTCTCTATTTTTACCCCTTATGGCTGATGCTGCTTTGTGCCAGCATTAAATGAAATGGTAGCTGTTAAAGCCGTTTTGAAATATTTATTTGGTTATTTACTTGGGGAGGCTGCGCTGGGTCTTCGTTGTCGTGTGAGTCCTTCCTCTAGTTGTGGCGAGCAGGGGCTACTCTTCGTTGCAGTGCAGGGGCTTCTCAGTACTGCGGCTTCTCTTGTTGCAGAGCACAGGCTCTAGGGCGCGCAGGTTCAGTAGTTGCAGCTCATGGGCTCTAGACTGAGGGCTCAGCAGTTCTGGTGCACAGGCTTAGCTGCCCCAAGGCATATGGGATCCTCCCCAGAAGAGGGATCGAACCCACGTTCGCTGCATTAGCAGGTGGACTCCTGTCCACTGTTCCACCGGGGAAGCCCTGTGAAAGCCTTTTGGTTAAAACTAATATTTGATACTAAGACAACAAATGCATGACACAGGTCAGGACCAGCCGATCTGCCCATGTCCCTAGCTCTGGCCCAGGTCAAGGGTCAAGCACACACAGCCACCAGTCCTCCGAAGAGCTGGGAGGAGAAACAGGAAGGAGAAACTGTTCCTAGGGAAGCAGGTAGAGTGGAGCCTGAGGACCACGTGGGGGAGGGTGGGTTGGCCCCAGCACCATGCTTACCACGGGACCGGCAGGTGGCTTTCCATCTGGATCAGCTCATGCCCTGCCTGGGACTCAGCGAGCAGCCCTCGTCTTGTTGAGTATTCTCTGAATGGCCTTGTTCCTGGTGGTTGAGGCAGCCAGGAAGCCCAAGGGTTGGGGAGGGGAGGCAAGAGGGAAAGAGGGGAAGGGAAAGGAGGAGAGGAAAAGGCAGGGAGCTTGGCTAGTGAAGAGCCAATGTATCAAGAGGCACATGGCACTGAGAAGCTTGCTACTGCAGAGAGAAAGTGAAATGGGGGAGCAGCACAGAGTGCAAGATTCAAACCTTCATTTGTTCATCTTTTCATTCACTCATCCAATAAAATGAAGGACGCCCATGCTGTGATAATTGCTATTCAAGATACAAGTGTAGGCAAAATGCTAAGAAAATGTAAAATAAAAGGAGCAAATTACTGTCGGGTGGGTGGCAGGAGTGGGGAAGTTAGGAAGCAGGCACATTTCACTGAAGATATTTAGGTCAAGCCATGAAGCAAGCAAAGGAAAAAACCAGCTCCCAAGTCCTCCCCAGCTCCGTGGCCCATTTCTTCCCAGATCTCTAAATCCCAAGGCGGGTTGTTGCCCTCACTGGGTTTGAGCCTAAGCACTGCTATATGCTTGCCATGTGACCTAACCTCTAAGGGACCTAACCTCTCTGAGCCTCCGTTTTCTCAGCTATAACGTAGGGATGACACCTACTTGGAGGGTTGTCATGAAACTTAAATATGACGGTGCATGAGAGTCTCTTTGAAGGTGCCTGGCCTCTCCATAGAACACACTCAAAATGACCTGCTGCTGAGGTATAGTGAGTATCTGCAGCCACATCAGTTTCATTCTCCCACATCTGGGCCTCTGTCTTTGGGCAGAGAGGAAAGCAGAAGCTGTTCCCATCATCCCCCATCCCGGGCCCCCCCACCCCTCCACCAGCCCTTGGGGAAATATGAGAAGCAGAGCTTGAGGATCTAATGTGTGCCCCCCCCACGCCCCTTAATCCTTCCTGAACTTGGGGGGTTGGGTGCAGGGTGGGGGCGGCACTGCTGTAACACCTGCGCGGCTCTGACATCTCCTGCCTCTGGGCAGAGAAAGCAATTTCAGAAATGACATGTTGCCAACAAGCAGAAATCAGCTTCTGAATTAAAATGTGTCGGCATCAGGTGACCCTGGGCTTGGAGGGCTGGCTGCGCGAAGACAGCTGAGATTAGGGCCTGTCAGCCAGGGGAGGGGCTGTGTGGGAAGGGGTGCGGGGACCCCAGGGGCTACCGGTGCCGCCCTGGGCTTGTTCGGACAGGGGGGCAGGAATTCGGACCCTGGGTCGGTTCTCTTGCGGCTGTGACCAGCTACAGCCTCGCAAGTGTCCACTCTCCTCTGTGATGGGGGCAGGGTGGGAGCGTCCAGGCTCAGCTCCCCTGGGACCCGCTCCAGCGTAAACATACTAATGGGCCCGAGAGAGCCAGAGAGGAATGTGGGCCCCACAGCCCCTGGGGACTTGAGCACGGCGGATGGGAGTAGAGGGGATAAGACACCCAAGAGGCAGAGAGCCTCTGCTCTGCAGGTATGCAGGTAGGAGAGAGAGGGAGAGGGAAGGAGAGGAACATGAAAGACAGGAGGCCCGAGGGAGAGGAAGGAAGATGCCACCGGGCACGCTGGATCCTGGCAATTCCCTGATGCCACCTTCTCCCTGGTGCCCAGGCCTTTGTACAAGTCATGCCCTACACTGTGGGAGAATATACATGATGAAGCTATTTCATTTCCAGCCTTGCTATTTACTGTAAGGCTTTGAGCATGATGCTCAAAGGCTCTGAGCTTTGGTTTCCTCCTCTATAAAATGAGCTCATGGGGACTTCCCTGGTGGTCCAGTGGTTAAGAATATGCCTTCCAATACAGGGGACTCAGGTTCGATCCCTGGTCAGAGAACTAAGATCCCATCTGCCTTGCAGAAACCAAGCCTGCATGGCAGAACTAGTGAGCCCATGCAACGCAACTAGAGAGACTGTGGGCTGCAATAGAAGGTCCTGCACGATGCAACCAACATCCCACGTGCCGCAACTAAGACCCAACACAATCCAATACATAAAAATAAAATGAGATCACTGTTGTATGCAGCCCTAGGGTTGCCATATCAGTTAAATGAGATAATCTGCGGAGATGACACTAGAGTTTCGGTGCAGTCAGGCACCTCTCACAGTGCTTAATCCCCAGGGATCTTTTTCCTTGTCTGTCTCCTTGTCTGCAGCTCCCTGAAGGCTGGGAGCGAGTCTTGGCACCACAGCGCCTCAGCACATGCCTGATACACTGCAGGCAGCCAGTGTTAGCTGAGCAAGGGATTGCATGAAGGGACCAGGTGTGAGGTGTGTAAGTAAAGAGAAGGGTCCAGGTAGGCAGGGGGCCCCGCTGCCACTCTCCCTCCAGAATGTCCCCACTCCAATCATAGGTCATCCCTCTGAACTTTCTAGAGCAAGGCGTAGGCGTGATATGCTTGCTGGCCAGATGGTGACCCTATTTCCCCAATGGAAATCGGACCTAGGGGATCATTACACCTGTCTTTAGGAGTCAGGGGGCAGAGTCAACGACCTTGGGCCCATCTGAGGGAGTCACCTCCTGGACGTGGGGTCACCACAGTCGTGTTCCACAGCTCTGGGGACCAAGCAAGGATGGAATGGGGTTGGCAGGGGTGAGAGGCTCTCAGGGGCAGCAAAGAGGGAGGCTGAGGCACTCCAGAGCCTCTAAGGTGGGAAGCAGCTTGGGGAAACTGGAGCAAGGCTCTCTCATGATTTCAGGAGAGAAAATCTCCCTCCCTGACTGCCCACCAGCACTGCTGTAAACATCTTCCCCACTTGCTACAGGAATTCCACCAGGAGAAGGCATGGCTTCTCACCATGTGCTCAAAGATAAGTCATCAGAGAAGAAACCCAGGCCTGGAGGAGATTATAGAAGGCAATGAGTATGTGCTCAGGCGTGTCAAAGGCCTGAATTTGAACCCCAGCGCTGCCACTCACACGTGACTGTTTTGAGCTCCTCAACCTCAGTTTCCTCATCTGTAAAATGGAGGTAGCACTTCCCACCATGCAAACTGGAGAAGCTCTACTTTATGAAGAATGCCAACTAAAAAATACATAAGGGATGATGGAACTTTTATTTTATTTTTATTTATTTATTTTTTTGATGATAGAATTTTTAAAAAATCTCCACTTGCAATTGATTTGGGCAAGGATCATCACCAATGAATGTTGAACTATTGGGTAAAATGTTGCTGGGAAACAAGATGTTCTCAGAATCTTCAAGTATCAGCTCCCACAGATGAGTCATGAACCACAAAGGGAAAAGGTAACTTTATATGGGAGAGAGCTGGAGGAAACCAACTTAACCAAGTGATGAAATTGAGCATCTCGGGTAGTGCTGACAGCACTCACAGAGAAGGGTGCACACGACTAAGCTGACCTCTTGCCAAAGCGTTTAACCAGAAACTAGTTGTAAGGAAACAATCGGACAGATCTCAGTTGAGAGGCATTCTTCAAGACACCCAGTCTGAACTCTTCGAAATATCAATATTGTGAAAGCAAAGAAAGCAAGGAGACTATTCTAGAAGAGAGGGGGCTAGAGAGACATGACAACAAAATTCAATGCCCAATTCTTGAGAGGATCTTGGATCAGGGAAAGAAAGCTATGGAGGATATTTTGAGGGGCAACTGGAGAAATTTGAATAGGAAGTGTGTATTAGACAATACTGTGTCAATGTTAAATCTCTCTGATGTGATTATGGCCTTGTGATTCTTTTGGAGAATGTGTGATGAAGTATTTAAATGCCTTGGTGTCTACAATGTCCTCACATATGGATCAACAAAATAAATATACATATATTTATATATTTACTTATACATGTATTTAACTAGAGAGAGAGAAAATATGGCTAAATACTTTTAAAAGGGGATCTGGCACAGATGAAGTACCCACCTGGTGATTGACTCAGTAAGTCCTGATCCCCAGGGAAAGTAGTGGCCCTGAGCAGCTAAGGGTGGAGGGGCCCAAGGGCCTGTTTGGGAGCTGGTTTGGGGACTGGAGAAGTGAAAGGCTCAGATATGAGTGGGAAGAGGCTGAAGGCAGTATAGGGCAGAAAGAAGACAGGGTTTAGAGGCTAAGACCTGGGTCTGCAGTGAGTCACTTAACCATTTTGTAGGTTCCCTCTCTGTCAAAAGGGAAGAAAGATGCCTGCCTCATGAGGCTCAAGTGAGGAAACAGGTGAGAAATCCTTCGGTGGGCTGGAGCCTGCTGCTGGGGGTGTGAACACGTCTGTCACTACTCTGGGCCCAAGAACACAAGGAAGCAGGAACACATTAAGACAGGCAGAGGAGTGGACCTCACCCTGCCTCCCTCCCTGGGGACCCCGTGTGGATCCCAGAAGGCTGAAGAGCCAGGGCAGGCAGGGCCAAGCCTTCTCTGCCACCCTTTGCTCTGAAAGGGGCCTCCTCTCCCATCAGACCTCCAGGAGCAGCTGGTGGAAGACATGCATTTGCACATCCCAAAGCATGCTGGGAAGGCAGTGGCCAGGAGGGACTCGAGGCTGGCGTGTAAGTGACTGAAACCATTGCACGGCTGTGTGTCTCGTGCCTCCCAGGGGACCACAAGTCCCTGAAGGCTCCTGCTCTGCTTTAACTTGCCCCCCTGGCTGGCCACAGGCTGTGGGCGCTAGAAATACTTGTCATCTCCAGGAGGGTACCTGGGCTCTGGCCTGGTCCTACCTGGTGTATAACCTTTGGTGGGTCACCTCCTTCCCCTGGGCCTCGGCTGACCCAGGATCTATAAAATGGGATGATCCATCTCTGTGCTCCCTCCTTCCGAGGGGAGGCAACAGTGCAGAGGCAAGAAGTCATACTCTGCACACATATGTGTGTCTGAGTCCTTTCATTGTTTACCTGAAACTATCACAACATTGTTAATCGGCTATGCCTCAATACAAAGTAAAACTTTTTTTTAAAAAAAGAACTCATCCTTTGGTGTTCATGCACTGTGTTCTAATCCTGACACCATTGCTTGTCATTCAGAGCCTTCACCCCTCACAGCCTCTGTTACCTTGACCATGAGATGGGGGTGGTCATCGCTATAAAGTGACACAAAATCGGTACCAAGAGCTCACATGTGGTTTATTGATTTATTGTCTCTCTCTCCCATTAGAGGGGCAGCCCCACAAGGCAGGGACTTTGTCTCCTTCCCTGCTACACCCCAGCACCCCGGCTGGTGCCTGGCACTCAATGGGAGCTCCCTAAATCACCATTGACTGCCTGGATGAACAGAACAGGTGGTTGACACGTGATGGCCCCCACTGTGGTTCTCAAATATGCTGAGACATAAAGCATTCGAAGTTCATGATTGTTGAGAAAGGAAATTCGGGGAAGCAAGAAGTAATCTTCGGGGCTGGTCTGTCTGTCTGTCTGTTGGCCAGCAGAGGACACCAGAGAAGCTGGGTTTATCCGAACCAGGGACAGACATGATGTGCCCACAAGAGCCAGCAACATGCATGAGTGAGGTGTGTGTGCTGAGGTGTACTTGGCAAACTAGGGAGCCCCCATGTATCCCGTCTAATAGGGCTCCCTCTCTCCAGTTGACCATGGTCAGGGTGGGAACGAAGGACCAGCAGGCCACTGCAGCTGATTTTACAAAAGAAACCAGAAATCCAAAGGAAAACAAATCATTTTTAAAGGAAAAAACACAGGGACTTCCCTGGTGGTCCAGTGGTTAAGACTCTGTGCTTCCAATGCAGGGGGCAAGAGTTCGATCCCTGATGGGGGTAACTAAGATCCCACAGGTTGTGCAGTGTGGCCAAAAAACAAAAAAAAGAAGAAAAGAAAAACACAAACGAGAGCAAATAAAACCATCTTTGGGCTGGGAGGGGCCCCCAAATACAGCCAAACCCTCTCAGGTGGTGTGGGCAAAGTGAGGGACGACCCGAGTAGCCTCCACGGGGTCCTCAATTCTCTAGGCCCCTCAGGCAGTCCCAACCCCTGAGACACAGAAAATGCTGACAAGCTGTCCAGATCAAGAGGCAGGGTCAGACACAGCCTGCGGGAGCAGTTACTTCCTTGGGTTCTTGGGCTCCGAGTGTATCCAGACTTTGGGGCTCCCAGGTCCAGGATAGATCAGCTGCCATCACTTGGCCCATGTCGATGCTCAGAAAATATTCAGTGAATATTGTGACTTCAGTGAATAAGTCTTCAATGTGACTTCAAGCACAGCCCTCCATCTCTCGGCGGCATCTATAAAATGGGTCATGATGTGGCTGCACCTATCTCACACGGATAAAAGGGAATCGAGGGAGACTAGAGGGACCAAAGTGGTTCTGAAGATCAAAAGTGCTTTACAAATGCCAAGTGTGGTCATCCTTGTTATCATTATTATCATGAGCAGGACAGTTTTTCCAGAGCAGAAGAAGGGGCCTGGGACCCGGAAGAGCTGAGAATTTACAACGACTTCACAAGGAGGATCCGGATGAAGCCCGTCGGAGTTCATACTCAGAGAAGATGCTGCTCACCAGCTCCGGGACAGAGCCAGCCAAGGGACTTGGAGTCCGCCAGACCTCTTCCCTGGCCACTGGTGTCCAGTTCAGTGGGGACCCCAGTCAGGCCAGCTGTATTTCCCCAGATATACACAGGCTTCCAGCAGAATACACAACCCCCACAGATGCTGCCCATAAAATATAGAAACTATATAAATAACATAAATATTCTCATATATATCTTAGCTATATAAATTATTTTCTTTTGCCCTAAAAACTATATATATATATACATATGCGAGGTAGACAAAAAATACCCTGTGACTGTTTCCCTTAATGCTATAGAGTGAGGGGTCAGTGGTCACTGGTACCAGGGGCCCCAGTCGGGCTGAGATGGACCTTTGGGGGCAATTAGAAGACATGGGGTGGGAGCCGGGAAGGAGAGGGGAGATGGCTGGACAGCGAGGACCTGAGAGGCTGAGGGGCCCTGAACCGCATCCTAGGCCTGGTCAGTGTTACTGGCCCGTCATGGCCTCAGTCCCTCAGAGCCTACCTTTTATCTTCCTGCCACCCCTGCACTGCTGGCCGTGGACCTGGGGTGCGAATGGCATGCCAGAGGATCAGGTCCCCTCTTCCTGTTGCCTCATGCCTCGGGCTGAGCCATGGTAGTGGCAGAGCTGGGGTCTCAGAGGAGAAGGATGGATCGGGCAGGCAGAGAGAAAGTCTTCATGCGATGGGGGCATGGAGGGAACTGGGGAGACAGCACTTTTTCCTTCTTCTCTTCCTGCTAAGATGTGGGCCCACTGCTCAGGTCAGCAATGTCACTCTTGGGAGAGGTCTAAGGTCAGTAGGGCTTCTCATCAGACCCTCTGCAGCCAAAGATCCTTCCAGCATCCCTCAGGAGGCTGCGTGATCCACCGAAGACAGGGCAGGGTCTCCTTGCCCTTGGAGATCACAGGGAGCCCCCGGGGGCTGCTTCCTGGGGCTTGCACAGACGGTTTCTCAGCACTTGGCTGATTCTGAAGTTTCCTGTCCCGGCAAAGGGTCAGCAACTCTGGGTTCAGGGAGAGAGGAAGCTGACAGAGGGCGTGGCAGGGCCAGCAGAGCAGCCAAGGGCGTCCCGAAGGAGGTCACTTCCTCCCGGCTGGCATTGGGCCCTGCTATGGGAAAGCACATGGCTTCCAGCGAAGTGACCTCTGCAAAGTCTGCATCCTGATCCAGAGAGGCGTGTGCCGCTGAATGAGAGTCCTCAGCCTGGCAGGTCCCAGGGGTGTGCCTGCGTGTTGGAGTGGGGAGGCCTGTGTGTACCCGTGGGTAGTACCAGCTCCTTTCGTGTCCCTCCCAGGGCCTTAGTAGGTAGCCCTGGAAATGTCCACAGTATCAGAAGGAATTAGCAGCCACTTCTCTTCTTCAGCAAAGAGCCAAGGTGGGGGACTCTTAGTAAATGAAAGGGGCCCCCAAAAGCCCAGCTTAGCAAACACTTCCCATGTTTATAACTCCTGCCCAAGCAAAAACCTTAATTAGATGAGTAGCTGTAGAAGTAGAAACGTAACTGAATCAAAACTCATACACCAACTCTCGTATATCATGAATGCCAGCTATGCGGGGTCTCACCACACACGGTGACCCCGGCCACAGGGAGCTGACCCATGTGGGCTCCTGGTGGGTGCTGAGAGACTGAGGGGTCTCTGTCCCCCTGGGTGACCTCAGTGTACTATCTGAGCCTCACCCTGGGGACTGGCTCTTCTACTGGGTTCGCGTCCACTGGTGTTTTTACTGAGCAGCGCTGGTTGGGCGTGGATCACTCAGCTCTCAAGGTGAGAATGAGGGCTGGTGGAGGCATATTTTAAAAACCAAACCACAAGGATCCAGGGCACATATCTGACTCCTGCTTTCCTTTCTCCAGACCAACATCTCCGACAACCTGGCCTTTCCTCCCATCTCTAGCACAGCAAAGCTCCAGGGTGGGGAAATGAAGGTGCATGACTCCCGGGCTTGAGTATCACCTGGGTGGGGCCTGACGACTGGCCTGACCCATCCCAGCCAGACTCCAGCCTTAGCTTCCAGTTGACCCTGCCTCCCTGGGCCTTCTTGGCCCAGAAGTTCACCTCCCAACCTCTGGCTGTCTTTAGGCCACTAATCCCAGGATTCGTGACAGGAAGATGTACTCTCTCCCCTCTCTAAAACCTCAGTCCTGCCCTCCTCTGGGTCTCCTTTCGTTCCCTCCACATCTTTTCCAGTCTGCCCTCCTGCTCCAAGTCCTCAACCAGGCTGGGGACCCTCAGGTTCAGGGGTGGGCCTCTCCTTGCTGAGAGCTGAGAGAGGGGAAGACTGATGGGAGCCAACGGGGAGAGGCGCATGAGTGTGTGATCACACGCATGCCACGTGCTCCGGCCCGGGCTGGCGGGAGCGGGGTTGCAGGGGGGGAGCGGCTGGACGGCTGGGTGGCCTGGAGGCGGCCCGGTGCCCTGGCAGGTCCTGGCAGAGCCTGGCTGGCACCCTGGGTGGCGGGCCTAGTGCTTACAGGTGTACACAAGCTCCTCCCGCACACACTGCTGGCACTCCACGTAGCAGCACCACTGCACCTGGCAGTGGCAGGAGAAGGCCGCCAGGCGGCTCTGGGTGTCGTAGCCCCGCCCGCAGCACAGGCTGCTGCAGCTGGCCTCGCGGGAGCACAGCCTGCCCCCTGTGCCAGGCGAGTACTTGCTGGGCCGGCAGAAACTGGGGGAGTCCTCCATGTAGACCAGGTCCCCAGGCCGCGGTGCCGGGCCCTTGGTGGGGCTGCCTGGTCTGGCCGGTGCCCACAGCTCCAGGCGGCCCAAGGCCTCGTTGGTGGCACTGGACACCTTGACGGCCGAGTCGTAGCGCAGCTTCAGCACCTGGCCCGTCTCGCGGAACGGGGACAGCTGCTTCCAGCAGGTGCGCACAGCGCAGGAGCCTGACACGCCGTGGCACTTACACGTGGTCCGGAGGCCACTCTTCACGGCCTATGAGGAGAGGCAGGAGGGAGGCGTGGTCAGGGGCCCCCGGGCCGCAGCCCCCAGAGCACCAACTGTGGCCGGGGAGCCGCAGGAGGATGGGAGAGAGACAGGGGAGGTCCACATGAGGCGGGCAGCTAAAACTCAAGCTGGTCCATGGGGCACATTAGTGCAAACTAGCTCTAGGGGCCCCTTCTCCTGGGCAGAGACGGTCCTCACGCCTTGGTGAGAGCAGCGGGGGCTGGATCTCACCCCCAGCACCTCCCCTGGCCTGAAGTTCCTGTGGAGCAGACTGCACAAGTGAACACACAGCCCTGGTTTGCACCAAGTCAGTGATGAGAACACAGAACTCAGTCTCTTAAAGAAACGGAGCCCGAGCTTCTCCCAGCTTCCTGGTCCCAACAGACCAGGATAGTTTTTGCCCTCCAGTCTTTCCACTGCTGTGTGACCTCAGCTAAGTCCTTTCCCCTCTCTGGGCCTTTTCTGTCTTCCCATCTGTAAAATGGAGGAGGGCCAGGGGTTGTACCAGATCACTTTTCAAACAGCATTGGCTCCTAGGGCCTCCAGGAAGGCCAGTGCTTGGAATGGAGACCCTTCTCCAAACACGTTCCTGCCTCACCAAGCCAGGCTCCCACCTGCTGCCCATCAACCTATGATGCCCAGGACTCTTCCCCACTGCCTGGTACCTGACAATGGTCCAGAGTAGATGCCCAAGGAACACCAATAGGAAGGATGAGGTTCATCCTGGATCACCTCTGTGTGTGTCCTGGGGGGGCAGGGTGGGTACCGGCCTTCTAGAGACCCGGCTCCCTGGCTCTGCACCCATCAGTGCACTCACCTTGATGCCCACGTGGGTGTTGTGGGCATCTGCCCGCGCTCGCAGGTCTTTGCTTCCTCTCTTGGGTCCCAGGAAGTTGTTCAGGAACTTGGTGCTGTACTTGAGGTTGTCGCCACACACGCCCCACTGCCAGGCCTGCCGGCTCTCGAGGCCTGGGGAGTCATCACAGGTGCACCGCTCCATGCGGCCAGCGCTGCAGGCCCGGGCCAGAGTGTGCGTGAGGGCGGCCGCAGACACCGCATACAGGAAGGCCGTCTCCTTGAAACCTGGGCCGGGGGGTGGGATCAGGAGGGAGGAGGAGAGTGGGCTCAGGGGCTGTGAGCTGCCCTTTGAGGATAGACGGGCTGGAGGGAGGGGCTGCTGTGGTGAACAGGACAAGGGGCGTGTGACCCCGAGGACACAGTTCAGGGCAGTCGCCCTGTTTCCCGCCCCTTAAACTCAGGCTGCAAGTTGCTGTCTAAATGGAGCATCCTGTTCCCTGTGGGGTGTATACCCAGGTTCTCAGGGCGGCAGGATGGAGGCTGCATCCTCTACTGAACAGATGAGAACACAGATGCAGAGAAAAGTGGCTTAGGCACCTGGTGAATGCCAAAGTTGGGCTAAACCACTGATCTTGACTCCAAGGTGATGCGTGAGTTAGTTGGACTAACCTGTTTCTGTGCCGGGTTCATAAGAGCAACGTGGACTGGGGACAGGGGCCTGGGGAGTGGGAAAAGCAGTCCTCCTCCTCTTAGTCCTACCCCCACCCTCCTCCTCCAAGCTTCCTCCTCCCAGTTCTCCTCACCCTCCTCCCCAGCCCTCCTCCCTACCTCTCTTGAGCAGCCCCGTCCTCCCCTCCAGGCTGCAGTTCCAGCGCTCATGCCGGAATTGAAACTGGCACTCGAGCAGGCTGAGGTGTGCAGCGTCCTTTAGGGTCTCGGCCAGGCCTGGCTCCCGCCGACAGAGCTGCTTCTGCCGGCGGGACAACTTCAGGAGGTCGCACTGCTTCAGGTGGGCTCCACCCTGTGCCGGGGCAGCGGTGCCCAGCCCGGGGAAGGGCGTCAGGACCTCCCGCCCGGTCAGGCTAAAGGGGGCAAGAGAAGGGAGACCAGTGACCCTTGGGGGCTGTGATGGGGGGTGAAAGATGACAATCCCTAAGGACGGGGGACAGGTGAGGGGAAGGGGGCCTTCTTGGGGGCTGTGTTATTTGGCCTTCTGGGAGGGAGGTTGACCCCATTTTACAGACTAGGAAACCAAGGTGCTTATAACAAGGGTGAGTGCAAGATCTCAAACTCAAGTTTTCTGGAAGCCAAAGTCTCTGCTGTTCTTGTCCACCTTGTTTACCAAACTTGCCAAATCAGAAAAATCATATGGCATGCTTATTTAAAAGACAGATGCCCAGGACTTCTCTGGTGATTGAATGGCTAAGCCTCCATGCTTCCAACACAGGGGGTATGGGTTCAATCCTTGGTTAGGAAACTATGATCCCATAGACCACATAATGTGGCCAAAAAATAAAAAATTTTTAATTAATTAACTTAATTTTAATTTAATTAAACTCCCTAGCTGGAGTTTCTCAACTCTTTCCTCTTGCAAGATGCTTTACTCTCTAACCTGGCCAGAATCTTCCCATTGTCCAGATAAGGAAACAAAAGTTTTAGGTTTTACAAAGAGGTGATGACTAGCCCTCGTTTTACAGCAGATCAGCAGCAAGGTGAGGACAACTAATAGAGATCACCTTCCCTCCCCCCAGAAGCGATCCATGAGCTGTTTCTCCCAGTTCAAGTTATCTGCTGTTTCCTGGACCCTGGTGGCCCTCGGTGTGGGTGGAACATATACATCAATCTGGCAACCAGAATGCAGCCCCTTTCTGGAATATGCTGGGCTCATAACCACAGAAAAAGATCAAAGGTGGAAGCAGGTGCCAGCTCTTAAGCTCCTGCTTGGATGTGACACTTGTCACTCATGCTCAAGCACCACCAGCCAAGGCAAGCCCTGTGGCCAAGCCTTGAGTGGTCAGAGAAGCCCACATCCCACAGAGCCAAGGGCATGGCTCTCCTGTTTGGAGCCACCTGCCCCAGCCAGGACATCTGGCTGGACGCCACACCCTGCCTGTCTGCCCCAGGGAGGGTGTGGGACCTGGACAGGCCCCAAGTGCCCCCAGAGAGTACCCGTAGATTCCAAATCCATCAGGTGCAGCCAACCCAGTGTGGAGCATATCTCCGAAACCCCTGAGCAGAGACAGATGCTATCAGGCTCCTCCCGGCCCAGCCTGGCCCTGGGCTCCCCTCCCAGACAGGGTGAGAGCAGGGACCCGTTAATCATTAATCTGGGGGCAAATGGGTAAATTTCCAGTCCACCAGGTCTACACCCAAACCCCTCCCTGCAATCTGGCAGGAAACCCTCCTTAGAGCTCGATCCTTGGCAGGTCCAGAGCAGAACTTGATGTCAACTCCAGCCCAGGAGGCCCCACCCTGACCGGCCTCCGGTGTGGAGGGCAGCTCGGAGGCTGCAGGAGCAAACGGCACAGCAGCCATCTAGCTCCCAGATGTCTTCCTCCCCACACCAGCGGTGGGTGTGAAGGACAATTTCTGCTCAGGCAGTTCTTGTGTTTCAGAAATGGGACCTCCCTTGTAGTAGTGATTGACAGGTGAGAGGACAAGCAGGGAATGCTGGGGATTTTTGGCCAACAGGGCTGCACATCCTTCAAGACTTGTCTCAAATGACATTTGCAGAACAATGGCTATTATTTTTATATCATTAGACCTATATTATACAATATATAACTTATATTCTACTACACAATATTATCTACCATGGTTTTGGTTATTTTTTGGCTGTGCTGCATGGCTTGTGGGATTTTAGTTCCCAGTCAGGGATTGAAGCTGGTCCTGGCAGTGAAAATGCTGAGTCCTTATCCCTGGACCACCAGGGAATTCCCGTATCTACCATATTTTGAGTGCTTATTACTAAGTCCCTTAAATTACTCTTGCATACACCTGTTGGGTTGGCTGCCTACCTGGTCTTTCTACCTCCATGGTTACCCTGTCAGCTATTTTATACCATGTGACCTTGCTGCTCTGAGGATCACATGACCCAAGCTGGGCCAATCCATTCTTTCTCCGGAAATTTGGAATTTGACTTAGAGCACACAGTTGCTTTTTCTCTCTTTCTTTGGGTGACTGGGCTTGTAACTCAGGAGGTAAAAAGAGAAAGCTGATCCAAAGAGAGAGAAAAAGTGAATCAAACACAGAGAGAGAAGCAGAAGTGAGAATGGGAGGGAGAATTTCGGGAGCTTTTCAGTCCCTGGCCCCAGAGTCTTCCTGTGGTCATTTCTGTTCTTGCTTGAGACACTCCTGTCTGGAGAACAACATCAAGGCTGGGAGCCAATTTGCCTAATTAAGGGTGTCGTCCCTGATCACCACCTCCTGACAGCTGTGGAGTACCACACTCCCCGGGCTGTCCTTGTGAGCTCGGCTCAACAAACACCTTTTCCCCCATCAACAGTTCCTTGTTTTTTTTAATTTCGTGTAATTGACCCTGTGATTGATGGCCCCAGGAGTCCAGTATAAAGTCGGTTAATTTTATTAGCAGTAATGACACTTAGTAGCGATTAATGGTCAGGAAAGGCAGTCAACCGCACAGGAGCCTCAGGCCACACTGGGCTCTGGTCTGCCCAGGGTTGCTCTCAAAAAGGCCCCCCTCACAGCCTCAGGGACCCCCTTAAGGGCCTAGAAAGACAGTTGAGAGACATACCACCCAGTTTCCCTTTTACTGGGTTAGCCAAAAAGTTTGTTCAAGTTTTACTGTAAGATGTTATGGAAAAACATGAACGGCCTTTTTGGCCAACCCAACGTTTGCTTTCTATGTTGCAGTCTGGGATCATTTTTCCTTTGAAGAAAAGTGCTGTGACATTAAACTTGGAACATACCTCAACTGGTTTCCTTAAACAGTGCTAGTAAATGCTGTAACACATGCCCTGTAGATGCCAAGGCATCTGCTAGAGATGGTTTCTTCTTGGACCTCAGGAGAATTATAGGTGTTGCAGGTTCCAGTCTGTTCCAGGGTCCATGGGCATGATCAGTTCTCCTTTAAGAAACCATCCTTTCTGACACCCCAGGCCTGAGAACCCCACCCACCAGGCCTTTATGCAAAAATCTCCATCCCCCACGTGTTAGTTGAGCTCCTTGAGATTCAGATGAACAATCAGAGATGAAGTAAGCATCAAGACAAAACCTGTGGTTGCAATGAAGACACTGCTCCCTGGTCAGGTCAGATGCTATCAACCAAGCACGTGACCAGTGTTCAGAACCGAAGCACAGAGGATGGATAATCTGTGAACTTGCCAATTGCCCTTCCAGACTGAGGAGCAAGAGTGCCTTCAGGCCCCTTCCTGACTCAAGTGCTCCTGAGCCACACAGGACAACCCCGCCTTCATCGGTTGTACCTGCTTTGGCCCAGCTGGTCTGTCTCCCCCATTCCTTTTTCCTGTTGGGCTCTCTCAGGCTGACTTTCAGCCTCTCACGTCCCATTAGGAAAGAAACGACCCCGTGTGACCAGCTCCATTCTCCTCTCCTCTTTGTCCCCAGCCTGTGCCCCTCTGCCCTCTGCACCCTCAGCCAATGACCCTTGGTGCCCAGGATGATAAGACCAGAAGTCCCCGCTCACACACAATGAGATGCCATTGGTTTTGACCCCAGAGACTCTCCAGTCACTTCCCAGGCTACCTTGTCTCCCTCCAAAGTGGGAAAAAGTCAAGGGTGCCCCTCAGGACTTCATCTCACATCCCTCCTCCCCAAGCCCCCCTTGCAATCACCGGGCCTTTCCCACCCCTGCCTGCTTTCGCCTTGTCCAAGGCTCACCCCATCCATAGTTTTGGCTAAAGCTGCTCCATCTAGGGCATTTCCCTGCAGGTCCAGTAGTTAAGAATCCATCTTCCAATGCAGGGGATGTGGGTTCAATCCCTGGTCAAGGACCTAGGATCCCACATGCCATGGAGCGACTAAGCCCCTATGCCACAACTACTGAGCCTATGTTCTGGAGCCCACATGCAGCAACTAGAGAGAAGCCCACACACAGTAAGTAAGACCCGACATAGCCAAAAAATAAACACAGAATTGTTTTTTGTTTTTTAAAGCTGCTTCATCTGGGATGACCTTGAAAGAAGCAAAAGCAGGTTCTCCCAGGCTTTGGGGAAGCATTGGTCTAGCATCAACAGGACCCCAGGGACCACCAAACCCATGAGCAGAACTAGAAGTTCTCCCTGGAACGATCACCCACAATCTCCTAGAGTGTGGGGACCCAAGGACCCTCAAGGCTGTGTAGCCCTGGGGAGTCTGGTCCCAGGTCTGCCCTCACTCATTGGTGACCCCAGGGATGTCCTCTCAGCCCCAAGCTCATTCTAGACAACAAATACACCTTGTGGTCTAGTGGTCTAGGGGGAGAGCCAGACCACAGCCAGACTGCCTCGGCTCAAATCCCACCTCCACCTCTTACCAACTGTGCCACCTTGGGCAAGGCGCTCACCTCTCCGTGCCTCACCTGTGACATGCAGATATCACAGGACCTTTCACATGGTTGCTGTGAAGACTGGGCTTCCCTGGTGGCTCAGAGAGTAAAGAATCCACCCTCAATGCAGGAGATCCAGGTTCCATACCTGTGTCAGAAAGATCCACTGGAGGAGGGCATGGCTACCCACTCCAGTACTCTTGCCTGGAGAATCCCATGGACAGAGGAGCCTGGCAGGCTACAGTCCACGGGGTCACAAAGTGTCAGACAGGACTGAGCAACTAAGCATATTGTGAAGATTAAATGAATTAATATCTGTAAGACTCTTAGAACAGTGCCTGGCACACAGTAAGCCCCAGGTCATTGGAGCTTACAAGAAGTGTAAACTTATAAGAAGTGTCATTCTTCTTCTTTAAAAAAAAAAAAAAAATTATGTATTTGGCTGTTCTGGGTCTTAGTTGCAGCACACAGGATCTTCAACCTTTGTTGTGGCATGCAGGATCTAGTTCCCTGACCAGGGATTAAACCCGCCCCCCCCTGCATTGGGAGCTCTGAATCTCAGCCACTGACCGACCACCAGGGAAGTCCCGTAAGTGTTATTCTTAAGCATCTGTTATGTGCTAGGTGCTGCGCTGGGTGCTGGGACATGCCATCACAGCCTCAGGGTGCTCACAGTTTGGAGGGACCCTGGCTGGACTCAGAAGCAATGCAGACTCTCCCCAGAGCCCAAGCGGCAGGGGAAGGAGAAGGCTTTGAACCAGCCCAGTTCCTGAGGGAACCATCAATAGCTGCTCAGGGGCCGGATCAGATCTCCTAACACCATCAGGGTAAAAACTTGACCTCAGCCAGGCTCCTCCTGCCTCCAGTGGGAGGCCTGGGGCGGCGAGGGGGCAGGAGGAAGCTCTCAGGAGCTCGCTGGAGAAGGCCGAGCAGGGAGAGCATTTCCCACCCCTGGGGGTGCTTGGCTCTGTTCTTCCAACCCCCACCCCCATCCTCGTTTCTGCTTGAGAGGGTCCGATGGTTCCAGAGGAGGCCACCCCCAGGATGTGGGTGGGTGAGCAGGTAGGGGGCACAGGACAAGACTGGCGGTTCCCAGGGCGCTGGGTAAGGCCAACCTGTCTGGACCCTTAGCTGGAGGGACCAGGAGGTGTGCCTGGCACCCGGGCCGGTGCCAACTGTGGGCAGTTACCTGGGAACCAGGAAAGCTTTGCCCTGCCTGGAGCATTGGCCTTGGCCCTGAAAAACCCTATTAGATCCTCCTGATAACAGGTTTCCGCTGCAGGGCCATTTGCATGGTTAAGTGGGCCTCATGTGCTTTCATCTCGAATATCTCAGCCCACCTCTCCTGCCCTCACTAAGCCCCCCTAAACACACACACACACACACTCCCCACCCCAACCTGCGCTCTCCACTCCCCACCTTTTCCCAGAAGGGGAGAGTTAATGAGGGCAGTGTCTGGCCCAGGAAGAGGGCACACGGCTCCAGGCAGTCCTTTTTCAGAGCAGTGTGGGGCGGGGGAGAGACCCTCAACACCCCTGGCTCCTCTCCCCTCTGTCATCTGAGGGGCCCTGAGGCTTGCGCTCCTGAGAAGCACCTCCCTCCTCCATCCTTCACATTCCTCTCTCCTTGACAAGACTCACTGTCACCTCGTACCTCCTCCAAGAAGATGTCCTTAGTGAGCAGACTTAATGGCATATTTGGCAGGTACCGTTTCCCACCTTTATTTCAAGTCCTTCTCCCCACTCCTTTCACTCACTCATTTATTTAAATTTCAATACTGAGCATCAGCTTCAGGCCAAAGAAAACCAGAAGCCACCACACTGCTCACTACATCCCTGTCTGGGTCCCAGCCTCCCTTTCCTCCCCAGCTCTCTGCCTCAGAACCTCGAGGACTGAATCAGTACACCTCCCCCTGCCCCACCCTGGAGCCCACCCCAGAGCCTCGTCCCCCAGCCCACCCCTGGCTCAGAGAGAAAAGAGCCTGGCCCAGCTGTGGGCTTTGTCTCTCCAAGAACCGCTCCACTTCCTGTTTTCCAGGGGCTGCCTGCGGAGGATGGCATCATGGAGGATGTGCTCAGGAGCTAAGTGGGCAGCGAGCAGCCCGCCCAACCAGCTTGCTTTGCATCTCAACAATCTCGGGTATTTAGAGCGTGGCTGGTGCAACATCTGTGGAGGAAATGCTTCCCGATTCCTCCTCTTTTCTCCCTCCCACTCCACTCAGGCTCAGGCTGGAGATGGGGAGGGGGTCTTTGTCCCTAGCATGTACTGTACAAATCAGGTGGCATGATGGCTATGGAGGGATGGCCTCCCAGCCCCACACAAGTCTGGGGTGATAAACATCTTCCCTAGTTCCCTGGCCGTGTCCAAATGTACATCATTTGAATCAGTACATTCTGGACTGGGGAAACCCTTCAGGATCACCCAGTCCAGAAGTTTTGCCCTAATGCCTCCTGAGAGCTACCCCAGAACCTCCTGAGGGCAGGTAGGAGGGTCAGAGGTTTGCCAAGTAGGTAGGTCCCTGTTTTGACTTCTCTGGTGCCCTGGATGTTCATCTAAGGGTTTTGGTTTTTTTTTTTGTCTCAGATGACCCTGAGTTAATGGCAAGTTCGGGTCTGTACCCCGGGTCTCCCGATTGCTTCTGTCAAGACTGACAGCTTCTGCTTTCCATTTTAATGTAATATTTCAGGGAAACAGAATCAGCCATCATCATAGTAAATGTCCAGGGTGATAGGAACATAAGATGGGTAGGATAGAAGGAATGGAAGCCTTGTCAGGTCTCCTCCTCAGGCCCCCTGGGCAGTTAAAGGGAGAGAAGGACCCTGGTCTAAAACTGAGTTTCTCTTCAGCCAAAAGTAAAAAATAAAACTTAGAGAAGTGGACTGCCAATTCATACTAAAGTGTGAGAGTCTGATATAATAAGGCTAGTGCCTGAGAACACACTTTGCTAGATAGGGGAAGCTGAAAGGAGAGAGTCTGGGATCATGAAGAGAAGAGAGAAAGGGGAAGCCTGGAGTGAGGAAGGGAAGGGGAAGGGAAAAGGGGGGCTGGAAGGCTTAAGATAAACTCTCACAACTTCTGGGGTTTACAGGCCCAGTCCTGAGCCTGCCAGAGGAGTACTAATAGTTTGAAGGACACAGTGTGGCAACTGCAGAGAAAAGCAAGTAGTCGCTGAGGCTGTATCACCATGGAGCAAGCAACCCCCCCCGCCCCCCCCCCCCCCCCCCCCGCCCCAGCTCTCCTCAAACCATGGGATCTGGCTCATGGGCTGGGTGACTTCTGCCAAGTTTTTCTAACCTTGGTAAGCTGACCAACTAACCAGCTTGGCTGGCTCTTGGGTGGTCACCCTCCTCAATGCAGACAGGCAGGATCAGGTGGGGCTGTGGGCCCTGAGGGCTTGAGCCCTGGTGAATGCCCCAGGTGCGATCACCTGTGATGAGGACAATTCCATTGTTTGCAGATGCTCCAGGAGGAGATGACCCAGGCTGCAGGTTCCATGCAGCTTCCATTTGTCTGCTGCCGGCAGGACCCAGGGATGGTCCATGCCCCTCCACACCCTTCCCCTCTAAAGACGGCAGGAAGGGTCTTCCAGGGCAAGTTCCCACGCTGGACTGTCCTGGATGCAGAGCCAACTAGGGCTGTAGCAAAGGGCCCCTCCTCTCAGGCCAGGCTCTTCCTCGTCCTCCTGCCTTGGCTAAAGTAATCCAACCTCCATGCCTTTCTTCATGATATAACTGCTACCTAGGTTGCCTTTCTCAGTCCAAAAAGCCCTCATGGATCCCCGGAACTCTTATAACTACAGCCTTTTTCAACACTTGACTCAAAAATGCAGGGGTTGGGGAAGGTGATCCTGAGGCTCCATCCAGCTTTAATAGGCTAAGATGCTTGTCTGCCTCTTCCAGAAGTCCTCCTTACTTGCCAGCCCCATCCCACTCTAACCATCCAACTTCTCTGACTTCTCTCAGTTTTTTGGAATTATAGCACCATTAGTTCTGCATGGTTCACACTTTTTTCCCCTTCTTCCTCAGGGCTGTAGAGAGAGTCTCTCCAAGTAGCCTGTAACCCCCTTGGGAGAGGTCCTGGTTTCTCATCCTTGGAGGTCCCCCAGCCCCAGCCCAACACCTACTGACTGCATACATCCCTCAGATGGACCAAGCAGAGAGTATACGTCCAGGCTCTTCCTCAGCTTCTTCCCAGCTCTCCAGGCCCAAATCACTGGCCTCCCTGATGTCCCAGTCCCAGGCTGCAGGGGTCACCCAGTGACCCCCAATCCCACCACGAAATCTTTCCAAACTCAAGCCCTGCTCTGGAAGGAAGGGCGTGGCTCCGGAAGGGCGTGGCTTTGACCGAGCTGCCCTGTGGCCACACCCTCCTCAGCCCTCAGATTGGGATCTGGAGTGCGCTCTCACTGGTACCAGATCTCCAGGCAGCCTGGCTTCAGTCAGTCAGACCCTGACTCCCCGACTAGCTCAGCCCCTCTGAACCTGTTTCTGGGGACAAGCTATGCTTGGTCAGCTAGAGCCTCCCTTGATACGTAGTGAGAACTTGGCCCAGGTATTTCTTTAAAACTCAACCTGCACCTCCTCTCATGATGATGTTCTGGAGTTTACTGCAGGTTCACAAAATTTCTACCATGATTCAGGACTCCAGGAAGCCTGGACAACTACAGTTTTTTTGGTATGGTTCTGGTGAACTCATGTTGCAACAGACTTGACCTAAACCAAAGTGAGAATACTTATAGTCTTTATCTCAACGCATAGATGTTTTTCTGCAAAAATAATCATGTCTGATTACTGAATGCTGCCCTCCACATTGCTAAGGATGTTATGTGATACATGGTATACATATTATCTTTAATAAAAAAAATAATATAATATGCATCTGGCCTCAAAGGGATGGTCACTATGGGGAAAGTGGAACTTCTTTGCTCTTACCCTTAAACTAGACTCTTTGGAATTTCCAGGACTGACTGAATATGGTGGTTTGATTTTCTCTTGGCTCTTCGAAAGTCTCCCAGTGAGAGTCTGGGCTTGAAGTGTCTGGCCCCCACCCCAGCTCATCTCTGTTGCCCCCAGGATTCCCACGGAAGGTCAGGTGTGGCTGACTTCCAGAGTCTGATGGGGGCTCACTGCTTTGCTTCCCGTTCCTGTCCAGACAGAGGCCAGGTCATGGCCAGGCAGCATGGGCTGAGAGGGTCATGCAGAAATAGCCAACGACAGGGCAGAGAGGGAGGTTCAGGGGGCAAGGAATGGTCAGCAGAAAGGAAAGGGGACTGCCTACCCTGACGCTCGCTATGGACCGGGAGGCAATGCTAGGGATTGTGGGGGGAGCTGACCAACCATGGAGTCCCAAGACTTCTGCTTAAAGGATGCTCTGCATGAATCCGAGACATGAGCACGTAAAAAATTAGGTAACATACCTAGAGTTGAAGACATGTTGTGCCAGAGATACCTATGACATATGCCAAGTGAAAGAGGCTACAGGGTGGAGGACTCAGAAGGTCAGAGCTGCCCAGGTCTCAGCTGGGCATCAGCAGGAAAGAGGGATGAAGAAGTTGGCTCCGGATTCTAACAGACTAGAATTCAAGTCTAGGTGCTGCCAGTCAGTAGCTCTGTGACTTTGGGCAAGGCACTTGGCCTGTCTGAGCTTATCCCCTCTGTTCACCTCTAAAGGAAGAGAATTCCACTATCACCTACCTCCTGGGATGTCATTTGGTTAAATAAGATTATACACATAAAGGGCATAGGAAGGATTCAAATTATACAATGACTGGGATAAAAGAGGAAGAGAGGAAGCAACAAATGTCAAAATGATGCTCCTCTAATTGGGATTCTCTAAGACAGACCACTAGATTTCTTGGACTCCATATATGTGGATAGCATCTCAGCACTTTTATATACACAAAACCCTCATAACAACCCTATGAGGTAAGGATTAGCCATTTTATAGATGGGAGAACTGAGGTCAGAGCAGCTAACTGACTTGCCCTGGGTCACCGTTAGTAAGTGGTTGGCGGGAGGATTTGCACTCTACCCGTGTGATTCCAAGTCCAGTGCTCCTTACACTAAAGCAGGGCCTTAGGCTGTGTCCCATCCTGCTTAGGCTGATACCAAAGTGAGGGTGACTCTCACAGCACCTGGCCCACCTCCTCCTGAGCACACAAGTCTAAAGGCACCAGGACCTCTCTTCCTTAGGAGCTTCCAGCCCAGGAGTCCCTCCCCACCCCTTTGCTTCTCTTTCCTGTTTCCCTCCATCAGCCTCAGAAACTTCACCACCATCCATGGAGGAGGCTGGTTTGACCTCAACACTAGAGCCCAGCTTCTCAAGAGTTAGAGTTGAGCTAGAGACGAGCTAGTCTAAATTCCTTTCCCAAATTCGGTGATTCTTATCAGTGATGTTTGGCTTGCAATCTACCACCCCAAAGCAGTAAAATTTCTTCCTTTCTTCTCTCTAACCCTGTTTTTCTCAGGACCCAGTCAATTCCTAGCACGGTTCCAAAAAAAATCCAAATACATAAAACACTTAGGAATAATTTTTAAAATGTTTGTAAGATCCATACACTGAAAATTACAAAACACTACTGAAAGAAATTTTAAAAGCTCCCCTAAGAGAGATATGGCCAGTTTATAAACCAATAGACTCAATATTGTCAGAAGGCAAATTGACTTACAGATTCAGCGCAATCCCAAGCAAAATCCTAGCAGGTCTTCCTACAGATATCAATAAGTTGATACTAAAATTTATGTGGAAACATAAATTTTATAAAGGATCTAGAATGGCCAAAACAACTTTGAAAAAGGACAGGATGTATAGTACTTGGTTTCAAGATTTACCACACAGCTACAGTAATCAAGACTGTGGTACTGGTCCAAAGATAAACTTTGTTGCTTTTCAGTTGCAAAGTCATGTCTGACTCTTTGCAACCCCATGAACTGCAGCAGGCCAGGCTTCCCTGTCCTCCACTATCTCCTGGAGTTTGCTCAAGTTCATGCCCATGAGCTTACCGAATAGATTAGAGAGTCCAGAAATAAGCCCTCATATATTGGGTCAATTGATTTGCAATAAAGATGACAATAAAGAAAGAATCACCTTTTTGACAAATGGTGCTGTAACAAGTTGATATCTACATGGAAAACAGTAAACTTAAACTCTTACCTCACACCATCCATGTAAGTTAACCCCCCAAAAATCATAGACCTAAGTGTAAGTGCTAAAACTGCGAAGTTTCTAGAAGAAAACATTGGACAAAATCTTTGCAACCTCTAATGGACAGAAATTTCTTGAATGAGAGAAACAAAAAGCACAAACCATACCAAAAAAAGGTTCAAAACTTGTACTTCATCACTATTAAAAACTTCTGTTCCGGAATTTCCCTGGTGGTCCAGTGGTTAAAACTCTGTGCTCCCAATATAGGGGGCCCAGGTTCAATCACTAGTCAGGGAAGATCCCACATGCTGCATGGTGTGGCCAAAAAATAAATAAAATTCCTCTGTCTAGAAAGAGTTTTTAAAAAATTTTGTTCTTTGCAAGGTAACAATAAGAAAAATGAAGAGGCAAGCTACAGACAGGGATAAAATATTGCCAATAATTTCTGATAAAGGACTTAAATCCAAAATACGTAAAGAACTCTTACAACTCAATAATAAGAAGACAAATAACTCAATGCAAAAGATATTCAAATGATGAATGTGCACATAAAAAATGTTCAGCACAGTATTCATCAGTGGAAAAATGCAAATTAAAATCACAATGAGACACCAATACATACCCACTAAAATGGCCAAAATTAAGACTGACAGCAGAAAAGAATATGGAGCAACTAGAACTCTCATACATTACTGTGTAAAGTGGTACAACCACTTTGGAATACTTTATTCAACCATTTCTTATAAAGTTAAATATACATACCATATGATCCAGAAATCTAGTCCTAGATACATATCCAAGAGAAATAAAAACATCTGTCTACTAAAAGGGATGTACATGCATGTTCATAGCAGCTTTATTTGGAAGAGCCCCAAATTGGAAACAAACCAAATGTCCATCAACTGGTGAATGAATAAACAAATTGTGGTACATCCAAACAATAGAATACTACTCAGCAAGAAAAAAAGGAAAGTGCTACTGATAAATGCCACCATATGGATAATTTCAAAAACATTATTTTGCACAAAAGAATTCAGATTCAAAAGGCTGTATACCCTGTGATTCCATTTATATGAAATTCTACAATGGGCAAAACTATCTAAAATGACAGAAAGCAGGGAAGTGGTGACCTGGGGCTGGTGGGGGAGTGTTGACTGCAAATGAACACGAGGAGTCCTTTGAGATAGTGCAGTTCCATATAGTAATTGAGATGGTGCTTACATGGAGGCATATATTCATTAAAACCCAAATCTTGCACTTAGAATGCATGCATTTCATTATATGTGATGTTGGTTTTGAAAAAAATTAAGGTTGTATCTTGCTTCTTCACAATGATGACACTTCTACAACCCAAGAAGATAGTGAGAATCCCAGCAGCCACCAAGAGTGAGCCCATACTGAGCACTTGGTATGTGCCAGGCACCCTGTCAGGCCCTTTCATTCATTGTCTCAAGCCTCACACCAGCCTTTAGGATGGGTATTATCATCACCCAAAGCTCAGAAAGATGAAGACATGTGCCTGAGGTCACACAGCTGGCAAGAGGCAAAGATCAGTGATCAGTGTTAGTTGCTCAGTCGTGTCCAACTCTTTCCCACCCCATGGACTATAGACCCCCAGTCTCCTCTGTCCAAGGGATTCTCCAGGCAAGGATACTGGAGTGGGTTGCCATTTCCTTCTCCAAGGGATCTTCCTGAGCCAGGAATCAAACCCAGGTCTCCTGCATTGTAGGCGGATTCTTTACCATCTGAGCTACTACTTAAGATTGTGCTTTCCTAAACCTATCTACACCACCCTTAGACAGGAAAGAAACACAAACAGTGCAGAGGCCACACATGTACAAAGCACCACCAGAGTCAACTACAATTTTAACAATCGCACCCACATTAACTATTTCTGGACACAAAATTCTTGACTTAAAGACTGAACTGGATGACAAGGCTTATCGTATCCTCAGCTCATCACATAATACAGTGAGTATTCATTTATAAAACACCGCAGAAGTTAATATTTTCAGAATTCCCAAGCCAACTGAGCCAAAACATGAACTCTTGAGCAATCTTAGATTTCCAAGCCAGAGCTGTCTGGTTAGGGAACCTTAGGCCCTCCAGATCCTAAAGACCTTGGAGGCAAGTCACTTGACCACAGACAGCCCAGAGAGTGGTCTGGAGTTAGGACAAACGTTTCTACCTCCCATCCCACTGTCATCATGCCATCTATGGGAGCCTACCTGATACCTGAGCAGAGTTCATAGCATCCTATCTCACTGTTCAGGACAGAGGAGAATGTTGGGGCCCCACCCAACCCACAACAGCCAAGAATGTCTAACAGAGTTAACCAAGTAGGAGATGGAGGCAACCCTCTACCCACTTCATCCTCTGCAGCTCCCTTGCAGCTGTGGCTCTCCTGGATGACCACATGGTATTAGCTCTGGTAGCTAATGCTCTCTGTCAAATGAAGAGCCCAGACTGGCAGAAGGGCCTGATGCCTATGCTGCCTCTCCCACTAGCTCTCTGTGTGACACAGAGTGAGTCATTGAAACTTTCTCACCCTCAGTTTCCTTTTGAAAACTATTTACATCCATCCTGTATACCTCAAGAATGGGTCCGAGGATCAGATGACGGAGGGGCTGAATAAGAAAATTATTTATAAACTGTAATACTAATGATACTAATACTATCAGCAACACCAGGATTAGGTGCTAGACTCATGCAAAAGCACCAGAAGCAGCTGCTGGCTCACTGACTTGGGGATGATGGTCCCTTCATCTGAAATATAGGAATAATACATGACCTGCTTGAAGCAGGGAGTTAGACCAGAGAAACTTTGGGGGTCACTTCTAACTCTTAAGTCAGATTCTATGATTTAAAAAACCCCAAGAAGATTGGCCTTACCTGTTCTCCTGATGTTTGAATTTTATTTTATCAGGATGACAAAACACTTGATCTTATAGTCAGAAATGAGATTTCAAATGCAAATAATCTGGAGAAGGGAGAAGCACATTACCTCTTATTCTTACTACAGTGTGAATGACTGATACAGATTCTTTCCAGAGAGCAAATTCAAATAGCAGGATGGAAAACCTGGCCTGACTGAGTCACAACAGAGCTTCCTCAGGGAGAATTTAGGCTCATACCTGTCTGTTCTCTGAGACCAAACATGTAATAGCACAAAGCCCCAGGTTTATCTTAATCTCTGAGAGTGTATCTTCCTCCCCAGACTGGGGTGATGGTGGCTTGAGTGCATTTTGCCAGCTATGTCCAGTGGAGCTCACAACGTGGAAGAGGGACTCACACTCATATGATCCATCTCAGCCCCAATTCATGCTCGATCTATGATTTCCTTTTTCATTTCCAAGACTGCCCTGTTGCTTACAGCCCTCAAATTCTCACCCTGGGCACTGCCACAAACTCCTTTCCCTTCCTACCACACCAGCCTGGATGGTCTCAGCTTCCTGGAGCCCCTCTCCTCCCATCTCACTTGGCCCTTGCCCCATCCTCAACTTGAGCCCAAGCAGACAAAAGGATTGTGAAAATGAGCTGATATCCAAGAGGCTGCAGGCACCATTTGCCCACCACCCCACTCCATTCCAGCTCAGAAACCCCTGTCAGGGCTGAAATATCAAGACACTCTACCTCATCGCCTTAATAATTAGCAGCATTAGTTGTGCATTTACTACGTGCTATACCTTGTTCAGGCTTCCCCGGTGGCAAAAGAATCTGCCTGCAACGCAGGAGACCCTGGGTCAGGGTCTAAACGACAACAACAAAGACCTTGTTCTAAGTGCTTCACATGTACTAACTCACATGATTTGCTGTTGTTTAGTCGCTAAGTTGTGTCTGACTGCTTTGCGACTTTATGGACTATGACCCACCAGGCTCCTCTTTCCATGGAATTTCCCAAGCAAGAATACTGGAATGGGTTGCCACTATCTTCTCCAGGGGATCAGATGGATTCTTTACTACTGAGCCCCCAGGGAAGCCTGACTCACATGATACTCGTATGAAATAAGCACTATTATCCTCAATTTACAGATAAGAAACTGAGGTACAGAGAGGTTAAGTGACTTGGCTAAACTCACACAGTTAGCAAGTAGATGGATCAGGGATTGAACCCAGAGACTGTGCCCGACCATTTTATCCTGTCTGCTGAGGCAGCAACAGTGCCTTTCCAAGCCTGGAATCATTGGGAAACAACATGAATGCACAGTGCTCTTGACAGAAAGCAGATAGAGGGGCTCAGTCGCACCAAGTTCGGCCCCTTCTTTGTACAAAAGGGGACACTGAGGCCAGAGGCTAAGTGGTCTTCCCAGCAAGCTGAGCCCAGAGCCCTAGGGTCTGGGCTGACATTACTCCCACCCCACCCCCTATATGTTTCAAGAGAGGCCATTGCCCACAGCCAAGGCATGTTTTAACCAGGGGTCATGACCTGGAAATTAGCCCACAGCCCTATTCCTGTGCGGGACCTCTCAGACCTTCTCTGACCCTTATTTGCCCCTCCCTGCCAGGTCCATAAGAGCAGTCTCTGGCAGGTCACTTGCTTGGTGGTTTATGTTTTTTTTGGGTTTTGTTGGCTTGCTTGCTTTTGCCTTTGCTTGGGGTCAGGCTGTAAGCCTCACCTTGATTTGGGTGAGGATCACAAAAAGTGCCCTGATTTAAAGAAACAGACTATATATTTAGAGCAGGCTTTGGGTGGAGGTCAGGAAAGTCCCTTCACACCCACGACCCCAACTCATACCAAGTCCCTGCAATTCAGGTTCAGAGAAGGAGGTTCAGTTACCCTGTAACTTGCTCTCCAAACACTGCCCGGTCCCACCCATTCTCTCCTCAGATGTCACCCTCAACTCAGAGCTTCCTTTTCCAATCATGTACACCACCTCCCCTTTACCGTCTTCGTCATTCTCCTGAGGATTCACCTGACGCCAGGTCTGAGATTTGGTTGGGTTTCCCCCACAGACGGTTCCCTCCTACTCTCCCCACGGTCCGAAGGTTTCTCCATCCCTTTTGGATCAGCGCGATCCCCTCCCCCGACCTCGGGAACAACCCACCCTGCCCATCCAGCCAGCCCTCCGGGTCTCAGCTCCGCAGGGCTAAGGCAGAAGGTATGAAGGGAGCCCTAGGCAAGGATTGGTGGCTGGACAGAGCCCAGGATGGGGACGGACAGGGCACAAGTGAGGATCGGAGAGGACGTCCGAGCGTGGGAGGGACTCCTTGGACCGGCAGGGACAGGGCGCGCCGGGGCGCACGGGCACAAGGTCCGAGACGCCTGCAGAATCCTGGAGCTTGAGCCGGGATCCGAGACCCGGCTTACTGGGCGGGATGAGGTCTAGGACAGGACTGGGTGAGAAAAGCGGAGGTGAAGGGGACCAGAGTTCGGACTCTGGAAGGTGCGATCCGGGCCCAGTCCGGGAAGCCTGAGGAGTTCTGGGCACTAACTCCCACCCCGAGATGGGGTTGGGTACTAAGGTCTGAGTTCGAGATCCCGCCGGGGCCGGGGCCAGCGGAAGGGAAAAGTTGGCATTGCTGCAGCGGGAGGAGGGGGAGGCAGGCGGGCCGGGGCGCGGCGGGCACTGACCCGAAGTAGGCGGCGGCGGCGGCGGCGGGCAGCGCCAGCAGGCAGAGCGCGGCCAGGGCCAGCGCGGGCGGGGGGCGCATGATGCCGGCGGCGCGGAGCCCAGTCGCATCTCCTCGCGCCGCGCAGCGCTCGCAGCGCCGCCACCAGCCGCCCGCGGGGCTTTAAACCCAAGAGGGGCGGAGCGGGAGGCGGGGAGGGAGCGGCGCGGGCGGCACCCAGCCCCGAGCGGCGAGCCCCCCGCCTCATTGGCCCCACCGACTTGCCCCGCCCCTCTGAGGGTGGGGCCACCTCTCCAGGTCCGCCCCTGCCCCGCCTCCCGGCCCCCGCCCACCCTCCCCAGGTGAGAGCTCACCTGATATAGTGCGGGTCGGGGGACGGGGCGGCTGAAGGACCCGGGGATTGGAGGGGCAAGGATAGGGGTACGAAGCGGGGACCAGGGAGTCTTTGCCTCTCCGGGCGGGGTGGAAGCACCCGCAGGATACCCTCCCCCAAGGAACAAGGGGTCGGGGCATAAAAGGAGAGAGGCGCCTGGAGTCTGAGAAGTCGTGTCTCATCCACTCTCCAGCCGGGTCGCTGCGGATCCCTCTGCCCCAGCTCCGCGACACTGAAGGAGGGCGGGCTGTGGACACAGGAAAAATGCTAAGGGTGTCCTGGGAGGGGGGTTCCCATGGTCAGAGCGGAAGCGGGATAAGGGAACCCAGTTTCTAAACGAGAGACGGTCGGGGAGGAGGCCTCACTGAGCATTAGGTTCTCTGGTCGGTGGGGCAGGCAGAGCCTGGGACGGGGTAGGGAAGGAACTTACTTTCCAAAGTGCATAGACCCCAGAACTTCTGTCAGACAGGATGGATATGTTCAGTGTTGGGCCATAAAGCTCTGCCTTGCTTTTTTTTTTTTTTTAAGTCTAACCCCAATTCCTGCAGCGAAAGTCCAGTGACCAAGGCAGTAGGTGGCTCCCATCTGGGAGGGAGACACACAACAAGTCATCTGGTCAAGGTTTAATATGTTTTTGAGAGTGTTGAATACTGGGTCAAATCGAGCAAAACAAAACATAAGTCACACTGAATGTCAAGATGTGAATGTAAAGCTTCCAAAAAATCAACCATGTATGCAGAGCATCAGATGACAGCGACCTTGGCTTTGTGGACACACAAAGGCGCTGGGAGACTGGGGGAAGATGGGAGCTGCCGTATTAACATATTAACAAGTGCCATATTAACAGCTATACTGAGGCTCTCTGAGCTGTTTCCCTGTCCAACAAGGGCAGCAGTTAAGCAACGATCTTTAACAATCACATCTCATGGTTCTGTGTATTGAGGCATACAGTCCAGTGAGGTGGGCAGAGACCTGAATTCAAATCATGGAAATTATAAACCTCAGATATGAAATGGGGACGATAATAAATAGCTCACAGGATTTTTGTGCAAATAAGAGTGATGCCATGGGAATTCCCTGAAGGCCCAGTGGTTAGGATTTCCCACTTTGACTGCCAAGAGCGCAGCTTCAATCCCTGGTGGGGGAACTAAGATCCTGCAAGCAGCGTGGCATGGCCAAAAAAGCAAAACCAAAAAAGTGATGCCAAATGCCTAACAGGTGCTGGCACTCAATATCAGGGGTTGTTAAAACTGCAGACAAAAAAACAAAAACAAAAAACAAAAAAAACTGCAGACAAGGGTGTGCTGCTTTGCTGGGCGGGTGGGAGTCTGTCTAATAGCATTTGCCGATTCCCTGCTGGAAATATTGCCACTGTGGATGATTTCAAGTTATGATGTGGCATCATCCTTGATCTAAGGAGTTAGGAAGAGATTTGCTCGGGTGGCTCTGCAAACCAGTTGGAACTGGCTCCAGCATACCACTGGTAAGACCTTGAGCCAGGCTCAACAAAGCTCAAGCTGGACCAGTGTGAGTCAGAGTGGAAGAAGGACCCCCACCAGGCCCCAACCACCCCAGTGGGCACCTGAATTCAGGCAGATGAGGAGGGAGCTGCCCCAGCAGCCCCTCCTGTCCTTATGCCCATGGGCCCCCGCCGTATACACAGAAGCACACACAAGCATGCATGTGCCTGGAGCAAGGGCGGGGTGAGGCATACTCTCCCAAAGTGACACATTTTCAATGTTTCAGAAAAGTTCCTGTTGACAGTTAAGGATGTAAGGCAGGGAAATTGGAGAAAACACTTAAGATTCACCAAGGACATCAGTGACTGGATGCTGAGATACACGTGGAAATATCCAGAAAGAAGTTCTCCCTTTTTAAAAAATGTTTGATTGAAGTATAGTTGATTTACAATGTTGTATTAATTTCTACTGCACAGCAAAGTAATTCAGTTCTAGATACATGTGCATTCTTTTTCATATTCTTTCCATGAAGGTTTATCACAGGATACTGAATATAGTTCCCTGTACTATACGTGCATGCTAAGTCACTTCAGTCGTGTCTGATTCTTTGCAACCCTATGGACTGTAGACTGCCAGGCTCCTCTGTCCATGAGATTCTCTAGGCAAGAATATTGGAGTGGGTTGCCATTTCCTTCTCCAAGGGATCTTCCCAACTCAGGGATCAAAACCAAGTCTCCTGTCTCTTGCATTGGCAGGTGAGTCCTTTACTCCTAGTGCCATCTGGGAAGCCCATCTGTACTGGTCAGTAGGGCCTTGTTTATCCACTCTGTATGTAACAGTTTGCATCTGCTAATCCCAGACTCAGAAGAAAGTTCTTGAGCCTCCACCAGTCAGTGCTTAGGATGCCATCCTTGGGCCCAGCACATGTCTCACTGAAGTCTTGGGCCTCCTGTGAGGTTAGTGAGCCATCATCATACCCATTGCACAGATGAGTTAACTGAGGCCCAGGAAACTTAAGTAGCTGGTGCATGGGACCCAGCTGTAAGTAGTGGAAGCAAGAGGTAAGCCCAGCCCAGTGGGACTGTCGCACTGGTTGCGGCTCATGATTGGTCACGGCTGGCTGAGGGCCACCCAGACACCCCGACTCACAGGGGCCTTGGCATAATTCATCCTTACAGAGTATTACAGGGCTTAGTCTGGAGGAGGAGATGGCAGTGAAAACAGATCATCTCCACAGTTGGGATATTGTGGAACCTCTGAGGAAGGACACAGGGGCAACCCTCAGGACTTAGACCCTTGACCATAATGATCTGTTCCTCCCACCTCACCCTCTGCCCTGGGAGCTCCTCAAGGCAGGGGGCAGGTGGAGGCCCTGGGTTTTATTGCTTTCTATATCTCCAGGGCCTGGCATGGGGCCCAGCACATAGTAGGTGCTCAGGTAATACGTGTTGTTGCCAGCTTGTTACTCGGGTCTGTTGGCCTTTTTATGGGACTGCAGAGATAGAAATAAGAGATTGTGTTATTCTGACACAATGCATGTTCACAGACACACTCCTTCCCATAGCCAGACACATACCCCATCACACACACACACACACACACACACACACACACACCCACCCCTTGACACTCTACAACTCAAGTCCAGGCATTCAGTGACATACAGACTCCCCCCTCACCTCCCCCATGGCTGTCTAAATTCCTAGGCAGACCCACAGCTGCTCCCGGACCTGCACGTTCACACAGGTATGCAAGCGGAGCATTCTTAGACATCCACGTGCAGCTACCTGTCTCCATGAGCCAGCCCAAGGCAGCCACAGCTTAGGGATGCAGTTCTCCTGTCCCCCCTCCCCCGCCCCACCCTGCACACGCACACACACATGCACACACACTGTGGCGATCACAAATGAGTGATCCGAACGCCTTGCGGAGGCTGTATCCAATCCAGCTCCACATCTCTTCATCCTCCCCCCAAGCCTGCCCCCAGACCAGGCCACCCTGCCTGAAGCAAATCCCCAGGACTCATTCACCCTTGTCTGGCCCCAGGTCCCTAGGGCTCCCAAGTCAAGCCCAGGGCCCCAGGCAGAGGCCAGCACTCACACAATCCTCTGAGTTCACCACCTGGCTGTGAGCAAGTGGAAATGAGGAATTCCAGGCTGGCTATCTCCCTCTGATCACCCTCAGGGCTGCACTGGAAATGGACTCGACCCAACAGGAAGTGGGGCAGGTGACACCCGGGGGCTCCAAGGGAAGGCACCTGTGCCCAGGTGGAGCCCGAGGCATGAGGCATGGCTGCTCAGGAGAGCTGGTCCCAGGGAGGACCCAACAGGACTGGTGTGGGAGTGCTCCCTTGTCCCTCTGCCTGGGCTCCCCCACTCCCCGTGACCCAGCCTTCTTGGCTATGGTCTCATTGTAAATAGTTCTGTTCTGACCACTCCCATCCGTCCTATCCGTGCTCTTCTGAACTGGCCTTAACTCTCACTTTCTCTCTGATTTGGCTCCAGGGTGTCGTGAGTTATCACATTGGGCATCACTGTCCCCACTCCACGGGAAGGACACTGAAGTTTAGACAGGTAGGCAATTTCCTCAACATCATGGAATTCACTGGCACTTGGTGGCATATACTTGACCTTTTCAGAGCATCAGACTGAACTAGGACTGAAACTAACTGGGGAGAGTGGGTCACAGGGGGGACTTACAGCTACGCGTGAAAACAAGAGAAAAGATGGGAGAGAAACATATCAAAATATGTATTAAAAAGTGAGTGCTTTGCAGGCTTCTCTGGTGGCTCAGTGGTAAAGAATTTGCCTGCCGATGCAGGAAATGTGGGTTCAGTACTTGGTCCAGGAAGATCCCATGTGCCGTGGAGCAACTAAGTCTGTGCATCACAACTGCTGAGCCTATGCTCTAGAGTCCAGGGACCTCAACTACTGAGCCCATGTACCACAACTACTGAGGCCTGTGTGCCCTAAAACCCAGCTCCACAACAAAAGAAACCACCACGTTGAGAAGCTGCAACTAGATAGTAGCCCCCACTGGCGGCAACGAGAGAAAGGCCGCAGTGAAGATCCAGCACAGTCAAAAAGAACAAGTGGGTGCCTTGGACCATTCCGTCCAAAATAAAGGTCATGATTATTATTTTAAAAAGTGAGTGCTTTGGAGGTTGTGAGGGTGTGTTAAAAATGTTTTTTATCTTCTTTGCATCTTCTAATTTAACATTTATAATGAAAAAATTTTTTTCTTCAAAGGGAGAGGCAACAAGGACACAAGAAAAAAAATCTCTAATAGTAAAACTTTAAGCCTTGGCAGGAAAGATATTTGGGAGAGAACGAGGGATGTATTCCCGGACATCTCCTGTGTCATCCATCCACCTATTTTTCTATAGGAAGGGCTCGGGTCCTCTATGGGGAGCTCCCCCTATAGCTGGCAGGGCACACCCATCCATGGCAATTCCAGTTCGAAACCATCTTGTCTCTGTTCCTCCCTCCCTTTCTTGCCTTCTCTGCTCCAGAACAATGCTCTGGGTGGAGGCTGTGTGGTGCGGAAGGTGATATGATGCTTCCTTAGCCCTTGCCCACGTCAGGCCCTTCTCCAGCCCAAAGGTGTTTGACCTTTGAACAGAAAGATGTTCCGGACGAGCCACAACTACTAGTACAGTTCAAAAGAAAGAAAACAAAGAAGGAAGAGTAGGAGAAAGGCAAGAAGAATGACTTTCTCAGGAAATAGAAAAATCATCCAGAATTGACTATCAATAACATTCTAAAGATTGGATTCTGAACAGAGGCACACGTTGCGTATTCTTGTTAGCATGTTTCTGTCTGAGTAACTTCCTGCTTCGGAAAGTGAAGGGTAAGAGGAAAGGGTCCCCATTTTGAAATGCAGAATATTCAGCCGGTGCCTGGAGGAATGCAGTCTCTTCTAGATGGTGCTCACTTCCTCCTGGTCACATTTGCACAATCATAGGCACAGGTAGGAAGTGCTCATTGACAAAGTCTTGACTAGGAGATAACTGGACCATAGCATGTTTTCCTAAAGTTGATATGTAGTTCAGTGGCTCAGAAAGATGTCTTTCCTTAAACTGGAGAGAGACTCAAATCTTAGTTTACGTCTGGGAAATAGTAAGTTCAGGCTTAACTACACACACACACACACACACACACAATGACTAATTCAATTTTACTACAAAATTTCCTTTTTGTAGAAAGCATGATTATATGCTATTCAATTTAACAAACTTTGAGCATCCGAGAGTAAGAGATGATGAACTAGGTCCTGTCCCTGAGAAGCACAGTTTGTTGGGAAAGACATGTACATAAATACATATAACATTTTGACATTTCTATATGAGTATAAACTTGATATTGAGTACTTAACTACATGCCAAGCATTGTTCTAAGTCCTAGAGGCATATTAGCTCATTTCATCTTCACATCATTTTATAGATGACGAAATGGAGGCACAGAGAGGGTAAGTAACTGCTCAGCTATTAAACTTGGGATTAGAACCCAAGTAGTGGGTATGTGTTTCATCACTGAGCTGCAGTAAAGAGAAGAAAGTGCTGGGAATTCTCTAATTGTCCAGGGGTTAAGACTCTGTGATTTCACTGCTGAGGGCCTGGGTTCAATAACTGGTCAGGGAACTAAGATCCACATGACAGGACAATCCGTTCACTGTTCCAGGGAAGGTGTGTCTGGGGCAATACTGAGATGCAGTGATATTTGAGCTGGATTTTGCAGAGTGACTCTTTCCAATCCATCTTTCTTCACATTACCAAATGGCACAATTCATCCTAATATACCACAGAAGTGTTTGAGAAGGAATCAAGTGTTACCACCATTTTTTGGCATAATTCTAACAGATGAGCACATGGAGCATCCCTTTGCTATACTGAGGTCACCTTTGGAGTGAGAAGGAGAATGACAGGGTGTTGGGTACTTTAGAATAAGAAATGCTTTGAGACTTGCTGATCCTTGCTGCTTTATGTTATTGACTCTGGAATCTCATTTTTAGCCTCCAGCTCTGATGCAATGGTCTATCTCCACCTCTCGCTCTTGGATTTCGCACCCGGGTTGTGCCTGCATTTCTCCTCTTGACCTGATTTTGTGTCTACTTGGACCTGCATGTAATACCATGTGTCTCCAACAGGGGGTTGCTGACAGCAAAGGGATGGGACAACTGTAATTGAATGGAGAGATCCTTGGGTCCTAAATTAACCTTGCCCTTGGTTTCCTCTGTGACCTTGGCTTCCTCATCCATAAAATAAATATACTACTTCCTGTCCATCTTCCTCACACTGCAGTGGTTAGAAATGTGAGGATGAAGACGAATGTGGCAGAAGAGGCAGCTCCTGTCACTTTCTCACAGCTCTTGTCTGTTGTTTAGTCACTAAGTCATGTCCGACTCTTTACAACCCCATGGACTGCAGCATGCCAGGCTTCCCTGTTCTTCACCATCTCCCAGAGTTTGCTCAAACTCATGTCCATCAAGTCAATGATGCCATCCAACCATCTCATCCTCTTCTCCTTCTGCCCCCTTCTCCTGCCATCAATCTTTCCCAGCATTAGGGTCTTTTCCAATAAGTTGGCTCTTTGCATCAGGCAGCCAAAGTATTGGAGCTTCAGCTTCAGCATCAGTCTTTCCAATGAATATTCAGGATTGATTTCCTTTGTATTGATTGGTTTGATCTCCTTGCTGTCCAAGAGACTCTCAAGAATCTTCTCCAGCATCACAGTTCAAAAGCATCAGTTCTTCAGCACTCAGCCTTCTTTATGGTCCCACTCTTACACCCGTATATGACTACCAGAAAGACCCATAGCTCCTGTCTAGATGATTTCAAAACCCCAATCATTCCACAACTACTTGTCAAGCGTCACTCATTGTGCCAGGCGCCATACAGCACCCAGAAGTCATTTCTACCTTTGTACAAAAGGACTTTGAGTAAAAGTTTGAAGCAAAGTGTAACCCTGAAGGTGAGCAAGGAGGCTCTGGCTCTCCCCGGTGGGCAGTAAAAGCCGCATCCCCTGTCCTGGGAAAGATACAGGGTGTGAAATGGCAGGACTCATCTTGGACACCTAACTATGGCTGGAAACCACTCCCACCCAGTAATTCATCTCTTCCTCACATAACCCGGAAAACGGAGGCACAGAGAGGGGAAGTGGCCTGCCCCCAAATCTGGATTCCAGGAACCTCCTCCACCAGCTCATCCCAGAAAGTGGGGTGGGAAAGGGCAGTGCAGGAAAAGGAGTGACCGGAGCTAACTGGGAAGGACAGAAAAGGAAGGCCAGGCGGATGGACCAGAGGACGGACGGCCGCGGCGGCCAGCCTTCTGCAGGAGCGCCCCCTGCTGGTCACCGGTGCCGCCGGCCGCGGAGGCTGCGGGTGAAAGAGGCTGCTCAGCTCTGGGGGGCTGTTTGCTCTCCCCGGAGTAGAGCAGGGAGGGCCCGGGGAGTCGCCCCCACCTCCTCACTTAACACATGGCAAATGCAAAGCTCAGAGGAGAAGTGACTTGCTTAAGGGCTCTCAGCGATCCAGCAGGACGCGGGTCTCTTAGACACCCCGCCTGACACCGCAGACACGTCCACCTCCCCTCCCCTCCTGCTCCGCCTTCCTGAGCCCAGAGGGCCCCTTCCTCGATGCACTGCGCCTGGCCAGCCCCTATTCCTCTTCTCTAGTCCCTACTCGTTCCACAAGTCCATCTCCACCAGGAACCCTCCCGGACTGCAACCCCAGAGATCTCTCTTCGCCAAAGCCGTGTTATCTCCAGGATCGCGAGTTTAAATGACTTTCAATTCCGAGACGTGGCTTTGTCAGCCCAGGGGAACCACAGATGAGGCTCCCTTCCTTCGGAATTCTCCACTCACCCCCAGCCGCTCCCCACCCAGAGGTGCCTGGTGTAGGGCTCATCTCGCTGAGTGATGAATATTGATTGTTTTTTTTTTTTCTTCTTTCCCCTGCAAAGCAGCCCAGCAGTTGTCTGTGGCCCTAAACAGCCAGGATGTCTGTGCCCGCATTGGAGTTCTCCTTCTGAGCCGGTGACCTTGGGCAGGTCACTTAAAATCTCTCAGAGCTCTCATTTTCCCAACTGTAAAATCAGTGATAAAGTTATTCTTCTGGCTGGATGTGAGGATTAAATGAGATAACATGTAAACTCTGCCTGGAACATTCTAGGTGCTCAATAATTGGCGAGGTCGATTAGTCAGACTTCCAGGGAGCCTTTGGCTGGTCTCTCTGACCTCATCTTTCTATCGAGCACCCTCTTTCCCAGATGAGAACCTTCCAAGAACAAACCTCCCCACCACACTCACTATGGAAGGAACACAGGAAAGGAGGATGCTGTTGGAAGACAGAAAAGTTTCTGTAATGAGAGTTAATCAAATCACACCACCAGGCTGATGCTCTGAGGTACTGGGGTCCGCCTCTCTCACTCCCCTCTTTGTGCTGGCTTCCTCCCCCTGCACACTTTCTAGACAGGTCTTTCTGCTTCTATTAATAACTCCTGGTTCCTGCTTCGCTCAGAAGGTATAGCCTGCATGAGGCCCATCATGGCTGCCGTGACACCCTCACGGTGCCACAGCCATTCAGCTCTGGGGCCCAGTGGCATCTGCTCTGTATCCCAACATGAGTTTGAGGGGGAGAAGGGGACCCCACACTGGCACTTCTGGGACCTTCAAAGGCTGTGGCTGGTTGTGAACTGACTGCCCAAGGGTCAGGTAGTCATACCTGGTCTAACTGGCTGTGGTCAGAGGGACAGGGTATCTGCTACAAGCATGGCCACAAACATAGTTCCGTGTCTAATAGAATAAATATTCAATAAACACTGGTATTATTAATAATAACTACAATAGAAACTGATGAAAATTCATTTGAAATTCATTATAAAGGAAACAACTGCTTGTGAGCTGTTCTGTGTGGTGGATAATCCCCTGTACTGCACAGACCTCCTGACAAATGATCTGTCTTGAGTGCCCAGATTTTTATGGACTGCATCAGCCTGAAGCTTGATATACTCATTTGCTTGTTACAGCAAATACTGCTCTAGGAAACTGTTCCAGGTTCCCCAAACTTGACTGAGGCTATTGAGAGAAGGACTTTCCCCTTTCCTGAATGACCTTTGATGTTATTTTTAAAATGAATTTGTGATGTGGAGAAGAAAAAAAAAAAGACAGCTCCTGCTCTGTATCTTCCCTTCAGCTCACCCATGGAACTCTCTCTCTCCTCTTCCTCCTTAGATCTCCTCCTCCTCCCTCCAGTTAGAGGTCCTGCCCCAGCAAAGAGAGCAAAAGCCTGAACCTTTAGCCAGGGACCTCTGAGAGGAAACTGGAGGACAGGGGAACTGTGAAGGCTTTGCTCCCTGTTGCCCCTCTGATGGCTGCTGGGAGAAACGAGATGGGGCAGGAAATGCTCCTCCACTCCCAATACCTGCTCACTCCCTTGGGTGGAGGTCTCAAGGAAGATGATGCAAATACATATGGAAAAGGCTGGCAGGGCACTGCCTACCCACCATGAAGCCCCTCTGAAAGATTTAAAAACAATTATCTCCTCCTCTAGGCATTGCACTTCTAACTGTCAGAAAACATACAGATATGCCTGTGATGCAGATGGGGCCCTCCTAGGTCGGGGGCGGGAGGAGAGAGTAACGTTTTGCAATGCACAACCTGAGCAGCTGTACATGGCAGTCCTAATGGTGTATACCCAGGCATCCTCCACTCTGTGAGTGCTAAACTGAGTCTTGCTGACCACTAGCTATCTCTCCCCCCACCAAAATCTTCCTCTGTGTCCATTCCCAGTGGAGACACCACCACCTTTCCATGTACCCAACTCCAGCACTTTGGGGTTACCCCTCACTCCCTGGCTTCAGAGTGAGGTGGGCCGGGATGCACATCCCAGTTCCCACACTTACTAGGACTGTGTCCTTGTGAAGTGAGAGCGGTGCCAGCTCTCATGTGGGGCTTTATTGAGGATTAGATGGGAAAGTAAATGAAACCCACCAAGACCAGGATCTGGCCTGCTGAGCCCCCAACATCAGTCCCATCCCCCCACTTTTCCCATTGGGAAATCCCAATTTATACTCCAAACTCTGCCCAAGGAAAGAACTTCAGCACCTAGCTACATGGGTAGGTTTTCTCTGTAGCCCCATCATCGCCAGCGGAGTCTGATTATCCAAGGTAAGGGGTGTAAGGATAAAACAGACAATATGTGAAATCCTTGCAAGAGCCCTTGACTGGGTTCTTTCTGAAGTGAAGGGTTATTTTGCAAACTGAAATCCTTACCCTTGGATTTCTTTCTATTTATTTATTATTTATTTTATTAATTTACTTTTGGCTTCATTGGGTCTTCTGGGTCTTCGTTGCTGCAGGAGGGCTTTCTCTAGTTGTAGAGCATGGGCTCTAGGCACATGGGCTTCAGTGGTTGCAGCATGCGGGCTCAGTAGCTGTGACTTGCTGGCTCTAGGGTCTGCCGACTCAGTAGTTGCAATGCACAGCCTTAGTTGCTCTGAGGCATGTGGGATCTTCCCAGACCAAGGATCAAACCCATGTCTTCTGCATTGGCAGGCAGATTCTCATCCACTGCGCCACCAGGATAGTCCACCCTTGGATTTCTTTATTTGCATATCTGGCTTTTCATTTATTTGGAGGAAGTTACTGAGCCCTGTGCATTAGGAGGCAGGTCAGTGGAGGGCTTCCAACCAAGACATCGCCCTGTGCCCTGGGCACCTCTGCACCCTTCCAGCCTGGCTCACCAGGGAGGCTGATGACCCTCCACTGTGGGTTTCCTTTTATCAAGGAATCGCCCTAACAGATTGAGTGTTTATCAGGTGTCAGGCACTGTGCTAATTTATTTCACTATATTATTTATTCCTCCCAGTTTCTTCAGAAACTGACATTACTGTGATCACCTGGACTGTTTTTACTCATTGACATTGGCAGTGTTACATACTTTTCTTCCTCTTATGGAGGCCATACAACATAGAAATGTTACAAGGCATGTCCTTGTTCTTTTCCCTTAAAACTCCATTCCACAGAGAAATGCAAAGAACAATCTCAGACTTCCTCCGGTTTCTTCCCTAGAAATCAGACTCTGAATGAAGTTCAAAAAATACCACCCGTTCGAGAAATACAGCTCATGTCCCCAGGAGCCCTAGGTGGAATTCCAATGGCCCCATTGCTTGTGCATCTTCTTGTGCTTCATCCTGCAAAGGAGATGAGGGTTTAATAATCAGGCTAATTTCAAGGCCTGCAGTGAGATGTTACTAATTGCCCTAAACCACCCCACCCCTCCACCAACATTCATTGTCTGCGATTCCCCAGGTGCTGTTCCTAGAAGCCCCAGCAGGTGTCACTGTGACCCTGACCATCCTCACAGGCCCCTGTCCTGGATCCGTGCACAAAACACGTTTGTGGCCTGAAGGCTCTCAGAAGTGGGACCTCACCTCTAAGGAGTCCCACAAGGAGGGTCTTGTCCCAGACAGAAGGACCTTGTCTCTGCCTCGGTCTCTCCCAGGACCATTTTAGGGAAGGACTGTGGTTCAGTGAAGGTTCAACGTCATGGTCAAGGGCCTGGGGGTGCAGACCCTAGAGAGTGAAGGGAACCGAGGGAATCTAGACCCTCCTCCCTTCCTTCCAACCCAGCTGGACTTCTTCTTCCATTGCATTAGTAGAGTGTCCCCGACCCCCACCCCCACTCTCTTTCAACCCACCTGACCTGAGCTTTGGGGACAAATCCTTATGGCTGCTGAGGGCCACTCAGGGTCAGGAATCACTACATTGATGAGGAGCCACAAGGCACAAAGAGGGCTGGAAGTCAGGGAGGCTTCCTGGAGGAGGTGAGTGTGCACCCACTCATTCATGGTTCTGCCCCACATTGAGAAAAAGAAGGCCGAGGGGCCAATCTAGGGGCTTCAGTACTGTCTCAGTGTTGATGTGAGTTCATCAGTGACCATTTGGGGAGATGTTTCTGGGGTCAGGGTGGGCTTCCCTGGTGGCTCAGATGGTAAAGCGTCTGCCTACAATGTAGGAGACCTGGGTTCGATCCCTGGGTCTGGAAGATCTCCTGGAGAAGGAAAAGGCAACCCACTCCAGTACTCTTGCCTGGAAAATCCTATGGACAGAGGAGCCTGGTAGGCTACAGTCCATGGGGTCACAAAGAGTCGGACACGACTGAGTGACTTCACTTTCACTTTCACTTCCTTTCACTTTCTGAGGTCAGGGTGGGCTTCCAGGGATTCTCCCCCAACAAGTCAAAGAAGCAGGAGCCACAGAGTAGGAGAGTGTGAGGGGATGGGAGGAGCTGGCCAGGAGTTGTAAGGGGAACACAGCATGCCTGGTTGTGAAAGGGGAGAGGGAGACTTTCCTTTCAGGCTAAAAGCTGGGTCCTCTGAATGAGGGAGGGGTGTGACAGCCTGGGTCGGCGGGAGGCAGGACTAAATCTGTGCCCAGCCTTGAGAACAATGCTGTCGCCAGGCATGTCTGCTTCCTTGAGCCATGGCCTTCCCTGGGATGGAAAGTCAGTGACAAGCCAGAAAGGTGGGCTTTTTTATGAAAGACCCTCAATACTTCCTACTGTAAAACCAAAACCAGGGGACTTCCCTGGTCGTCCAGTGGCTAAGGCTCCAAGCTCCCAATGCAGGGGGCCCCGGGTTCAATCCCTGGTCAGGGGACTAGATACCACATGCCACTGCTAAGAGTTAATGTGCTGCAGCTAAATATCCCAGATCCCGTGTGCCCCAACTAAAAAGACCTGGCACAGCCAAATAAATAGATGAGTATTTAAAACCAAAACAAAAAACCCCAAAAGACCTCTGGGGGCCTGGCAGAACTTTCCAGTTCCCTGACAGCCCAGCTCTCCACCTCTAACAGAGCCGTGCTGCCTCCCTGCCCAGCCAGCCTGCCCTCCCCCAGAGGCCCTCAGGCAACCACCCACCCCTGCAGCCACTGTCCAGGACACCCCCACCCACTACTCACACCCACACCTCATTCCCCTCCCTGAGCGTTGGCAAGTTTGCCCTTTTGGTTATCACTTCATGGGGATTTGGCCCTTCTGGAAGCAAGTCTTGACCCCTGGGGTGGGGCCTGGCCTCAGATGGATGGGGCCAGGAAAGAACAGGACTAGCAGGACTTCCCTGGTGGTCCAGTGGTTAAGACTCCTCACTTCCAAGGCAGGAGTTTGATCCCTGATTGGGGATCTAAGGTCTCACATGCCAAAAAAACTTTTTAAAAAGGAAAAGAAAAGCCAGAACTAGTTAGAACATATGCTTCAGCAGAAACAAGATGCAAAAGAAGTTGGAGGAAAAGCAAGCCTTCCCCACAGGAGCCCTGGACGGACAGCCTGCTTCCTCCAGGAGTCCTGTTATCCTGGACACCAGCTTGCATGGTGAAAACATCTCAGTGCACACATGTATGCAGAGTAAGAGATTTCTTAGAAGATGCGATGATTTCTCCATCTTGTCCAGAAATGGCCTCTGCTGAGCTATTTCTTGCCCTCTTTCACTCCCCGGGCCAGGTTCCCCTGGTAGCTCAGTCAGTAAAGAGTCTGCCTGCAATGCAGAAGACCCGGGTTTGATCCCTGGATCAGGAAGATCCCCTGGAGAAGGGAATGGCAACCCACTCCAGTATTCTTGCCTGGAGAATCCCATGCACAGAGGAGCCTGGCCGGCTGCAGTCCGTGGCATCACCAAGAGTCGGACACAACTGAGCAACTAAGGCCAGCCCGGGGTGGGGGCAGTAGGGATGCAGATCACCCACTGCCCGGGACAGAAAACAGGTGTCTGAGTCCAGGGGAACCTCCAGCAGTGCCCCTGAAGTTCAAACAGAACTTCCAGGATGAAACTGGGTTGAGCTGGCTGGCTGCATCTTTCCAGCACTAACACTCTGAAGCTTTGATGCAGGTTGGAAATGCTCACAAGACTAGAACTCAGATCTTAAAGGCTGCCAGAGGAGTAAAAGAAACTGCTCTTTCTCTAACCTGACTGCTACATAAAACAACAGATGTGGCAGCCTGTTTTCAGCGGGTCAGAAGAACACAATGTTGAAGGAGCCCTTCTACCAAGGAGTTCACACTCAAGTCCAATAGGAGTGTTCAGGGCTCCAGCCCAGCTGCCCGGCACACCTGGCAGAAGACGCCCTGGTCTCCTTTACTGACAGCCCCTCCGTCTAGTGCACCCTGCACAACCCACACGGCTGACATCCGTCTATTGACAGCCAGGGCTGGGGACACAGGAGTCCTTGCCTTACCAAAATCCCTCACCCTCCATCTATCCCCGTGGCTGTGTGGCGGACTCCTCATTGAGATAGAGACAGTCACCGACTGACCAGGCTGCAAGAACACTGTCCCCAAGTACCAAGCCACAGCCCGCTGGTTTTGTTCAGCCACTAAGTCATGTCCAACTCTTTGGGACCCCATGAACTGTAGCCTGCCAGTCTCCTCTGCCTTCCACTATCTCCTGGAGTTTGCTCAAGTTCATGTCCATTGACTCAGTGATGCCATCCAACCATCTCATCCTTCTAGAACAGCTGTTCCCACTATGGGACAGGGACCAGGGGGGCAGAGTGAAGGATGGGGGAGTTGTCAGCCCCCTACCCTGCTTCTAAGTCCTCTGTCGAGGTTTCCTAGACACCTGGACACCTCCAGGCACTGCTTGGCCCACCCTGAGCCAACAGAATACTATGACCTGCCCTGTTAGATTCCTCCAGCCTCCCCCGCCCCAACCCTGCCGGCTCTGATAACTTCCTGGGGCCCCAGCTGGTGAGTTTCACCCCAGAGGTGGCTGCGGCATTTTGGTGGCCAGGGCCACGGCCTTCCCGAAACCTTTTCCATTGCTCTGTAGCCCAGTCCCGTACATCCATAACCCTCAGGAGCGGGGGGCAGGGCTGGGGGCGAGAGGGGCTCTCTCTAGGCAGCAGCGGGGGCGGGGCTGGGGGGCTCCCCTAACTGCAGAGGCTAGCCTTACACACCCAGCAACACATGTCCCCCTTTATGGACAGGGCTTTCTCTCCTTGCTTAAAGGCAACTGTGAAAAGAGCAGGGCTGATTCTGGCTGCCTAGCCGTCTCCTGGCAACAGGCCTAGCAGGAGGTCTTTCTTTCTCCACCCCCCCACCTCCCTTCTCTCCTCCACCACCCCCCTCTTTCTTTCCCCCCTGTGTCTTGTGTTGTGTATCATTAAAACTTCCCTCCCAGCCACTTCGCAGCCAACAACTGGGCCCTTCTGGGGCCAGTTCCCTTGGGGCGGCTCAGCCAGCCGGCCCTGGGGGTGGGGGCTCTGAGGGGTCAAGCCCCCAGAGATGAGGCTTTGTGTTCTGGAACCAAGGCTTAAACTCAATTTGGCAACCTTCGGCATGTTCATGAGGGCAGCCACTGGGACCGCCCCCACCCAGGCACCTCTTCCTCCTCTCATCCCCTCCCTCCCTCCCTCCTTCCCTCCTCCCTCCCAGGTCCCCATCTCTTCTATTAGCGCCTTAAGCCTCCCAACAGGGCCGCTGGGCACTGCCCAAGACCACCAGAGCCTCACCGGGCTGGACACCAGTGGCCACTCACCTAGAAGAACAGCCCCAGCCATGAGCCTGCAGGCAGCGCTGGCTATTGTCCTGGTCTGCCCTGAGAGGGACAGGAACACAGAGTGGTGGTCACAAGGGTCCTGGGAGGCGGACCAGCCAATCTATGATGTCGGGAATAAAGGGCTCCTCGCTTGGCCACCGTAACATAGAGGGACACTGAGGCCCAGAGAGGGTAAGCGCCTTGCCAGGGACACACAGCCAGTTGAGAGAAAGCTGAGGCTGAAGCCCCAGTTTCTGGTCTCCCTCTTCTGCGGCTCTTCACGCTCCTTACAGGAGGGAAACAGTTGGCTCTCCAAAGCCAGCGCACCTTCTGGGCCTTGTCCTACCTCCTCCATGCCTCTGCCTCTCCTGTGTCAGGCCTAGACTGGAAACCCAGCCCCTCTGGGCAACTGGGACACCATTCAGCTTCCTCCTCCATCCCTTCCCCGGGGGCTTCCCTGGTGGCTCAGCGGTAAAGAATCCTGCCAATGCAGGAGACATGGGTTCCCTCCCTTGGAGAAGGAAATGGCAACTCACTCCAGCACTCTTGCCTGGGAAATCCCATGGACAGAGGAGCCTGGCGAGCTACAGTCCATGGGGTCACAGAGTCAGGCACGACTTAGTGACTAAACAACAGCAGCAATCACCACCCCACCCCCAGTAGGAGTATCTGGGCCACTGAGGCCTCGTGCTAGGCCACCTTGCCATCCAACACAGTCCTAAGGCTGGATGACCGGCCTCAAGGCTCCTGTCTGGGGCCTTAAGGCAGAAATGATGCTGGGGTGATTCCCAGCTCATGGCCAGGGTGACTGCCTGTTACAACCCCAGTGCCCTTCGATGCTGCCAGCTTCTGGAGCTAGGTCACCCCAGGGCCCTGACCAACCAGCAGGTGCCCATTACTAAGGTGCCCTGGCCACACAGTGGAACGTGAGGGCACCCTGACTGCAAGGACTCAGCTCTGTTATCCGCACGATCCAGTGTTTTCCAGACCTCAGGCATCTCCATGTCACCTTCATGCAATAGGTGTTCTGCTATTTTCTTAACACTTTCTTTACATTGATTTGCTTTCCTTTTAATAACTTCAGTTACAAAGGAAACTTTATTTATTTTATTTTTGGCCACGCTGAGTCTTCATTGCTGTGCATGGGTTTTCTCTAGTTGCAGGGAGCTGCAGTCATAGTTGCAGCGAATTGGCTTCTCATTTCAGTGGCTCTTCTTGTTGCAGAGCATGGGCTCTAGGTTCTCTGGTAGTTGTGGCACCTGGGTAGCTCTTCTGTGGCACGGCATGTGGAATTTTCTCCAAGCGGGAATTGAACCCATGTCCCTGAATTGGCAAGTGAAGTCCCATCCACTGTGCCACCAGAGAAGTCCGATTACAAAGGAAACTGTAGATTACTATCATTTTCAACAACGTTTTCTAACCAGATACTATGCCCCTCCAAAGGCTGGATGCGTGTGACCTTCTCTCTTTATCACAAAGGAATCTTAGGAAGTGTTATATTAGCATCAAACAGACTTTCTCCTCCCTCGACAATACTCAGGAAGAGTGAAGGAAAACAGGATAGAACATATGAATAAATGAGCTTTCTCACATGTGACTCCACGTGATTTAACACCACACTTCATATTGTGGGGCATCCATGGTCCTCTCTAGCCTCTGAGAAGTATTACAATTAGTCACAGAAAGGCTTTTGAAAGTATAATTTTTAGCCAAACTATACATCAGACTTTCTTAAATTCTGGAGCAAGAAAGAAAAAAAAAAAAGATAAAAGAAATTTAAAGAAAAATACTTTGGCTATGCCACATTCTCTGATGTGGGTTTCAGAAAATGATTTCTCCTCTTAGCACTACCCTCTTAAATGTGTACAACAAAAGGCAGAGGGGACCTGGGAGGGTCAAGGTCAGGGTAGGTGAGGAGAAGGAGGGGAAGGTAAACTTTTGGGCCAGACAAAGCAGAAAAGCTGGGAACATCGTCATGGTCACCACTGGTCTTCGATCATGAGACAGTCTGGTCAAGGTTTTGCCATTTGTTTGGTCACAAGTTAATAATATGTCTTGGGGAACCAGCATTTATTGTCAACTACTGGGCTTCCCTGGTGTCTCAGACAGTAAAGAATCCACCTGCAATGTAGAAGACCCGGATTTGATCCCTGGGTTGGGAAGATCCCCTGGAGAAGGGAATGGCTACCCATTTCAGTATTCTCACCTGGAGAATTCCATGCCTGGCAGGCTATAGTCCATGGGGTTGCAAAGAGTTGGACACGACTGAGTGACTAACATTTTCACTATACGCCCCAGGTCTTGGGGGTAAATTATGCCATTTGCCGTGTGAGCTGTGGCATTAGTACATGTACCCGTTTGCTAGATAAAGAAACAATCACATGGAAGTCTAAATAAATTGCCCAAAGTCGCAGCTAAGCAGTGGAGCCAAGGTTGGAAATTGCCCTGTCGGATCACAGAGCCCGTGTGCCCCCACGGTATCATTCTGACACCCTTCCCCCAACCTGAGGCAATCTGGCCAGTAGGGACAGGAGATGCTGGCTCCTCAGATAAAAGGGTGAGGTGGATGCACAGAGGCCTGAAAACGGTGGATGGAAAGCGGAATTCACCCTCTGTCCCTAGATGAGCCTTCCTCCAGCCCCTCTGAGCAGCAGCCTCAGAAAGTGGTGCGTGGATGTGTTAGCGTGGGGAGCCTGAGGAGGCCAGTGACTGCAGAGCTAAGATCACAGGTGGAGGAGAGAGTGTGGAAGAAAGGCAGGTGAATTGCCACAGCTTGTTTTTCTGTTTTTAAAACCATGAAGAGATAACTCACATACCATGAAATTCACCATTTTATAGTGTACCACTGACTTTTGCTGCATTCAGTAAGTTGTGTAGGCAACACCATTATGTAACTCCAAAACATTTCATCATCTCTAGAAGATACTCTATATTCATTAGTAGTAAAGCTGTAGTTGTTTAAGAAAAAAGCAACACCAAATGGAACTCTATTCTGGATTAACTTTAAGCTCCACCTCAACCCTACACCTCCCTTTTGTTATTTCCTTCTCCCCCCAAACTGTGTGAGAGTGAGTTTCCCAGCTCCAGGCTCCAGTTGCAACCTCATTCTCAAACTGAAGCCCCCAAAACCAAAAAAAAAAAAAAGAAAAAAAGAAAAGTGATCAACCTTTAAAGCAACTCAATTTGTAAACCAATCAGTAACACTTTATCTAACTACCCTATCCCAGGCAGGAGAATACAGAATTCAGTTAGGAGAGCTTTGGCTGAAAGTAACAAACTAAAGTAGCCTAAACAACAAGGAAACTGTATCATTTCATGTAACAAGAATTTTCGAGGCAGGACTCCCCTGCGGTCAGCTAGTATCTTAGCAGTGGTATCAGAGACCCAGTTTCTTTCTCTATTTTAGTTCTATTCTTCCTCTATTAGTCAGTCTCATCCTCAGGCAGCTTCCCTCATGGCACAGAATGACTGCTGCTGCTCCAGGCATCACATTCAGATATAATAATGTCCAAAGGCAGGAAAAAGCAATGTGTATAGTATCATTTTCAGTTCAGTTCAGTTCAATCACTCAGTCATGTCTGACTCTTTGTGACACCATGGACTGCAGCACGCCAGGCTTCCCTGTCCGTCACCAACTCCAGGAGCTTACTCAAACTCATGTTCATTGATGCCATCCAACCATCTCATCCTCTGTCGTCCCCTTCTCCTCCTGCCTTCAATCTTCCCAGCATCAGGGTCTTTTCAAATGGTTCCAAGTTCTTCACATCAGGTGGCCAAAGTATTGGAGCTTCAGCTTCAGCGTCAGTCCTACCAGTGAATATTCAGGACTGATTTCCTTTAGGATGGACTGGCTGAATCTCCTTGTAGTCCGAGGGACTCTCAAGAGTCTTCTCCAACACCACAGTTCAAAAGTATCAATTCTTTCTTTATAGTCCAACTCTCACATCCATACATGACTACCAGAAAACCCATAGCTTTGACTAGATGGATCTTTGTTGGCAAAGTAATGTCTCTGGTTTTTAATATGTTGTCTGGGTTGGTCATAGCTTTTCTTCCAAGGAGCGTCTTTTAATTTCATGGCTGCAGTCACCATCTGCAGTGATTTTGGATCCCCCCAAAATAAAGTCTGTCACTGTTTCCATTGTTTCCCCATCTATCTGCCAAGAAGTGATGGGGATAGTATCATTTTAAGAGCTCCAAAAAAGCTTTTGGCAGAAAAGTTTTGTACCCTCCAGCAGAACTCCCTTCTGTCTCACTAGCCTAAACTGGATCCCATACCTATCCTTAAATGAAACCCAAGCAAGGGGAATGGGTTTCCATGACTGGCTTAGACCAATCAGAATTTCTCTGAGTCAGGTGGGGGAGCTGGAACAAACTGGCGAAGGAAGAGGCCACCATCAGTGTGAGCTACACCACAACCTAAACAGAAGACTCTGCCATCCAGACAGATCAGCTAACTATCATAAAGGAATGGAAGGGGCACTTAACAGGTGCACCGTGCTCCAGGTGCCATTTCCGACACTGTAGAAATCACTCCAGTGAACAAGCAACAGCTTTTTGAAGCAGGTGTTATTACACCTATTTTGCAGATGAGGAAACAGGCTCAGAGAGGGTATGTAATGTGCCCAGTATCACACAGGGAGAGGCAGCACTGGGATTCACTGGGGTTGGGGTGCTGGCATGAGATCTGGGCTCCAAGACAACCATTCAGACAGAGGGTCTCTCCAGCCAGACATATGAAACCCCATTCAGGCCTCACCTGGAACCCAAGGCAAATGCGCAGAGGAGATGGGCTATGCCAGATGTGGGACAAGGCCAGACAGGTGCCTCTGGCCTGCACAAGGACTCACCTGCACCTGTGCCAGCCACAGCCACCTGCTTCTAGATGCCTCGTGAGGCAACTCTTACCCCGTTGCTAGCTCACTGGGCGCACATCCATGTGACCAGGCTCCCTGGACCCAGAGCCAATGCTTGGGCCCATGTGAGTTTCCAGCAATGACTGCTGCTGGCTGCACTGGTTTGTGGGCAGCATAATTAGCTGGCAGAACTCAGGAGAGTACAAACCAGGATTTGATCAGTGATTTCTGTATCACCTCCAAGAATAATCTCTGGCTTGTTCTATCCTATCTCCTTAACGTGCCCCCACAAAAGTCTTCCCCTTCAAGATCTCTGGAATGAAAAGAACCGTCACAGCTCCTATCCTGGTGTAAAGGAAACACTTATCTGATCATCTCTCAGATGACTGTCTCCCCCATAGATGGCAAGGCCAATACTAGGACAGTTTTTGTTCATTAATGTTCATCCTTCATCATTTAGTTGCTAAGTCAAGTCTGACTCTTTGCTACTCCATGGACTGCAGCACGCCAGGCTTCCCTGTCCTTCATTACCTCCCTGAGTTTGCTCAAACTCATGTCCATTGAGTTGGTGATGCCATCCAACCATCTCATCCTCTGTTGTCCCCTTCTCCTCCTGCCCTCAATCTTTCCCAGCATCAGGGTCTTTCCCAGTGAGTCAGTTCTTCCCATCAGGTGGCCAAAGTATTGGAGCTTCAGCGTCAGCATCAGTCCTTCTAATGAATATCTGTGCTCTATGAAAATGTGTTGAATGAATGGAGTCATCCCCTGACCCAGTGCACACAGAGCACCTACTGTGCTCCTGGGGTCCCCTTGAGGATGGAGCCCCAGAGCTCAGCCCCAGGCTTTGCCCACAGCAGGCACGAAATACACGTTTGTGGGAGATGGGAAAAACAGAAACACTTTCCCGCCCTGGAGCCCAGGTGAAAGCGGGCCTCGGTTTGGCTGAGGTTGGAGACAGGAGAAAGCAGAGATGGCTCTTGGGTTGCATCCGGGCCTCCCCTTCCTGGTTATGTCCCACCCGTCGGGGAGAAGAAGGAAAACTGGGAGCAGCAGTCCGGACCACGAGAAACCATGCCAGCCACAGCCAGCCAGCCAGCCGGAGGCCTGACTCTACTTGCCCAGAGAAGGAGCACTTCCCTGGGCAGGAACCGACCTGGGGCTCAAGCCTGGGGCCTCGCTCGGGCGGGCCAGTCATGTTCGGGTGGGAGCTCAGGGCTCCGAGGCAAAGGCAGAATCAAGAAGGATGGAAAAAGACTGAAGACTTGGAAGAAAAGGGAAAGTGAGGGAGGGAAAGAGGGGCAGAGAGCGGGTCTGGCAGCACAAGGCCCATCAAGCCTTGTGTCCTGTGTGGTGGCAGCTTCTCAACAGCCAGCCAAGCCCTGATCTCAGCCCCCTTGGAACAGTACAGGTGTCATCTGGGCAGGAGACAGGGGCCAAAACACAGAGTGGGCTAGCTGGGGTGGGTGGGGAATTCTCGATGCCAGGATCTACTCAGGATGGGAACCCCAGGGGGCCATAGGGATCTCAGACAATGGTCCCCTCATCTGGGGCCTCAGCCTCTGCCTCCTCCCTTGCTCCCCCAGCCAGTCATCAGCAATAAATAGAAGAGGCCTGCTCTGTCCAGGATCCTGCTCTGGGTGTTGGGGCTTCGGCAGAATTTAATTTTAAAGTAGAGAATAGACAATGTTAAGTGGGCAATTTGACAGACACATTAGACATGGAATATATGGGATATAAGGTCAATGTTTAGGGCTGTGTAGAAAAATAAGGTGGAATAAGAGGCCCAGAGGGACAAGAGGGGGAGCAGCTAAGAGTTTGGGGGGGGGGGGTTCTCTCTGCAGAGGAGATTGTGAGGTAGGTCTCAAGTTGGGAGGTCAGACAAGATTTTCCTGGATAAATCCATCTGGAGGAGGTTCCTGGGCGCCTGAGGAGCTGCTCAGCTGAGGCTCACAGGAGCAGAAGGAGCAATCCAAGACAGCCGCTGATTCCTTAGCCCCTAAGAGGAGAAGAAAGAAACCCAATATTTATTATTCACCATCCGCGGTTTGGCGTTCTGTCAGCACGGTTCTCATTTAACGCTGACAACTCCCTATGAGATACAAAGTGTTACCCACCTGGATGGAAGAGAGGAGGCTCAGAGATGACAAGCAGCTGGCCAGGGGTGCCCCCCTCGCCCTAATTTTCAGTAGCTCCCTCCCTTCTAAAGGACTTTGACCCTAAATCGCTTTCCAAAATGCCCTCGGGGAACTAGAGAGGACTAAGATAGGAGGAGCTACTGTGACAGGAAAACCTCTTATGGTCCCACAGGTGGCACCTGTGATCTAGGGGTGCCAGTGGGTGGCCCAGGCCAGGAAGGACTCGGTGACATCACCCAGCTGTCTGCGGCCTCCCTCATCTCCACGTAAGTTTGAGGCAGCCACACGGCCACCGCCTGTTGGTGCCCAGGAGTGGAAGCCCGGGGCATCACACCGGCCAGTCCGCGTCCTGCATCTTGGGGCGCGGCCCGCTCTCCCAAGGGAGCCACCTGGGTGGGGAGGAGAGGGGAGCCTAAAGCCACGCACACCTGATCCCTAGCTAAGCTCGGGGATTGCGAAGTAGATTAAAGGCATTCACTCACGAGGATGCCTACTTAACCGGGATCCCCAAATATCCGGGCTGCTCACCAACAAAGACTTCGGCTTCCAGCCCGCGGGTGCGCGCGCGGGGCGGGGCGGGGCGGGGCGGGGCGACCTTCCTGCTTTATTATCAGCACCGCCGCCAGGGGGCGCGCCGGGGCTGGGCGACAGAGAGGCTGGCTTCCTTAGGCGTTTGTTACTCACCTATGTGCTTACCCAGTGCAGGCTTCCGGCATGTCCAAGACGGTACCTCTTACGGGCAGTTGAAAGAAATCTTGTTCGATTAAGTCCTGCACCCATCATCCACGCTAGGAACCACCTGCCACCAGGTTGCCTTCTCTGGTTGTCTAAGCTTTCCAGAGGCCTCCAAGGAGAACCTCGCTTGAAACTGTTCTTTAGAGAGACTCCTGTAGCTCTTGGTGGTAAAGTTCAAAGCCCCTCGCCATCCCTGAGCTCCCTCTGGGACAGAGCCCCCACGCGCTCTCTTCATGCGGTTCCCTGCAAGAGTCTCGAGGTTGCAGGCCATCGGCACTTGCTGCATCTCCCCCCAGCCCCCGCCCCGTCCCGCAGCGGCTTTGCCCTCTCTCCCTTCATCCTCCCCAGGCTGGCCGGGGCTCCCGGCTCCTGGGCCCCAGCGACCTTCGAGCATGTTCCCAGCACAAGTGAAGCGCAGAAGGCTGAATCGACGATGTCCTTCTCCCTCCCCGCGATAGACGGGTAGCCCCCAGCAGGCGGGCTGGCGCGCGGACGGGCGGGGGCCGGGCCGCCCTGTCCTTTGTCTCGGCGGTGGCTCCGCAGGGAGCCGGGTCGAGCGGCGCTGGATACACACCGGCCGGCGGCATGCCCCCGGGGAGCGCACGTCGAAGTGAACCTCTGGGCAGCTAGAGCGGTGGGGGTGGGACGGGGACGGGCAGTCACTCCCGACGTCCTCACACAACCCAGGGTGCTTCCCACGTGCCAGCCCTCAGCCCCTAGGCCGCTTTCAAGAGGCCACCTTACCACGCAGGCGGAGGCCTCGGGGGTCCAACACGGACGCCTCCACCGCCCCCCCCCCCACGAACCCCACCCCACACCGCCCCGGCTGGCCTTGGAGTGAATTTAACCCTTTCCCTATCGAGTGCGGTTCGGGTGCCCAAGAGACAGAGCGAGTTTCCGTTTGCGACACGTGGCTCAGGGGTGCCCTCCCCCTCCCGGGCAGGGACCATTCTTGCGTTCCCACCGGCAGCGTTGGGCCGGCGGGAGGAAGGAAATTAAGCCTGTGTTGAAGGAAGGACACCTGGCAGGGGAGGGAAAAGGGCTCAGGAATCCCCTCTTCTGGGGAGCTTTCAAGTGGGGGGAAATCCCCACACAGCTTCCATCGTCCAGGGCGCCTGTGCTGCGCTACCGGCGGGTTCTCACACCGCCTCTCCGGGGCTCTCCTTCCTTCCTTCCTCGGGCTGCGAAGCCAGCCCAAGTCCGGGATTCCACCCTACCGCCCACTTGTGACCCTGTCTCAGCTTCCATTCTCTTCCCCAGGCTCATGCCCCGGTCTCCCGGTGCTCCCGGCTGCCTGGAGGAGGCATCAGGATACATGTATCCCTTTAGGGAATGGCCAGGCTTGCCTGCTCAACCTGGGGTCACTGGCTGGGCAAGTCAACCTCCACCCCACCCCTCCCACAGCCTTCGGGATCTCCTGCCCCCACCTCCCAGGCTGGCACCTATGGAATCTTGGGACCCAGACATGACCCCAAAGAAGCCACCTAATCCTTCCCCCTCATACCCCCCCACACCCCGTCCTGGCCACACTGCATTCACAGTGGTGTCTTGTTGGCCAGGGAAAGGCAGTCCTCTTCAGCTCTAATAAAGATTGTGGGGTTCCGGAGCCTCCCAAACTATCAGGCAGGACTGGAGTTCGAGCAGGCAGAAAAACCATCGGAGAGCTCCCTGTTGGGGAAGGCAGAGCTCCGGGTAGAACTTAGCAGGCCGGGAAGGGTGTGTGCGGAGGGCTCTGTGCCCCCTAGAGTCAGGGCCCTGAGGCTCCAAGGTCAGGGGAAATGGCAGATCCCCCGCAACCCACTTTCCAGGTGAATCAGGAATCAGCCTGCCACGGAGCCATCTCTTAAGGTCCCCATCCGCAGTCTCCACCCCCACCCACTGTCCTGGGCAGGTTGGGGCTTTCTCTTTGCCTTTCTCATCCTTCCCCATCTCTGCCTCTCCCTCCCGTTTCTTCCCCTTCTTTCTCTGCAGGCTCCCTCTGCTAGTCTCCCCTCGCTCTCCCCTCTCCCGCTCTTTCTCTCTCAGGCCCTCACTGATGCGCTGTCTATTTTCACTACTCTGCCTTTCCCTATTCTCCCCTTTCCTCCCCTCCTCTCTTTCATCTCCAACCAGCACACCGCCCCCCCTCACCCCCCCGTCCTCCAGTCGAGCACCGGGCTAGGAACGCGCCAGAAGCCGTGACAAGCCCAGGCGGCTCTCCCGACCCTTGATGCCCCCGGGCCAGTTTTCCAAGCTCCCCGCGCCCATCACAGCCTTGTGCGCTGAGGGCTCTCAGGATGGGCAGGGGCAGGGGGTTCAAGCTATAGGCATGGGTGGCCCAGATCAAAGGCCAGGAATGTCTGGCCCCCTGGCACGGACTTCCACCAGCCAAGCCCCCACCCGGTGGAGACTCTGCCATTCCCGGCCTCCCAGCGCTGGGGGTCGGCCTCCTGATGCACTTCCGGTAGTCACTGTCCTCAACCCCTCTTATTGGCGTCACTGTCTTTGCCCCAGGCCCAGGGATGCTCCAGCCCCGCTCCTGCCCCCACCCAGAGTGCCTCTGGGGGCCTTGAGTGGCCTGGAAGCAGGGTTAGGGGGCAGGCGCCCAGGTGATAGGGGTCAAGGGCCCCCAAATCTGGCTTCAATCTCAGCACTGCTCAAGGCAGACCTAATTCCTTGACTCTGGGGAAGGAGAGGAGAGAAATAACCCAGGGAGGCCTTGGAAAGACCTTTTTTTTATGGCCAGGGGTGGGGTATTTAGATACCTTTGGTGTGCACACAAGGGCAAGGGGGCATTATCACCAAGCCCCAGGTTGGAGCTGAGAGCCTCAGGCAGGAGAGGTGGGCAGGGCAGGGGATCTCTTGGCAGCAAGGTCCCCTGAGGACCCCAGCGGCTTCCCTGGGGGGCTACTGCGTTTCACGCGTGGTAAACGGTTCATCCAGAAGATTCAAATGGGACTGTGGGTGTCCTTCTGACCTGAGCTTGAGGCCAGGCCTGAACCCCTCAAGGAGGAGAAAGTGACACGGCTCCGCGCGCAGGAAATGCAACTGGCCGCTGGTGTCAGTTGCAGGAAATGCAAAGGCAGCAGGAGGTCCCGATACCGATCTGATCCCTGACAAAAGACTCAAATGACACTCGGCTCGGTCCCCCGGCGCCGCCCGCAGCCAGACCTGCGAGCCTCCGCGGACCTTTCCGCTCGCCTCTCGAAGACCGTGGAAGCCACCTCCCGCGGCCGGGTCGAGGGGCCCGGCCCGCTCGCGGGCTCGGGAGGCTGGGAGGGGTAGCATTTCCCAACCCCCTCTGAGACCCTCGGATCCTGTCCTGCCCGAGCGAAGCTTCTGGAAACATCCTGGTGCTTTCTACTCTCGATTCCTCACGGGCCCAAGTCCCAAGAGGTCACGGTCTCCGGAGAGAAAATGAGCCACCCGTCAATACCCACGCCAACCCGGGACCACGTGAACACCCCAGTCACAGCCCCGGCTCCCTAAACCTGGCTGCCGGGGGGCCGCGGCGGTTCCGGGCCAGCGGAGGGTCCGAGGTGCCGTGTCCCCCCTCAAGTTCCCACTGGGTCCGGGGCGCGGGCTTTGCCCAAGTTTGCTGGGCGATGCCCTTCCCCGAGCCAGACTCGTGGGCCGGGCGGGAGGGGCGCGTGATTGACAGGCTGAACTACAGACTCATCTCTTACCTTAGGCCGCGGGCTCTGATTGGCTGCTCGCTGACATCCTCAAACCCGGCTGCTCCGCGCTGGGCTCGGGAGGGGGGCAGCTGCGGGTGGAGGTGCGCTTCTGACAAGCCCGAAAGTCATTTCCAATCTCAAGTGGACTTTGTTCCAACTATTGGGGGCGTCGCTCCCCCTCTTCATGGTCGCGGGCAAACTTCCTCCTCGGCGCCGCTTCTAATGGAGCCCCACCTGCTCCGGCTGCTCCTCGGCCTCCTGCTCTGTGGCACCAGGGTCCTCGCCGGCTACCCAATTTGGTGGTAAGACTCGCCTCTTATCTGCCCGCGGCCCGATTTCTCCGCGGAGCCCCAGGGAGGTGGGGGGCGCCAGCCGGGGGTGGGCTGCGGCAGGGCTGGGGCTCCTTTCTTCTTACCTCCCTCCAGCTCCCCACTCGCCCACCGCCCCCCACCCCCCTGGATTTTCTGCTGGTGTCGCCTTTAGAATCCAACTCCTGGCTTCTCTGATAAGCACCATTTTCCTTGCTAGTCGCTGCAGAGGCTTGAGGACTTTCCCCATCTCAGAAGGTCTCTTATTCTTAGATCCTAACCCTCAACCCGTCCCAGTCTGGGGGCCCCCTGAAGACCCTCCATTTGCTTGCAGTTGGGTTTCTGGAAATCCAGCGAGGTCCCTGGGGCGCAGCCACTCCTTTTCTCCATTTTGGGGTCTTCATGGGCAAAATCATCCTGTTCCTTCGTTGCCACCCCCATCTCCTCCGGCGCCTCCATCAAGAGATTTCCCCACAATAACCCCCCCTGTGCCTTCATATTTTAGACCCCAGTGGCTTCAGGGATCCCCGGGGCAGGGTAATGGTGGGGGGTAGATTTCATCAGATTTTCCCCACTCTGCTCTAGATTAATCTTGAGCCTCAGAAGTGAATATGGTATGTGCTGATCCGAGATGCCATTGAATTCGGATTTAATTCATTTCTTGCTTGTCCATCCTGGCAAAAGCGGGGCTCCTTGAAAATGTAGTTGTTTGGGAAGGGGATGGGTTTGTTCTTTGACCAAAAATGCAATTCTCCATGTCAAATTCGTTCCTTTTGGAAAAACCAAGGACCGAAGAGAAAGGGAGAGAGGGAGAGGAGGATTCAGTCCCTGAGAAATGCGGATACAAAAGACATTTTTAGTAAATAAGGCTGGGAAACCCGGCGCGGTGTTTTGGGGTGGGGGTTGTGCCTGTATGGGGGAACTGGCCATGGAATAAACAGCCCTTTGGGAGCCCCAGTTCCAGGGAGCCCCCTTGTTTTCCAAGCGGCCTCAACACTACCTGGCAGGTCCCAGAGGCCAGAGGGGAAAGACACTGAAACCAGCTCTCTAAATTACACCCCGCCTCTCCTCAGTCTCCAGCCCCCTGCATTCCGGAAAACTTTAATTAAAGAATCTTCCCCTCCTGGATGTAGGAGAGCCTCGGCCGGGGGTGGGGGGGTGGGGTGGGGTGGAAGGTGAGGGGGAGGAATTTGGGATCTGTGAGTAGGCAGAGGGTCTGTGGCCCCAGGATGAAAGTCAGAGAGGCGTGCCACCCGCACGTCCCCTTTTCCCTTCTTAACCACCCCCTGCCCTGCCTGGGATAGGAGGAGCAGAACCAGGAGATTTGGGGGTCATACCCCGAGCCTGTCTCCAGCTGTTTGGGGGTGGCAGCATTTGTGTCTGAGTGTTTGGGAGGGCAGGATGGGAGCAGGAGCAGGGCATGGCCCAGGGGCTTCATAGAGAGGGTGCTGAGAGTTGCTCCCAAGACAGACACCCAAGGGGAAGTCTTTCTTCTGCCCAGCCATTCCTTCCCATCTTGGTGGGCTGGCCTGAGGCCTCCTGAACATAAAGAAGTCCCCAGGGTGGCAGGGGTAGCCAGGAATTCCAGGTTGGGGGCTTTGCTGGTTGGGGGGAAGGCTGCTGCAGAAACCAGTCCTGCCTCACTGGCCCTTCCCGACCCTTTTCCCGTCCTCTGGCCAAGGGGATGCTATTCTCTCCTTTCCCAGGGACCTCGGGGTGGGTGGGGAGGGTGGGAAGAGAAGGCTTGGAGACTGACAGGCTGCAGGAACCGGGTTCCCCTCTCCTATGAGCTGGACAAGAGCACTTTTTGGGGGCAGTGCTGGTAGGGAGGGGTGGGGTGTCTGCTGTGTAGTGGTGTATTGGAGATCATTCAGATAGGGACCACCCAATAGGAAGATGCTGGAAAAACCTGGAAAGCCAGGACATTGGCCCTAACATAATTGCTGGACACATGGCTTATTGGGGTTGGGGAGGGGGACAGAGATGTTGCTTTGTCTGGGCAGAGAGGTGTGTGTGTGTGTGTGTGTGAGTATGTGTGTTTAGGTCTATGACCCTAAGGAGTGTCATCTGTACACTAGCGTCCCTCCATGTGACGGAGCATCCATGCCTGCAAATGGGAGACTGTGGATGTGAACTTGTGTGAAAGGCGCCTGGGGGAATCCATAGCCCAGGGTGTACTATGTCTCTGCATACAAGTGTTGGCAAGCGGCTGATTCTGTGATGTGTGTGTGTGCGACAGAGAACGTCTAGAAGTATCTGTGCCCGTGTAGAGGTCAGCACCTGTGTCTGCTGATGACACTGCATGACTGTATTCATGACTGGGCATGTGAGTGTTGTGTGTGTGTGCATGTGTGTGCGCATGTGTGCACATGCCTTCATGACCGTATAAAGGGAAAGCTCCAGATGTCTTTGTGCATGGATATCTGTGCTCATGGCCATGACCTGATTGTATGAGTGTGAGGGCTGTGTCGGGGTCTGCCTGTGACCCTGTCCTCAGGTGGCAGTGACCGTGGTTGGGCCCGTGGCTATGGATGGGTTTGCAGGCGTATGACCTGTAAGTGGCTGTGGATATGTTTGCAGTCATATGATCCATAAGTATGAATGACATTCTAAGCTTGGGGGCTTGGTCCATGGTCCTGCAGGGATAGTCCAGCAGGAGACAAGGGTTTAAAGAAGAAGCTGAAAGGGGCTCAGGGACTTGGGATCTGGGGCTGGACAGCATGGGCAAGGGGAGGTGCAGACCCTTGCTTGGCACAAGCTCATCCTGTCTGCCCGAGGACTATGTCACCAGCCCTCCCTTCTAATGCTGTTTGTCTTTGGTCTTGGAGCTAGGGCAGAGGGTGTCATGTTCTCAGGGCCAGAGCAGGGGGCCGAGGCTGGGACAGGGACAGTAGAGTAGACAGGCCTCAGATTCCTGTTTCTACTCTGCCCCCAGGGCAGCCAGATTCCAGTTCTCTAGCCCATCACAGCCTGCCCTCTTAGGCCCACCCAGCTCACACATTCCCTAGGAGGGACTTTAAAGGGAAACTGTTCAGCTGGGATTTCTGTCTGTGCCACCCATCAAGGAGAGCACCCCACCTGCAGTGTTCCACACTGCTCAGGCCCAAGCCTCCAGAAGGTAGACCAGAAGGCCGAGCAACATGGAAGGAAGAGATGTTCCAGGGCCTTGCAGCCAGGTAGTGGAAGAGTTAGGACAGGAAGCAGTAGCAGCGGCACTGATTTCTATAATTCTTCTTGTCAGTCCCAGTTAGCGCCTGGTGGAGGAACTTGTCTTTCTTCTCCTTCTCGGGGGGTGGCGGGGGGGGGATAAAATGAACAGTCTTATTAGAGCCCAGCCTAGTGCCTGCTGCATTCCAGAGGCGGAGGCCCTGATGGAAGGGGCCTGTGCTGGGGGTTAGGAGCCACCTCTGTGGGACACAACCCTCTGGGCCTCTATTTCCTCCCGCAGGAATCACTAGCCTACCTCTGCTTGCCAGCTTGGGCAAAATTGCTCAGCAGAAGTCGAGGGCAGAGATCTGGGAAATAAGAGCAGCTGAGCTCTCTCCACCATCCTAGGAGCCATTTCCCCCTTTGAGCATTTGCCCTAAGCCCTACCTCAGTTTCCCCATCTGTCAGATGTCCTGCTGCCTCCCCCACCCACTCCCACCTCCACCCGCCTTTCAGAGGCTTGTGAACATGTTCAGTCAAACCCTGTGGGGGTCAGTGGGCTGGGCTCAGAGAGGCACCTGGAGACTGCGGGGGAGGAAGGCCCCAGGCCAGGTGTTAACACTTGTAACAGGCAGGAATTACAGCTGGCTGGGGCTGGGGCTGGCGAGGAGCTGAGCTGGCTGGAGGCTGTTGATCCCACAGACAGACACACAGACAGACAGATGGGCAGATACCAGATCGGATGGCCAGGCTTTAACCGGGTGGTCTCCCTTCCAGGGCAGGCCTTACCCTGGGGGGAGGTGGTGGGAAATTAATCCGGTCTCTTGGAAGTGAGTTCACCACCCTCCTGCCCACCCCACCCCCACTATGGGCGGGGCCTGCTGTCCAAGGGGAGCAAAAGTGGTTGTTGATCTGTTTGTCTTCTGATGGGACCACATTTTGCTTGAAAAAAATAAAGAAAAAAGGCCAACAACCATCGAAACAGCAACAAGAGCAAAACCCAGGTCAAATATTATTATAATGCTGAAGTAGGAAATGGCAACCCACCACAGGATTCTCGCCTGGAAAATTCCATGGACAGAGGAGACTGGTGGGCTTCAGTCCATGGGGTTGCAAAGGGTCGGCCACGACTGAGCACCGAACTGCACAGACAGGAGAATGAAGCTGAGTTATGTTCTCCGAAGAACCTTTTTTAACACATGGGGGGAAGGCACGGGAGAGGGGGTAGCAGCCAGGGAAAGTTCTCCCAGAATTTCAGAGTATTTTGTCAACATCTGTGGGGCCAAGAGGTGAGTGATAGGTGCATCTGGGCCCTGAGCATCACCCTCACCCCAGGTAATCTGAGGGCCTCTCATCTTGGAAGGATCTGGAACACTTGCCTGGTGGGAAGAACTTTGGATGGAGGTCAAAAGAGGCAGGAGCTGGACTGGGGTGCCAAGTTCTCTAGCCAGCATGCTCCCTCCCTCCCTGCAGCTTTCCCAGTGGCAAACCCAGCTAGAATCTGCCACCACTCACACTGTCTGGCTTCAGGGTGCTTGCTCAATCGCTGGTTCAGAAACTGAGGTGGACAGCGAGGGCTGTAGGTAGAAATCCCCAAAGAACAGGCTCGTCCAAGCAAGCATCTCCCATCCTGCCCACTGCAGAACTTAATGCTAATAAACATGGGTGGTGCTCAGGCAGAGGTAGGATGGAGATGTTATGGATGCGAGGTAGGGGAAGGGAGCTGTGACCTGGAGATTCTCCCTAGACTCTGAATAGATCTCTCCTGGGTCTGGGCAGGAGACAAGGAGCTTGGGGTCGGGGCAGGAGAGGCAGCTCTTCTCAGAGGAGGATACAGCTTACAGACCCTTCCAGGGAGCATGAGGGAAAAGGAAGACTTTTCTGGTCTCAGAATGTGGTCAGCCCAGAGGTTGAGGGGCATCTGGCCTTCTAGCCCTTTCCATCATCCTGCCATGAGCCACAGAACCCTTGTAAAACCACCAGGGAGGGAAGGGACATTCTCTACTCCCTATTCCTAATTAGGGAAGCAGGTGAGCCTAACCCCTTCCTCAAAGGTTTAGTACCACCATGATGCTACACCTACCTATTCACATTACTGTGATCTGGAAGTGGGCAGAGCTTGAGTGCACAGGCTGAGTCTGAGGGAGGAGTTTACCGCTGACAGGCTGTGTGACCTAGGATGGATCCGTTTCCTTCTCTGTGCCTCCCTCTAGGCTTCATTTTTCTTAGGCAGCCTGAGGGATCTCTTCTGCCTCTTGGAGTCTGCAGGGCTATGACAGGGACCTGATTCACGTCTGTGAAGCAGGGAGCTCCGGGTGGCCCCAGTGCCACTCCCCCAGGAACCTGCCTCCCCCACCCCTCCGGGCCACCTGTGCAGACAGAGCCTCCCTTAGGCAGCCCAGCCCTTTCGTTCTGCAGCCCCATCTGACCTAACTCCCAAAGCCGACAAGTCCACCTGCTTACATCTCCAAACCTCATTTCCCCCGAATACTCACGTTCCCCTTGGAGCCCGACTGCCTGCATTCACATTCCTGTAGTAGGGAGTAACCTACAGCAAGTTCACCTCTCTGAGCCTCAGTTTCCCCATCTGTAAAATGAGAACAGTGACTGTTTCTACCTCACAGGGTTGTTGTGAAGATTCAATAAGTGAATACAGGTAAAGCTCTCTGAATAATGCCTAGCGTAGTGGAAGTATTATATACATGTTAGTTTTACCCCTGTCTGCAAGCTATTTTGATTCCTTGAAGTTCTCGTTCTAAACTTGCCTCTCCCAAGAAGTCCTCCCGGGTTGACCCTACCTGTCTGTGTGTGTGTCTCAGTCACTCATTCGTCTCCAACTCTTTGCGACCCCACGGACTGCAGCCCACCAGGCTCCTCTGTCCCTGGAATTCTTCAGGCAAGAATACTGGAGTGGGTTGCCATTCCCTTCTCCAGGGGATCTTCGCAACCCAGGGATCGAACCCCGGGTCTCCCGCATTGCGGGCAGATTCTTTACCATCTGAGCCTGTTTTCTCCTTATCCTCAGAGCCAACTTGCCCCTTTAACTTGGTACTGGAGACCAGGAGCCTGAGGAAGCTGGGCTAGGCTAACCTAAGCTCTGCTGTTTGCTTGCCCAGGAAAGAGGGAGCAGCGAGGGCAGTGCATTCTCCCCTGACCCTCCTCCTCCCGTCCCACAGTCTGCTGGACTCCTGAGCCTCCGCCACTTCCAGCTGCGACCTGGAGCCACCTTGGGCTGGACCGGGGAGGGGTGGGGGAGGCAGGTTCCCGGGGTGGTGAGGGTGGGTGGGGGGGAGCGGCACTGGGGCCGCCTGGAGCAGCCTGAGGAGAAGTTACTCCTCCAGGAGCTGAGAGATGATTCAGAAGGTGATTTATAGACGGAAGGCAGAAAGCTTGGCTCCTGGCTGAGGCCTGCCGCTTAATTACATTCTTTGGGGGGTGGAGGTACGAGTAGGGCAGCAGCCGGGGAGCACTCCCACCCCCTCCTCCTCCAGGTCTTGTTCCTGGAGCCGCCCCAACTCCAGGCCAGTCCCTGGGTCTCCTGTTGCTGGAGAGGGAATTCCCTGTTCTCAGTGGGAGACTAGGACAGGAAGCAGGAAGAGTTCCTGGGAGAGAGGGGGTGGAGGAAAAGGGAAGAGTCCCATCTCCCGGGACCCCTGCAGGGGAGCCTGGGATGCAGAGGGGTCTGGGAAGTGTTACTGCCTCCGGAAGATCGCTTGGTCTCCTCTCGGCTCCTGGGCAGCTGAATATAGCTAACCCACCTGGGTAGAGGATTTCTAGACTCTTCTTGAGGGCACAACCCCATTCTTTCCTTCCAGGGGCCTATCCTACGGCTGCTTCTGGGTTCTTCCTTCACCTGGACTCCTTTTCTGTTGCTTGACTGTCAGTGGGCCGTGGGCTGGGAAGCTGGGGACCTGGCTCGGTGCTCAGAGGTTGAGACCCACTTCTTTGGTATCAGGCAATCTGTGGTATGTGGCACAGCAGTTGCCTTAGATCCAGAAGGTTCTCCAAGCCAGGTCAGCCTTGCCATGGAGGGAGAGAAGCTTTCCTATCCTCACATTAAACTAATATCTTCGGGAGTCACTGCAATTCAGCTTGTCATTGTTGTTCAGTCACTCTGTCGTGTCCAACTCTTTGCGACCCCATGGGCCACAGCACGCCAGGCTTCGCTATCCTTCCTGATCTCCTGGAGTTTGCTCAAATAATTCAACTGCTAAAGTTAAAATCACTTCGGTGCTGTAGACAAGCAGCCTCTCGTCCGGTCGGTTACTGGCGGTGGTGACGTCTGGATTCTTTCTATGACCCGTGCGGCAACCGGGTCCGACATCTCTCCACTGCTTAATTCCCATGCAGCCTTCTTCACAGCTTCGAAACCCCAAACTCCGCCTCTCATTCTTGAGGCTAGCAAGGTGTGTCGGGGGCAGGGGGTAGGGAAGCACATGCTGATGGACTCTGTTTATCTGTTTGCAGCTTGGCGTACACAGCCGGGAGGAGTTGGCAGGGGTCAGGATGGGGACACTAGACAGCTCTCTGGTTCCCCCTGAGGCGGACCTTCTCAAAATGGCCTCATTATGTGAGTGGAGTAAATTCCAGCAGTGTCAGGCACACCCATACATCTAGGGGAAGTATGTTGGGAGACAAGATGGGGCAGTGTGGGGTGGTGGGAGGTTTCTGGGCAGGGAGTTAGGGGACCTGAGACCTGGTTCTGCCACTGGTTGCGGTGTGACATTACACAAACTCCCTCCACTGTTCTGGGCCCCAGCTGGACACGCTGCTGGCCTTGGGCTGCTAGCTATTTGGACTATCTGTATCTGGCTGGGCGGGTGGTGTCACTGAGAGGTGACCTCAGGGCAGGGTGGGGATTGTTGAGCATAAGACTTTACACCCAAACAGCTGTGAGATTGTGCTTGAGTCTCTAATCTCCCACAGGCCTAGGTTTTCTCATCTGCAAAATGGGCGATGATAAGGAAGCTGTTTGCCCTGCCCACCTGCAGGGCTGTTAAGAGCTTCAGAAAGATTTTTACAAAAGTCCTTGAGAAGCATCAAATTCTTTCCAGAAAGCCCCTCTATCATTGCTAGTCCTACCAGAGAAGAGGAATACAGTACAGTCCCTGGTCAAAGAGTGCTGTTGATGGACCCGCCAGGAGTCTCTGAGTCTTTGAGTTTAGAGATTTGCTATTTCCAGCAAAGGAGGAAGGAATGGAACCCAGACAGGGGGGTTCTCACCCCCTTCTTGCGGTGGTCTTAAGGTTCAGTAGGGAGCACCGTGGGGAGGGAGCAGATGTTGGAGGTCAAGTGGCCACAGAGCATGCCCAGGTTCACCCGAACTAGTGCAGAAAAACAGGAAGGACCGTGTGTGTGTGTGTGTGTGTGTGTGTGTGTGTGTGTATGGTGAGGGGGATGGGAGCAACAGGACCAAGCGCCCTGCCCCTGGGCACAGAGTCCCACTTATCTGCCAGAGCCAGCTGGGCCAGCGAGGAAAGCCAATCTCCACGCAGGGCCCATTAGGAATGCAAATAGGGACTATGGCGGCGGGAGCGAGCCAGCCTCTCACATCCAGTCCAGCTCATCACCACATACCTTCCTAACCTGGCTGTCTTTCTTTCTTTCTTTCTTTGGCTGCACCACAACACGTGAAATCCTAGTTCCCTGACCAGGGATCAAACCCGTGTCCTCTGCATAGGAAGATGGATTCTTAATCATTGGACCATGAGGGAAGTCCCCCTAACCTGGTTTTCTGAGGCTGTCTCTCCCCTGCTCTAAAACCTCCCATGTCTCTGCACTTCTTGTGGGCGCAAAGGCACCACCACGTCAGGTGTAGCTTTCGTAAGCCCCCAGGAGTCCCTCTGTGCGTGTTCATGGAAACACTTTGCTATCTCCTCTCTCCTCTCCCCACACTCAGCTGCTCCAATTCCATTTTGCCTTTGAGTGCGTGCTTGCTAAGTTCATTCAGTCATGTCTGACTCTTTGCAACCCCCATGGACTATAGCCCATCAGGCTCCACTGTCTATTAGATTCTCCAGGCAAGAATACCGGAGTGGGTTGCCGTTTCCTTCACCAGGGGATATTCCCAGCCCAGGGATCGAACCTGCGTTTCCTACATTGGCAGGCGGATTCTTTACCACTAGCGCCATTGAGACCCAGATCAAAATCCTCTCTCTCTGAGTCTGAGATTCCAGATCCCCTGTCCAACAAGCAGAGAATATGTTATCCCTCCCTTCTCTTCCCATCGACTCCCCAGGACAGCCATGCCCTATATTCCCAGCGCCCTGTCTCATGGGCCATGGGCATCTTCTGCTTCTCCACTAGACTACACATGTGTTATATATTTATTTATTTGGATGTGCTAGGTCTTATTTGTGGCATGAGGGATCGTTAGTTGCAGCAGGCGAACTCTTAGTTGCGGCACGTGGGATCTAGTTCCCCGACCAGGGATTGAACCCAGGCCCCCTGCATTGGGAGCTCACGGTCTCAGCCACTAGACCACCAGAGAAGTCTCACACATGAGTTCTCGTCACCTTGTGCTGGCCTCCCCCAGTGCTGAACATATGATGGGGGTCAGTAAACAAAAACATAACTCCACGCTGTGTGTAATACACTCGGTAAAGCCACGTGAGCAGCAGGTTCCTAAGAGTGCCGGTTGTGCACGTGACTCACGACAGTGTCATGAGCAGACCTAAAGAGCAGAATGAATTAAAACCTCATCCCTGAGTGTGACCCATGGCTCTGGGCACATTGTTCCACTGACTTTGAAAGGTAGCCGAACCTGGGTCCTGTCGCTCAGCTTAGGCCCCATGTGGCTAACAGCTCCGAGTTTCAAAGGGCACCCAAGAGGATGCAGCCCCCAGTCTGAGTGGGCCACCATCCCAGGGGCTGAAGTGAGCCTTGTCTCCATGGTCTCAGTTCCCCAGGGAATTTTTTCCACCCCCACTCCATTTGCAAATATTTCCTATTACTGTTCTATTTCTCCTCAACAGCTCATATGAGGCTTACGTGTCTGAGTCTTAGTTTTAAAATCTCATTTGGCATGACTTGTTTCCCCATCACGGAGCACGTCAGTATGTTTGGTAATGCTGTGTATATGCCGGTGTCTATATCATGAGTTAGAATGAAACTCTGTCCATTTTATAGATGAGGACTCAGGTCTTAAAGCCTGGGCTCTGAACTCATGCCCTGTTGGGCCAGAGCTTTTCCCTTCCACTGCCATTCAGACGCAGAAGTGGACTTTTGCGTTTGCTACATGGAGCAAGGATTTACTTATTCGTATTCTAGCTTGGTCCTCAAAGGATGACTTTCAGTCAAGATTACATTTGACCTTCAACTTGAAAGCTGCTGCCTTGGGTTTGTTAATACTATTTCTGAACCTCTAGGAGTTTTCTTTTTTATTTTATTTATTTTTGGCTGCACTGGGTCTTCGTTGTTGAGTCTGGGCTTTCTCTAGTTGTAGCGAGTGGGGGCTGCTCTCTAATTGCGGTGCACGGGCTTCGCATTGAGGTGCCTTCTCTTGTTGCGGTGCACGGGCTTAGTTGCCTGACGCACACGGGATATTCCCAGACCAGGGACGGAACCCATGTCCCCTGCATTAGCTGGCAGATTCTTAACTACTGAACCACCAGGGAAGTCCTGGGAGGTTTCTTATTTGGGCACCTGTGCAAGTCACTGGCAAGCTTTCTCCATATATGAAGCTGGCAGTAGTGGCCCTGTGACCATTTTGGTAGGGTGGAAGGAGGTGGCCTTGGGCAAGTCACTGCTTCCTGGGCCTCTGTTTTCTCACCTATGAAACTGGAAGGAGGTAGAGTCATGACCTCTCACATTACTTTCAACTGTAAGAGTTCTCATTCTTCTTAATCCCTTATGCTCCTTTGCATCCAATCCCATCACACATGCTAGAAAACAATCAGAATCTTCTTTCTTACCCAAATCAATTCTTATGTTCATGTTTCTGATACCGATGATTTTTTACTTGACTTTTACAAATCAGTATTCACCTAGATTTCTCCCTGAGGAACTAGTGTGATTTCTCTTTGTTGTTAAAGTATGTTTCCCTTTAAGTCATGACTGTTAGAAAACTCAAACGTGACCTCAGTCCTTGCACCTGCATTGACCTGTATTTGTCGTCTTCACTTTGATCCTGATTTTCTCTTTTCATTTTGTTATTCAATCCATGTGTTCTGTGTTACAAACTCCTTGAGGGCAGGCTCTGTCTCTCACATCACAGCTTTCTCTAGGCTGGGCAAGTTCATAGTAGATGCTCAATAAATATTTGCTGTAGTTAGAATGAATATTTGCTGTCGGGCAATTCAAATCCTGCTGGAGGGGCTTCCCTGGCAGCTCAGGGGTTAGGACTCCATGTTTCCCTCGCAGTAGGCATGGGTTCAGTGCTTGGTTGAAGGGAACTAAGACTCTCCTGCCAAAAAACAAAAACAAAAGAACAAATCCTTCTGAAAAGGGGTAAGGCATACATAAGTTTTAAAAAATCTTTCTATATCATGGAGTTGGCCCCAACCAGATATTAATAGTTTTGGATTGCGAGAATTCTGATTAGTTTCTGTTTCTTTATCATCAGAATTTCCCCCCAAGTCTACAAAAGCCTTGTCTTTGGGGAAGCCACCATCTATTCATTTCTGCAAGATCTGCTTCATTCTAAACTTGAAGTTGGTACATGCTTTTTCTGTTTGGAAGCTCTTGTTTCTGGCCAACGATCATGCTTTCCTCTTTCCCTGGCTCCTTTCACACCTGGTTTCTCCCAGCTTCCCTTCCCCTCAAGCCAGCCAGTGCTCCTGCGGCCATTCTGCAGGTGACAGGGTGCCCTGGAAGCATCCTCCCTGCCTCTCCAGCTGGCCTGCTTCCAACCCCCACCCCCAGCCATCGCGAGAACCGCTGTCGCTGTGGGCACAGGTGGGAAGGAAGAGGGAGGCTGGCCGAATGAACATCACGCATGACAAACACCAGATCTCTTGCTGCCAGCCAGGCCCTTCCCAATAGCAAAGCCCTAGAGGGGCACTGGCTTGACCTGGGAAATGCCAAGCCCTCATCTGGAGGATGGAACCTCAAGGAGGGACAGAGAATGGCTGGCAAGAGATGACAAGCTGGCCTCACCCACCCGCCAGCAAGGTGTTCTCTCAGCCTCTCACCTCCTCTCTGCTTCTGCATCTCTAGAGACCACCCTCCTCAGCCCCTGGACTTCAGGAAGGAGAATGTGTAACCACAGGTGTGGTGGTCCTCCATCTTAACTGAAGTTTCTGCAGGAGAAATTCTGGAGCCTTCCTCAGCTATCAGTAAGGATGGAGTCTGAAACCTTGACACTGTCCTTGAAGCTAAAAAGTCCCATGAGATTGGCATCTTCAGCTCCACTTTGAAAAAATTTTTAAATATTTTGTTATTTACTTGGCTGCACTGGGTCTTAGTTGCACATGGGCTCTTTGATCTTCGTCACTGCATGCAGAATCCTTAGTTGCAACATACGAACTGTTAGTTGTGGCAGATGAATTCTTAGTTGCAGCATGTGATATTTAGTTCCCTGACTGGGGATCAAACCCAGGCCCCCTGCTTTGGGAGTGTGGAGTCTTAGCCACTGGACCACCAGTGGGTCCCTTCATCCCCATTTTATTGGTGAGAAAACTGAGGCTCACAGAGCCCATGCAAGGAGCTGGGAAGCCAATGGGGGAGGCAAGATTTACCAGCCAGCTAAGGAAACATGCCACACACATGACTGCATCCTTACAACAGCCTCAGGAGGCAGATACCCTTATTATCCCCACTCTACAGATGAGGAAACTGAGACCCCGAGGAAGCCACTCCATTACCCAAGCCTCCACAGCTGGCCAAGCCCAGAGCTCCAGCCATGACACAGACTGCCTGAATCCAGGCTTTACAGTCGGTGACACCACATCTTGACAGCCAGGAACTTCCTTCTCAGGTCTGACTGCAGTCTTGCCTGATTTAGTCCAAGACTAGGTTCTCTCCTTTAGTTTTCTAGGGTCATGAGCATCATGGTAACTTCAACTTGCACTCAAGGACGCCAGTGCATTGCTCAGTGAGTCTTCCCTCCCAGATGACCCAGTCTCCTGCATACCTTTAACCATCTTGTTCTCCTGATCTCTCTCTGGCTTCTCTACATCTTCTTGCAAGTGCTGTGACCCACAGCACTGTATTAGGCCAGGCCCTTCAGAATAGGGGGCTTCACTCTCGTGTCTTAAGGCTACACCCCTCCCTGCAGGGCCAGGCATCTGGGGTTCAAGGAGTCATACCCACAACACGTCACCCTTAGCCATGCTCTTGGTACTCAGAAATATACCCAAGGCACCCAGAAGTGCCTAGTTCCATTGTCTATGAATCTACTTCTGGGCTGGGCAGACCTCAGCCTAGGGTCTGTCCCATCAGGGCAGCCATGCTGATGGGTGGGTGTGCCCTTAGGCATGAGAGGTGGTCCGTGGGAGGCCATTTGCAGGGCCTGTGGATGGAGCTTGGAGGTTCAGTCAGGGTGTCCAGTGTGGGTGCAGCAGGAATGAGCAAGTTGCTGGCTGTGGGCTGGGGACTGGCTCTCTCCATGTCACTTTCTCTTTTTTTTTTTCTGTTTCCTTTTTAAAAATAATTAATTCATTTTTATTGGAGGATAATTGCTTATAGTACTGTGTTGGTTTCTGCCATGCATCAACATGAATCAGCCATAGGTATACCCATGTCCCCTCCCTCCTGAACTCCACCCCCCCCCCCAACCCCATCCCATCCTCTAGGTTGTCACAGAGCCCCGGGTTTGAGCTTCCGTGTCACTTTCTAGCTCAGAATGCCATGGAGAAGCTAGCCTTCCAAGTGGTGAGTAAGGTATTTTACCAAGATAAGATGGTAGAATTTTTTTAGCTTATTATTGAAGTATATCTACCCAAGAGTACATGAATTATAAGTGTACAACACACTGAGTGGATAGAATATATTTTTTTATTGAATTATAATTAATTTACAGTGTTGTGTTGCTTTCAAGTGTATATCAAAGTGATTCAGTCGTACATACATATATATTCTTTTTCAGATTCTTTTCTGTTATAGGTTATCACAAGGTATTGAGTATAATTTCCCTGTGCTTTACAGTAGTACCTTGTAGTTCACCTGTTTCATACACAGAAAATATATTTTATTTAACAGTTTGTTAACCTGACATGAATCTTTAAATATTGGGCACCTGGCAGATGAGACTTCATTTAATACTCTCATCCCAGACCCTGTCAGTATTCCAGCCAGGCCTGGGGACTTGGACAGGAAATGGAGTTCATCAGGGTGTGACCAGCACAGAATCTGGAAAAACCCTGCTTTGTCCATCTTTGCATCATCTTCTGTTCCTGACTTGGTGGGTTGACATCCTTCTACTGGGTTGGCCAAAAAGTTTGTTCAGGTTTTTCCATACCATCTTACAGAAAAACCCAAACAAGCTTTTTGGCCAGTCCAATACATTGGAAGCACTTCTAGCTGCCTCACTAGGTGTGGTCACCTCTTACCTTCAAGTCCCTTTTGTTTGACTGGGACCTTGTCTCACCCACTCTTGGCTTCAAAGGCTTTTCCTTCATATTTGGTTGGTTTTGTCATTTTTTTTTCTTTTTTTAAAAAAAATTATTTTTAATTGATTGATGATTGGTTTACAATATTGGTTTGATTTCTGTCATACATCAACATGAATTAACCAAGGTATACATGTCCCCTCCCTCTTGAATCTTCCTCCCACCTCTCACCCCTTCCCACACCTCTAGGTTATTACAGAGCTTCAGTCTGAGTTCGGAGTCCTACGGCAAATTCCCATTGGCTCCCTATTTACATATGTTAGTGCGGTTTTGTCATTTTAAATGACCCAACAGAAGAGCATTCAGCCAGCAACTCTGTCTGATGTTCTACTCTCCTTTTTTTATTATATTTAATTTTTTTTTTTACCTCTTTAAACCTTTTTATTTTTTATTTTTTTTTACCTTTTTATTTTTAAAAAAATGTTTATTGAAATATAGTTGATTTTCAGTGTTGTATTAGTGTCAGGTGGTGTTCTGCCCTCTCTAGTATGGCTTGTAAAATCCAGAATGATTTAGTCTCTTTCTGATTCTCCACCCTAACTCACCTCCCACCCAAACATTTTCGCCCTATGACCTACTTTCAGCTGCACAGGTTAAGAGTGTGAACTTTGGGTGATACAGTCCTGGACTCTGGATGGTTCTGCCTTTAATATCTGGGTGAGTTGAACCTGTATGAACCTTAGCTTTTTCTCTGCAAAACAAAAAGGATGCAACATGTGAGAGATTTCGAGGTGTCCACGCTTTACCATCGGTCGGTGTTGCTTCATTGTTTGGGCTGTTCTTATATGACCTTGCATTCCTGGCCTGTGCTCTTTCCCCACCTTCTTTGGAATGACTTCTGTGAACTCCTGTTTGTTCATCGAAGCACAGTTCAGACACCACCTTCTCTCTGCTGCCTTCTTTCACAGTCAGCCTGAGGAGCTCAGCCCCTTCCAGGCGCATCCATTTCATTGATTAGACTCTGAGTGTCTTGCAGGCAGGACTGGGGCTCCATCACCTTTGTGCCCACATCACAAGGATGGCGCAGGACACACATGTTATCCTCTAAGACAGGTTGTAGGATGAAGGGACACCACTGAGAGTCACCTGCCAGTCACAGGCTCAGTCTGCTAGACTAGATTCCCATCGCTTCTGCAAGGCCCTCCCGGGAAGACCTGGGGCTCTTGTCACTAATTACCTCTTTCCACGGATGTGTCTTGTCCTCCCAACTAGAGAGTCAGCCCCTCTGACTGACAGAGGGCAGGACTCTGCTCTGCGCGAGCCGCACACGTGATCCTGAATGTGGCCGGAGCCCAGCTGGTAACGGTGATGGTTGGTTGGCTGATACGCTGAACTCCTTCTAAGCGAGCTCGCAGCTGGGCTCAGCTGGTTCCCACTCTCTGGGACAGCTTTTCCCCTCACTCTGCGATTTCCTAGAGAGCCCATCTCTGAGCTTCTAGCCTCTGCGCACAAAGGCAGCATGGTGCTTCAGAAAGAGGGGTCAAACCAGCCTTGGTGTGAATCTCAGTTCTACTTAAAAGCTGTTTGTGCTGTTAAAAAAAAAATCTCTGACTCTCAATTTATTCATCTGTAAAATGGGGGTAAAAACTACTATCTCAGGGCAATTGTGAAGATAAAATGAAATAATACTCAAGAACCAACTTAAAGATGAAGAAGAATTGAAAAAATTAAGGATGTTCTGAAGGTCATTCTTACGCGACAAAGGTCATAAAATATTTTATCCCAGACCAGGCTTCTTTGGAATAGAAAGATCTGAATTCCTTCCAATACAGGAAAGGCCATACTCAGGGAAAGCCATTTGCTTTATGTTGGTTTGCCTCAACTAATTAACCTGTTTGAAGAAAACAGTGGGGAAATTCCCTGGCAGTCCAATGGTTAGGACTCCAGCTTTCATTGCCAAGGGCCTGAATTTGGTCCCTGGTCGGGGAGCTAAGATCCCATAGGCTGTGTGGTGAGGCCAATAAATAAATAAATAATAAGATAAAAAAGTAAGAAGTTGGCGGTAAGAGTCCGCTGGTGGCTAGGATTCCATGGCTTCCACTTCTGTGGCCTGGGTTCAATCCCCAATCAGGGAACTAAGATCCTAAAAGCTGTGTAGAAAAAAGAAGTGGGTGATGGCATGTGGCAGAAGTCTGCGACTAGGTGGAGCCAAGGCAATGTGGACTCCAGTCTGACCTTGTGTTCTGGTGTCCTGTTCAGGCAGTATACTTACAAAGGCCTCCAGTTCTCAGGAAGTGAAGCGTCAATCAAAGGTGATGACTGTTGGAGTTTTTTAGGGGGTTCCAAGGACTGGCCTTGGTAGGTGTAATATGGCTCTAGTTAACAGCTCAGCACTGGCCTTTCAGCCCTGCGAAGCGCAGTGAGGAAGTTTGGTTGGGGTACCAGGTGACCTGGGGTTGGATGCAGGCTGACCCAGGGATGGTACTCACTGTGCCCTCCCATCCTCCAGGGGAGAAGAGCCTGCTGGACCACAGGAAGGAAGGTGAGGAAACTGAGGCATAGAGGCCATGTAATATTTTCTGTTCTTATAAATATTTTTGCTTGCAGACTGATACAAAATATTTTTTATTATGTGATACTTGATGCATATGCGAGAGTAAACATACCGTGCATGGTGCTAAGTCGCTTCACTCGTGTCCCAGTATTTTGTGATCCCATGGACTATAGCCCTCCAGGCTCCCCTGCCCATGGGGATTCTCCAGGCTGGAGAATACTCGAGTGGGTTGCCATGCAATCCACATCTCCAGGGGATCTTCCCCATCTAGAGATTGAACCTGTGTCTCTAATGTCTCCTGCATTGGCAGGTGGGTTCTTTACCACTAGCACCACCTGGAAAGCCCCAAATATGCCATAAATACAGGATATAATAACAAGATGAAAACCAGGGCCTGGCCACACCCCCAAAGAACCAGAATATGATCAAGGTCATTACATCTGTCTGTGGTCTACTCCCCGTCCTACCCCTCTGTGTCCCTCCAGGCAGGATCACATCCTGAATTTTGTGTATTTATTCTATCATTTAATTGTTTATTTATGTTGGTCATGCTGTGCTGGCGTGCGGGATCTTAGTCTCCCAACCAGGGACTGAAGTCGAGTCATAGCAGTGAAAGTGCCAAATCCTAACCAGTGAACTACCAAGGAATTCCCCATTCCATCACTTTAAAATAGTAGTTTTCCCAGCTAGAAATGCCTAGACAATATACATATATATATATTGTTTATTTTTATTATTTTATTAAAACCTTAAAAAATTGAAGTAGAGTTGATTTACAATATTGTGTTACTTTCAGGTTACAGTGAAATTATTTAGTGAACTATGTATACAGATTCTTTTCTAGATTCTTTTCCATATAGTTTATTACAAAATACTGAGTTTTAGTTCCTTGCTCTGTATAGTAAGTCCTTGTTGTGCAGCTATTTTATATATATTAATAGTAGTGTGTATGTGTTACTCCCAAATTCCTTTTTAAGAATTAATTTTTTTGCTGTGCTAGGCCTTCATTGATGCATGCAGGCTTTCTCTGGTTGCAGGGGCTACCCTCCAGCTGTGGTGCACAGGCTTCTCGTTGCGGTGGTTTCTCTTATTGTGGAGCATGCGGGCTTGGTAGTCGTGGTGCACAGGCTTAGTTACCCTGCCGAATGTGGACTCTTCCTGCACCAGGGACCGAACCCATGGCCCCTGCATTAGTAGGTGGATTCTTCACCACTGGACTACTAGGCAAGTCTGCAAATTACCAAGTCCCCTCACTAAAGTGAGGGAATGAGTCCCTCCTCCCTCGCGTTTTGTTTATGTTTAAGCATTATAAAAATAGTGTCACCCTGTGTACCTTCTCTTCTGTGATTCAATGCTCCCCCAGCCCCACCAGAGCCAGGGCACATGTCCCTCCTGGCTCCCTCCCTGCCCTTCTGTCCCGGTGGCCCACCCTGCCTGAGTCACAGCAATAACATCTTTCAGGTGCCACTTCAGGGAAGACCAGAGGTGACTTCTTCCCCTGAGCCTTTATCCAAGCTGCTGGGACTCCCTCCTTCTGAGAGAAAAGCTCAGAGACCAGATGTGGCTGCCATCACCTGCTGGCATCTCTGTCCTCCCTGCGTGGTCCTTACTCATCCTCTCTTCCTGCCCGAGAGCAAAATTCTACTTCCTTGTGCTTGGCCACTCAGTCCTGTCCGACTCTTTGCGACCCCGTGGACTGTAGCCCGCCAGGCTCCTTTGTCTATGGGGATTCTCCAGGCAAGAATACTGGAGTGGGTTGTCATACCCTCCTCCAGGGGATCTTCCTATCCCAGGTATTGAACCCGGGTCTCCTGCATTCCAGGCAGATTCTTTACCATCTGAGCCACTAGGGAATCCCTCCTTTATAAAGATAAAGTGGTCTTAGGGTCCCGTTCCTGACCAAAAAACTCTTTTCTATCACTCCTCCAACTGGCCATGACCTTCCTGGAATTTTTCAAAACTCCATTCAGAGCTGTCATCTTCTGGGAATCTTCCCAGTCTAACTTCCACCCTCTCCCTCAGCTCTTCTGCACACCTTTTTTATGTCACCGCAGGAAGTTGCAAGCTGTGCTTCTTACACCAGTCCCACAGAATCCTGCTGAGAAGGGCTTTGGGGGTCAAATAAGTTTGGGAAGTGCCACCTGCTACTTCCAGGCTCTTGGTGTTTATGGCGCTCATTAACATATTAGTATCTTCTCAGCATGTTGGCAACACAGAGAGGCTTGCAGGGATGATCTTTGCTTAGTTTGTTTTCCAAAAATATTTACTGTCTCAAGTAAAAACTTATTACGTGTTTGGAAGATGTGATCTAGAAGGTTCTCCAGCCCCTTTCACATGTCAGTTTGTCCTTGTGATCTTATTCTTCTCAGCAACTGGACTGCAATTCCTCTGACTTTTAAAAACCATCCTTTGTGAACTAGTTTAGTTCAGAGCACCCATCCCAGAGGGTCTTGAGTTGAATGAACAAATGAAGCCATCAGCTAATCAACTGGTCAGCTTAGGTGAATCCTCTTTCCTGTAAGGCTGGCAGAAACCAGACCCAGCTGCTCATTGTAGCCTGGGGACATGAGTGTCTCTGGCCAGTGTTAGACCTTTCCTATGGTATTTCTACAAAGCCTAATTCATCACCCCTGGTAGACTGCATCTCTTGCATTAGGCTTCCTGTAATTTTCTTTTTAGGCATCTGTCTCCCTGTGAGTCTGGGAGCCTCTGCAGGGCAAGGACCATGTCACACTCAACTCTCTGGGTTCCCATAAGTGGGTGTTCAGTCCCCACTGAACACCAAATAATGAACCTCTCCACCAACTGCACCCAGAGAGCTAGTGGTTAAGATCGCAGGCTCTGGAGCCAGACTGGATGAGCCCCCAAACTACCTGGGTAACCTCAGGCAAATTATGTAATCTCTGTACTTCAATTTCCCCACCCTAATGAGGGTGATGATAGCAGTACCTTCCTTACAGGGTCTTTGGGAAGGTTAAATGAGTTAATACTGTAAAGTATGTGAAACAATACCTGGTGTGGAGAATGGCATTGGTCTGTGTTAGCACTTATAACAGCAACTACTGTCTATTATGCCAGGGATTATGATAAAGTCTTTATCTACCTCCTTTCGATGACACCTCCCTCTAGTCTCTGTAAAGTAAATGATGTTTGGGAATTCCCTTGCCGTCCAGTGATTAGGACTCTGGGCTTCCACTGCAGGGGACATGAGTTCCATCCCTGGTCAGGGAACTAAGATCCCCGCATGCTGCAGGGTGGGGCCAAAAATTTTAGTAGGTGATGTTTACAGTTTTTCGGTTAGGAAGCTAAGTCCTCCCAAGAGGACACGAAGTGGCAGCAACAATGGGACCAGGACTCAGGTCAGATAGATCAGCCTGTGGTAGGCGGTACTGCTCCCCACTCAGGGACGGGGCAGCTCTTCTACCCCTTATCACCTATAATTACCCCCCAGTGGGAACCTGGTTTATCCCCTACTCTTCCCAAAGAGATGGAAATCCATGGCAGGGTTGGGTTCTAGGTATGCGCGTGTACATAATAGAGAGTGTATGTGAAGTTGCTCAGTCGTGTCTGACTCTTTGCGACCCTGTGGACGGTAGCCTACCAGGCTCCTCCGTCCATGGAATTCTCCAGGCAAGAGTACTGGAATGGGTTACCATTTCCTTCTCTAGGAGATCTTCCCAACCCAGGGATCGAACCTGGGTCTCCGGCATTGGAGGCAGACGCTTTAACCTCTGAGCCACCAGGGAAACACAGAGCATATACGCATGCGCATAACGGAGCCCGCGTAAGCGAGCCCAAACTCAGGACCGGTTGCCAGCACCTTCGTGGTAGACCCAGAAAGACCAAGATATTAAGGCAGGACTTTGAGAATATACAGCAGAACAATCACCCGTGCGACAGCAATGCTTCCAAACAGCCAAAGAGATCCTGAAATTGCTTGGTATCACTGCCCTCAGGACCTCGCCGGGGTCCCTGTGTGAGCTGGGAAATGTTTGCAGGCAGGACACCTGTGATGGCTTTTAGCCGGGTAGGTTACCCGGTGAAAGAAAGATTCCTGAGGTTAGCAGCCGAAGAATTAGGTAGGGTTATAAAGGGGCCCCCAGATTTGGGGGGGGCGCATCCCTGACTTCTGATCCCGACAAGTCCTCTGGCCTTCACACACCCCCCGAGACTGACTCTATTCTGTCCCCAGAAGCCACGGGCTTAACTGTCTTCTTCCCATCCTGGCCAGGGCTTTATTCTAGCACCTTCCTGGGAATGGCCACACAAGAGAAGTGCAATGTGGGGGCCTTGGGAGAGGGGCCGGAGGTGCTGATATGAACGTAGGCGGTTTATGATGCCCGATCGCAGGCTGTTTCTCTTGGAGCAGAGAAGGTTGGGGTCTTCCTTCCAGGCAGGTGAGGGGCTGCTCCCTCAGCATCTGAGCACAGGTCCCGGGGTCCCACACAGCGGCCAGAGGGCTGGAGTGAATGGGGAGGGTCTCCCATCAGGTGTCACTAGGCAGAGGCACCCACAAGTGGAAGCAGTCGGTGAATCTGGCAGTTGGGGGGGGGGCGGGGGGTAGGTAGGGAAGTGGGAGGATGCTGAGGTCTTCCCGTCCTGGAAAGAGGAGGGAATGCCCAGGAATCAGCTGACTGACTGGGCTACAGAATGTGGCATCAACATTTAGACTTTGATCCTCTCCTTGTGGTGCAGTGTGTTCTGTGAACAGAGGAGGGTCTGAATGCCTTAAAGACTTGGAAGCACCACCCCTCACACCCCCCCACCCCCCCGCCCCGTCCCAGCTGATTTCTCTGGTCCCTCAGCCCCTGGGATCCTGCGTGAGACATTTCCCCCCCAACCGCCCCGCCCCGTTCCCGGGGTCATGGAGCCTCCTGTGGGCTTTCGTTTTGTGCCAGCTGACCCCCCTGCAGTGTTCCTTCCAGCTCTGAAGGGTTCCCTTGTTGGGGGGGGGGGGCGGCCTTGTGTAGGCCCCAAGCTGGTCCCCACTTCACTGCCTGTGGGATCTAAACGCATCGGTTGGGACCTCAAGCCCTGGCCTCCTCCCTCTCTGCTCCTTGAGTTTTGGTGTTTTGAGTCAGATTTCTGTCCCAGAAGTACCCTTCCTCTTCCTTTGTCTCATAAAGATCCTCCCCAGAGCATAGCCCTTTGAGATCTATGGGTCATCTGAGCCCACCCTGAGCTGTTCTTCCCTCACTTGGTCTTCCCGCCTCCACCAGGACGGTCTATAAGCTGGCTGGTCCTCCCTGCGGCCTGCCCATTCCATTATACCGTCCTCCAGGTTAGACATGTGACACTGTTCTGTGTCCAGTTCCATGCGGAGCACACGGTAGGTGCTGAATAAACATATTAAAAAGCATATATATACATATATGTATGGCTGATAATAATAATATAAATGTATTGTTTATTTGGCTGTGCCAGGTCTTAGTTGCAACGCGTGGTATCTTTGATCTGTGTTGCGGCATGTGGGATCGAGTTCCCTGAACAGGGATGGAACCTGAGCCCCAAGCATTAAGAGCTCAGAGTCTTAGCCCCTGGACCACTAGGAAAGTCCCATGAATAAACACATTCTGCTCAAATGAACTGGTTATCATCCGTGGGTGGGATCTAGACAGTAGAGCAAAATAACACCAATGCAGGATTTGGAGTCAGACAGACGAGGGTCAAACCCCCCACCCCACCACCACTTACTGGCTTATGGGCCCCCTGTCTGAGCCTCAGTTTCCTCATCTGTAAAGAGACAGGATTCACCTCCCAGGCTGTTGTGAGGATTCACTGAGATGCCACCGAGGCTTCGCAAGCTGGAAGGTGCTAGAAAGTGTGTCTTCCACCCTGATCTCTCTTGGAGGAGGGCCTCAGCTCATGCAGCCTGGCTCACACACAGATCCCTCCAGCCCTCACATGGAGGTCTCCTCCCCCCAGGGAGGCCTTGAGTGTGGGTCTGACCTTGTCTGAGATGCAGAGTGTGGAGGATCCATGACAGCCTTCATGGATCAATAGGCAGGGGCCCCGGTACTTGAATTTACAGGTCTATGAACCCAGAGAGCAGCCTGAGGAGCAGGCTGAGTATCCCCTCTCCCCATCAGCGCTCCACCAACAACTTCCGTACAGACCTTGTCTCACCTCATTGCTTTACTGGCTACCTCAGCGCCACCATTTCCTAGCTGTGTGACCCCAGACAAGTTACTTAGCCTCTCTGAACTCATGTCAGATGGGGATAATAATACCCTCATAGGGTTCTTTGGTAAATTAAAAGATATGTTCCATGTAAAGTGCTTTACATGGCTCTTGGCACTCAGTTCAGTTCAGTTGCTCAGTCGTGTCTGACTCTTTGCGACCCCATGGACTGCAGCACTCCAGGCCTCCTTGTCCACCACCAACTCTGAGAGCTTACTCAAACTCATATCCATTGAGTCGGTGATGCCATCCAACCATCTCATCCTCTGTTGTCCCCTTCTTGGCACTAGTCAGGGCTCAATAACTGTTAGCTATCATTCATAATAATAATAACCGTTCTGAGTATCCCAGTAAATTGGTCCCCTCATTACCCTATGCAGTTCAGTAAATTATTTCCTCATGACCTTGTTAACCACTCTCTAACCAAATGAATACATTCACATTATCTTAGGCACCCTGGGTGTGCACCGTAAAAGCCTTCCCCTTTTTCATTGACAGCCCTGTGTGTCCCCGTTATATCTTCCCCCGTGTTTTGTGGGCACCGTCTCCAGTCTGTGGTACTCGGGCCTTAGGTGATTTATGAAGGACCCATAACTGGAGCTAATATGCTGTGACTTTTTGCCCCTCATGGTGAATACACATCCTGTTAGTGGAGAGGTTAGTAATTCATTTTTGTTTTTTAACTTTAAATGTTTGCTGTGTATGTATGTGAGTCTGTGGGAAAGAGCAGTGTTGATTATATCTTTTCTGTCTAAAGTGTTTTTCCTGTGGAAGAAACACTTTTGTAGGAAATGTAACTGGAACACGGGACTGAAAACATGGCAATTGCCTGAGGCCCCGGCACTTGTGCGGGGGTACAGCTAGTCCGGTGAGCCAATGGTATATGCAGTGAGGGAGCGGGAAGTGAGGCCAGACCGAGGGGAGGTGGGTGGACAGGAGGGCTCCACCATGGACGTGTGGAGAGAAAGCGTTTCTGGTGAGAGACAAGTGGGGAATTTGGAATCCTAGACAAAAAGTAACTGTGGGCAAGGACCTAGAAAGATGGGGAAGAAAGGAGAAAGGCCTCGGTACCTTGAGCCCCAAGACGTTTGGTGGCAGCCTGCGTTTCTGCAGAGAGAATTTCCACTTAACAAACATGTACCCCCCACTGCAAGGCTAAGTAAGCTGGAAATCAGGGAGAGGGGGAATGAGGAACCCGAAAAACCAGAGGACACAGGACTGGAGGTTTGGGTGGCAGTGGGGAGGGTGTCATCAGATTAGGCTGTAGGAGGAAATGATTTCTTTTGAAATATACTTTCTATCTTGTCTTTTTCCTGTGCACATTAGCCTGTGTTTTGTAACGCACCTAAAACGAGAACACGGTGGCTGGCTGGCTTGTGATTTAGACCTAAGCGTATGGAGATAGAGGGGCATGCCCGAACACTTTTTACTGATGCGTTGCTGGATCAAAAACATTTTGCTTCTGTTCCTGTAAAGACGGAGACTTGTTGCAAGGCCAGGAGAGAGCCGATGAGGGAGAGGAAAGCTACTTCATGAAATGACGTGGACAAAACCGTGGCTGGAAAGGATGGGCTGGTGCCGGGAGCCAGAGCGGGTGGGGCGCCTGGGGATGGATGACAGGAGGCTGAGGGGGTTCAGTGACCCGCCCGGTGACCATGGGCAGGTTCTTCTCTGTGACCCGGGACAGTGTTTCTCCACGTTGCCTTCTCCTCTTGTAATGGAGGAAGGGAGGCCACCACAGAGAGGAGGGGGCACCCGGAGAAGTTAAGTCCATTTCTCTGGGGATGGGGCCCCAGCATGGATAGTTTCTAGCTCTCCTGGGGCCATGTGACAGGGTAGCCAAAGCTGAGAGCCAGTGACCCACGGCTCTGAGTGCTGGAACATTGAGAGGGCCTGCGGGCCTGCTCAGTCGCTCAGTCGTGTCCCACTCTTTTGAGACTCCATGGACTGTAGCCCACCAGGCTCCTCTGTCCATGTAATTTTCCAGGCAAGAATACTGGAATGGGTTGCCATTTCCTTCTCCAGGGGCTCTTCCTGACCCAGCGATCTAACTAACGGGGGTTCTCTGCATTGGCAGGCAGATTTTTTTTAACTACCGAGCCACCTGGGACGCCCCATCGATGTTGAGAAGATCCTGGTAAAACCAGGCGCCTGTGGCGAGGGGGCCCTAGAGAGAAAGGATAGGGAGAGTGAGTGCAGAGACCCAGCAGGCGAATGGGCGGCGGGACACCGGGACTGATGAATTTGGAGGGGCGCAGAGGAAGATGTTGAGGCTCGCTCAGGCAGCCTCGCCTGCGGATGGGGATGAGGCCGGGAGGAGGGGCAGCCGCCGCTTTGAACTTGCGTAGAGCCTCCCTCAACAGAGAGGGGGGGCAAGTCCAGGTGCCGGGCCGGGCTGTCTTCACCTGCGCGTGCTCAGCGCCGTGGGGGGACGGGGCGCGCGGAAGCGCTCGGGGAATGTGGTGGAAATACCCGCCTTGAAAGGGGGGAGCAGACGGCGGCCTAAGCGCCCCGCGATTGCGCAGCGCCGCCCACCCCGGCTCCCGCCCCGCCGGGCGCACCTGCAGCTGCCTGGCCCCCGCGGCCACTGCGGGTGGGAGACTCGGCTGCCCCGCGTGCTCGCGCGAGCAAGGCCGGGTGCGAGCCCCGCGCGGGGTGTATCCACAAGGCCCCACGAGTTGGTTGGGCTTCTTATGTTCCTTCTAAATTTTATTATGAACATTGTTCATCAGGAAAGCAGAGGAAACAATTCAAGGAGCACGCGTGGCCACACCTCCTAGCGCAAGTGTTTCGCATTTTGCATAATTGCTCCCCTCTCCCTCCTCCCAACACCGCCCCCCAGCTCCCGCCCTCGCCCCAGCTACACAGTGGTTTGTCCTGACTCTTCACCCCCTGAGTTTCAAGATGTAAGGCTGACCCCTATGACCACATACCGTTATATCTCTTAACAAAGCTATTGATTCCTAACGATTCAGGTTTCTCCAGTTATCCCCCAAATGACTTCATGACTAGGATCTTCAAACCGGCTTCTAATTATATGATTATGTCTCATAGGTTTGCGTGCGTGCGTGCGTGGTCGGTGAGTCGTGTGTGAGTGGTCGGTGAGTCGTGTGTGACTCTTGGCGACCCTATGGCCTGTAGCCTGCCAGGCTCCTCTGTCCATGGGATTTCTCAAGCAAGAATACTGGGGTGGGTTGCTATTTCCTCCTCTAGGGTATCTTCCTGACCCAGGGATTGAACCCACGTCTCTTGTGTCTCCTGCATTGCAGATGGATTCTTTACCCACTGAAACACCCCTCCACTGATTTTCCTGAACACATACACCACACACTATTTAAAAGTCACTTGGACTTTTGGAGAGTTCAGGCCTGCAGCTTTGTGCGTTTGTCTGGTTGCTTCCCCATAGTGTCATTTGGTTTGTTCCTCTATCCCTCGTGTTTCCTGACAGCTGAAAGTTACTTCTAAAGGCAGAGATTCAGGTTAAACATCTTGGGCCAAAGGACTTTCTAGGGTATGCTGGGCACTTCATATTGCATCATCTTATATTGTGCTATTGTCATACTCTGGGAAGGTTTTTATGATCCACTTTCCTGGACTCCTCCCTAGAGAGTCTGATTCAGCGAGGCTGGCTTTGGAGCCCAGCTGTCTGTATTTTTCAAAACCACCCCAAGTGAGCTGAGTGCTCTAGTGCTGTGGCCTGCATCCCTGAATAGCAGCCAGCTGGTAAAGTCACGTTCTTGGTTGTCCAAAAGGCAGGGTGTAAGAGAGTGGGCGGGATGGTGGAGGTAGGTGAAGTCCTTGGGGCCCAGCCCTGACCAGGGCAGGTGGTCACTGCTGCCTGGGTGTGAGGTGTGGGTTGGGCATCCCATCCCCTGTCAGGGAGGAGCTTGGGCCACCTGGGGCAGCTCCCAGGCTCAGGTGGGACTTGCTGCAACACCAGCGGTGCCCCCATGAACCTCTTGGTGCTCCCAGGGCCCAGCGCAGGGCCATGTCTACCATGATGTGTGCTGAGTGGAAGACCCGGCTTCCAGAGGAGCCCTGGGGAGCTGCTGTGAGAGTGAACTCCCAGCCCAGCAGCTCTTCTTTCCATGTTCCCTCCTGGACTTCTTCCTAAGACTCAAATAAAGGATGTCCAGCCTGTGGAAGCCGCAGCTGTGTGATAAGGCCCAGAGAACCAGTGGGGCCCTTAGCTTATGGTGGTGGCAGCCTGTGAGGTCAGGGGAGGTGAGAATGATTGCGGTAACCAGGTGGAGTCGTTCAGTGAGGCGGGAGAGGCAGGTGTGCTGGGCCTCTTGGTGAACCAGGCACTCTGCCCAGTGTACAGAAATGAAATGATTCCTGCCCTCAAAAACAGCTTCAGAGGAAAAACAGAGAGTCATAGATAAGTCAATGAAACAGTGTTTCCCCCTGAGGTGTGTATAAAAACTGGGAAATACCCAGAGGGAACAGTCTAAACTGGACACATTTAGAGGAGCTTTTAGGTTTATTTATTTTTATTTGTGCTGGGTCTTCGTTGCTGCACGGTCTTTTCTCTAGCTGCAGTGAGGGGGGCTACTCTTCCTTGTGGTGCACAGGCTTCTCATTGCAGTAGTTCCTCTTGTCGCAGAGCGCAGGCTCCAGAGCACGGGCCCAATAGTTGTGGTGCACGGGCTTCGTTGCTCTGTGGCCTGTGGGATCTTCCCGGATGAGGGGTCAAACCTGTGTCTCCTGCACTGGTAGGTGGATTCTTTACCACTGAGCCACCACGGGGGCCCAGAGGGGATTTTAAAATTGGACCCTGATGGATGAATAGGAGCCCCGAACGAGTAAGATGGCTGGGTAGGCTATGTCTTGTCTTTTACCAGAACTGGGCTTGACCAGTAAAGCAGTCTAGGAGCCCAGCAAAATCCCGGTTTGGGAACCAGCAGACTTGCCTTCTTAGAACAAGCAAGTTAATCTTGTAGGGGTTTCATTTTTCCATCTGTAAAATGGGAAAGTAACCCCAGTTTTATATAACTTAGGGGCTGGAGGAGCTGGGCAGGGGAGAAATGTTATACAACTAAAATGAGCTAAAGATGCAGACGTGGTTTAGGAAAAGATTAGATCAGAATTCTTATTGGTGGAGTTGGAGGTGAAGAAAAATGGCAGAGGTCCAAGTGTAAAAGATGTTCAAGCTGAACTCACCTTCAAGGCCCCGCTCAAAGCTTGCCTCTTCCACCTTCCTCTTTTCAGTCTCCCTCCCTCCCCTCCCTCAGTGTCCACTACAGAGTGAGATGGGATTTCTCACACTCTGCTACTGACTGTGGTCACCTGCGGGAATATCTCTCAGGTACTAGGGTGGGGCATGCTGAGTTGGGGGGTGGTGGTGGAGGCTCTATTTATACACACCAGGCAGGTGATGCACGTGTATTGAATGAAGCCTCAGTCCTCAAACTGGAGCCTTTGAGAAGGAGCTATGTGATGGAAAGGAGGCAGAGTTGTGACTGGTGGGGTTACAAGGCCTGGGTTACACTCCCTGCAACCGTGGAGGCAACGTGGGCAAGTCTGGGCTTCAGCCCAGAGCTGGACTAAATAATAGCCAAGGTCCCAAGACTTGGACATTGTGTGGCCTGACACTGTGATAGAATGGCTAAGGCCTGTGGCTATCCACAGAAGGCTTATGTCAAGCCCCTCCAGGTCATCTTATGTCTCACCGCTCCCACCTCCCCACTCCCAACTAGCAAGAGACTGGAGGGAACCTTCTCAGGCTGACACTTCCATTCCCCAGGCTTTTATTAAGCATCTACCTTTGTACCCAGTGAGCGCCCCAAAGACCCCTGGTCCCACCATGGTTTCTAGAATGCTCAGCATCTCTCAGGGGCTTCCCAGGTGACACTGTTGGTAAAGAACTCACCTGTCAATGAAGGAGACATGAGAGACCCAGGTTCAATCCCTGGTTCGGGAAGATTCCCTGGAGGAGGGCATGGCCAGCCACTCCAGTATTCTTGCCTGGAGAATCCCATCGACAGAGGAGCCTGGTGGGCTGCAGTGCATGGGGTTACAGAGAGTCAAACACAACTGAAGCAACTTTAGCATGCATGCATGCACACAGCATCTCTCAAGTTGATAAGATTGGACTCCTGGAGAGAACCCATTTGGCGGAGTATCATAAACCCCCAAGCCAGTCACTTAGCAGCTTCAGGCTCTAGTTGCCTCATCCGTGAATCACTGTAACCACCCTGTGTGGGTCTGGAGGCAGAGGCTGGTTTGCAGCTTCTAGCTCTGAAGGGTCAGGACTCGAGGGACCAAGGGTGACGTGGTGTGCAGGGCTCACCTGGGAGTTCCAAAGCGCTCAGCAAAGCCAGCGCACTTGGGAGCCTGTCCGCCTTGGTCACTGGGACCCCTGTCCACCTGGGGTCCTGGTGCCCCTCAGGAGACCCTTCGGATGTCTGAGGAGGAGGCCTTGGGCCTGCCTCCTTTCTTCTCAGTGGACACCCCCTGGCTCAGGCTCAGTCTTCCTGGGCTCATACCTGTCTCAAGGAAGATGCCCAGAGCGTGTGTGTCCTCTGGGTCCTGAGGAGGGCCACAGCCCTGAGGACCCAAGCTGGAGCCGCTGACAGGCCAGAGAGGCAGGAACCCCTCCCTCTCTCCCTCCCGCGGCCTCCTCCCCCTCCCCGCTTCTCCAAGGCCTCTGGTCTCCCTGCTTCCTCCCAGTTCTCACCCTCTTTTCCTCCCCCTTAGCTCTGACCATCCTGCTCTGTGCTCCCCCCGCCCCCCTCTTCGATTTGCCTGAAGGGGACAATCCCTCTCTCCTACTCCCTCCCCTTCTCCACTCCGATCACCTCCACTTTCCTATGAAATTGAGAAGGAGAAAAAAAAAAAAAAAAAAAACCTCATGCTCACAACGCAGCAAAAAACAGGTTTCAACATTTTACAGGTTTCAACATTTTTCAGGCCGCCTTGTCACATCTTATCAGATCAGCCAGGAGCCTCAGGCCAGGCACTCTGGGAGCTGCTTTGGAGAACAGAAGCTGTAACATTCCAGCCTCGGCCCTGCCCCACCCTCCACACCCCTTGCCTGCCTCCCCTCCCTCCTCTTCCCAAAGCAACAGCCCACAGGGCTCGCCCCTCCCTCTACTGGCAACTCTGCGAGACCCTTGGCTTTGCATGTCCCACCCCCTCCCCAACCATCACCTTCTCTCCCCCCAACAGCTGCCCAGAGCTGTGGCCCCTCTGGGCTCTCTGGGTCTGAGGTGCCCAGTTGGCCCTGAAAGGTGGCTTCTAGAAGTTGGGGAGCTGAGGGAGTCATCAGAAGCACTCACGGAATGTCCAAAGGGCCACTTGGCCAGTAGAGCCCTGAGTTGTGTTTCGGGAGGGAGATGCAGAGATACACCCAAACCATCCTCAGCGGCTGCTGCCAGCAGGAGGGAGGGAATAGCTTTTTACTATGGTTCCATTTTTAGGGAGATGTGTGGGTCTTGTTGGGCTTCCCTGGCGGCTCAGACAGTAAATAATCTGCCTGCAATGCAGGAGACCCGGGTCTTGTCACCCATGGCAATGGGGACCATTGGCCTGGAAAAACCCCTCTCTCTCTCTTACTTTCATACTAGGCCGCCACCTTCTTATTTCCTGCCACACTCGTGGTGACCTTGGTCACACAGTACAGAGTGACAGATCCAGACAGGGCTGACCAAAGTCCAAAGGCCCAGATTTCAGCCAAGACCACCTGAAGGAGAGACCCAGATTGTGGGTCCCAGGGCGAGAGAGACGAGCTCCCAGGTGGGGGTCAGGCTGGGAAGTCCCACTGTGGGTGCAGAGAGGGACCGCCCCCCACCCACCCACCCACCCACGCACACATACACACACACACCCAGGAGGACACAGCTCTGGACTGGAGGCTTAGGATGCATCTGTGTGCTCACCCAGGGAGGAGGGTGGGAACAAACGTGGCCCAGGGAAGGAGCAGAGGAAAGAAGGAAGGGCAGGGTGACTCACTCTGTCCAAGTCTACTGGCTTTGCATCTCCTCTCTCCTGATCAGGAAAGCAGGAAGCAAAGCAGACCCAGGCGCTCGGTGCCAACGTTGGCTGAGCCTAGCCCGACCCACCTGCCTCCGGCTGGTTTCCGGAAAGCCCTCCCCACCTCTTGGCCTGAAGTTCTAGCATCCCAGGAGTGAGGTCCCCGCCCCCATCCTCATGCCCTTACTCCCTTGCTCGTGGCATCCAACGCCCCTAAGATGAGGTTCCCCCACTGTCTCACCCTTTTTCCTGATGCCCCCTGGGGGAGGCGAGGCCTCAGCCATCATTAGCTGTAGGACGGAGTCCCCAGGGCTGAACATCTAGTCTCTGTCTTTCTCTTGGGCTCAGCTCTGCTTCTCTGACACTGTCTGGACCAGGGAGCGTGCAGGTCTCACCAGTCCCACAAACTTCCTCTGTCTTTTCTCCCAAACTGCTTAACCTCTTACATTTCTTTTCTTGGTTGTCTGCATCTCCATCTTTCTGATCATCTTGGCTCAAAATCTTGGTCATCCTTTCCTCCTTTCTGTTGTCTCCATGTGACCCATCCTTGCTCACTGCTTCCTCTTTGCTCCTAAAGCCACTGTCCAGAGACCCACAGCCACAGGCCCCACTAACCTAGATGGGAAGTGCTCAGGGTCCAGCTCAAATAGGCTTACCCCAGACCCATGAAACCTGTTCCAGGGTTCAGTTCAGTTCAGTTGCTCAGTTGTGTCTGACTTTGTGATCCCTTGGACTGCAGCACGCCAGGCTTCCCTGCCCATCACCAACTCCTAGAGTTTGCTCAATGTCCCTCAAGTTGGTGATGCCATCCAACCATCTCGCCTTCTGTCATCCCCTTCTCTTCCTGCCTTCAATCTTTCCCAGCATCAGGGTCTTTTCCAATGAGTCAGCTCTTCACATCAGGTGGCTTCAACTTCAATATCAGTTCTTCCAATGAATATTCAAGACTAATTTCCTTTAGGACTGACTGGTTTGATCTCCTTGCAGTCCAAGGAACTCTCAAGAGTCTTCTCCAACATCACAGTTCAAAAGCATCAATTCTTCGGTGCTCAGCTTTCTTTATAGTCCAACTCTCACATCCTTATATGACTACTGGAAAAACCATAGCTTTGACTAGACGGACCTTTGTCAGCAAAGTAATGTCTCTGCTTTTTAATATGCTATCTAGGTTGGTCATAGCTTTTCTTCCAAGGAGCAAGCATTTTTTAATTACATGACTGCAGTCATCATTTGCAGTGATTTTGGAGCCCAAGAAAATAAAGTCTGTCACTGTTTCCATTGTTTCCCCATCTATTCACCATGAAATGATGGGACCGGATACCATGTTACAAGGGGTGCAGTCATAATGCACAGACAGGCCTGAGACTCTGCTTAGCATAAACTCTCCCCCCAGCATAAACCCTCCCCCATTCCTTTCCCAGCCTTTGGTCTCTTGGTACCCACCCCCTAGCCTCATTCTGCAGTTTGATGATGTCTATGCTTAGTCACTCAGTCTTGTCTGACTCTTTGCAACCCCCTGGACTTGTAGCCCACCAGGCTTCTCTGTCCATGGGGTTCTCCAAGCAAGAATACTGGAGTGGGTTGCCATTCCCTTCTCCAGATGATGTCTAACAGATTAACATTCCAAAGCCCAGCTCAGGAACCTTCAATGGCTGCACAGGTCCCCAGAGTAAAACTTGGCACTCAGGGCCCCCTTGCCCTCTTCTGCTCCTTTGTAAGGTCCCTGGACTCTGGCTGGGGTGGACTGCTGTTCTGTCTCCCACCTCTTGTCTGGGGCTCTTGCCTGGCACCCCAGCACCGCCCCCCCCCCCAAGGGAGCCCAGCCATCCTTCACTAATTCAGTGCCTGCTCCTTCATTGGGCCTTCCTGGTGACTACTCCTTGGGACCTGCTTCCTCTCTTGCAGGATGCCCCTGCTCCTACCATGTGCTGTCTGGCATGAGGGTCACTTGGGTGGGAAGCTGCAGGTGCCTGGGGACCCTCTGTCGCTTGTTCATGACACACACGGCACCCAGACCTAATAGGTGCTGCAGAAATGCTTGTTGGTCTGTAATTGACAGACGCCTCCTGGTCTGAGTGCCCCGAGGTCTGTGGCTCAGTTCATCTCCATGTTTCCAGTGCTTGGCACTTTCCCCAGTTCAATCATCACTTCAACGTGTTTTGAGTGAACGGGCGGGAAGTGAATTTGTTTACCAAGGGAAGACTTTAACCTCCTTTCCTTAAGGGCAGGCACCTCAGGGGACTCCGCGTGTTTATTGCTCGCGGGGCTCCAGGCTGGATGGCTGGGGCTGAAGCAAGACGGGAGACTAACAGGAGGCCTGGGCCTCCCAGCCGCCCAGGCTCTTGCAGTTGCTTCTTCACTGATTCCTCTCTGGACCCTGGGTCCCAGCTCAATGTGTGGACCCTTTCTACCCTCACCTTTTCCTTCCTGTGTATAAATAAGGGTGGTCCTGAAGCCACCCAAATCTACTTTTGGTGAGAACCAGAGGACCCGTTCATGCCTACTGAGTGAATGAACCAGCTGCTGATGGGCAAGGTCCAGGTAGATTGTGATGAAAGGCGACCACGGGGGTGTCTAGGTCTGCTCTCTGGATCACGTGAGCCCCTTGGACTCTGAAGCAACGCCCTCTCCTTGGCTCACCCTGAGATGTGTTCGGGGTTGGGTTGGGAGAGCGAAGAGCTGTGCTCAGCACCCATGCAGCCCAAGTGTGCTTAGGGAGGTTGAGTGGATGGGTGGGAAAAGTGGTAGCTTGTGACTCTTGACCTAGGTCCCTCCTCTCACTTTGTCACAAGCTCCCTGCAAAAGCACCAGGGTAAGTGGCCCCCGATACTGGTGTTTAAGCTCTTTGGAAGTTCCAGGAGTTGGGTGCATCTGGGCCTACTGGGCCCCATGCCCCTGCCCTGCCCTGCCCCACCCACAGGGTACCTGTGCCCTTGAGTTTGTCCACCAGCCCTGAGTGGCCTCTTGAGCTAAGTAGAAAGGTAGTGGCTTTGAGTTCCAAGGCCAATGCCTGACTCTTTTCTTTCTGCCTATTTTCAAGACTTTCCTTCCCCTTCTGGAAGTTTCCACATTGCCCCAGGCTAGAGTTGGGCCCCTCCCGACCCAGGAACAGGAAGGGCATCTGTCCTGGAGCCAGCAGGTGGAGCACCAAGCTCTGGGCCATTGTAGGGTTACTAGAAATATGGAGAGAGAGACAGAGCGAAGGACCACAAGGGAGGTGGTTCTGGCTCCTCCCTTGTTGCATCTCCCCACCCCTTCCTCCCAGAACCCCTGCCAGTCAGCTTAAGAGGCACTGATTCTTTGGGTCAGAATCTTAGGGTGCTCTATCTGGAGCTAGCAGAGACAGTTAGTCCTTGCCACTGAAAAAGCTGAGGGCAAGCGGACCATGATTCCAAGAAAGGCATGACTCCAGGAGACTTGGCTGTGGAGCTCACCCCGAGACTGGAGTGCCTAGGCAGGGACCCTGGGTCCTTTTCCTGGGGTGCACCCTTGGACCTGCCTTCCACAGCCCTGCCCATATGTGGCTGCGTGACCTCTCTCTGGGTCTCAGTCTTCAAATCTAGAGAAGGGATTAGACGAGCCCGGTGGTTCTCACTTTGCATCCTGCAGAGTAGTCATAGATGGGGAGTGAGGGGAAGGTGGAGGGGTGGGCCTCTGGGTCCCTCCCCCCCCACTTTTTTTTTTTTTCAATCTAATCAAGTGTACAATTCAGTGGCATCAAGTTATGTTTGCCATGTTGTCCAACCATCACTGTTGGTTCTAGAACTTTTCATCATCTCAAACAGAAACTACCCTCGTTGAGCTGTGACTCCCCCTCCCAGCCCCCAACTACCTCTAATCTACTTTTGGTCGCTATGAAATTGCTTATTCTCGGTACCTCGTGTAAGTGGAATTGTACGGTATCTGTCCTTCTGTGTCTGGCTTATTTCACTTGGAATATTATTGTCAGGGTTCATGTGTGTTGTAGCATGTATCAGAGTGTCTTTTCTTTCTGTGGCTGAATGACATTCCACTTTATGGATTTACACGTTTTGTTATCCATTCATCTGCTGATGGACACTGGGTTGTTTTTGGCTGTTGTGAATAGTGCTGCCATGACCACTGGTAAACTCGTATCCACTTGAATCCCTGCTTTCAGTTCACCTGGGTGTATACCTTTTCATACTGTTCATGGGGTTCTCAAAGAAAGAATACTGAAGTGGTTTGCCATTCCTTTCTCCAGTGGACCACGTTTTATCAGAACTCTGCGCTGTGACCCATCTGTCTTGGGTGGCCCTAACTTGGAGTGGAATTGCCAGGTCATATGAGCCTCCCAGGTGGTTCGCAGTAAAGAATCCTCCTGCCAATGCAGGAGACGTGAGTTCGATCCCCGGACTGGGAAGATTCCCTGGAGAAGGAAATAGTAACCCACTCCAATATTTTTGTCTAGAGAATCTCATGGACAGAGGAGCCTGGCGAGTTATAGTCCATGGGGTCACAAAGAGTTGGACACGACTGAGCACGCATGGATGATGATTCCACCTTTAGCTTTTGGAGGAACAGTCCCTCTTTTTACCTGTTTAGTGTGCTGGGGATGTATATTTGGAAAAAAATAGCTAACAAAAAACATCCTAAGCTAGATGACCCCTGAGGCCCCTTTAATCTCTCAAATACTATGATGTTGGAAGGGTTTCAGGTCAAAAATGTAGGTAAATTTGAGTGCAAGGGAGGCCACCTGGTTGGGTGAGGGGCCCCAACCCACATGGCCCATTAAGGGAAGCAGAGTGGGGGACAGCATGGTGCACCCCCACCTCACCACGGCATGTGGTCCCTGCAGGGCAGGGCAGTGCTGGGTGGACAGCAGAGTCTGTGGGTCCACAGTGGCACCGTCACCGGCCCTTGGGGGCCTCACACTGTATGCCGTCCACCTCAGCTGGGTCAGCATTGGGCAGCCCTTTGCTCACCAAGCAGACCCACCTCCAGCTTCTGGAGACAGAGGTGCTGCGTGTTAGTGAATGGCTTGGTGGGGGTGGCAGTCTGATGAGACCATGCGTGGCACTGAAGCCTGGCCGGTTTGGAGAAGGTCTTTCATCCTGAGATTTCAACCCCAAGGCCTCAGGAGCCGCCTGTCGCCTGCTGGCACCTGCCAACCCCTCCGCCTGGCTGCCTGTGTCTGTCCTCAGACCAGCTGGGTGGTGGGTGGTTGGGGTGGAGGGTGAGCTGTCCTTAGGGGAGGGTGGCAGGGCCCTAGGGCCGGGCCGGGCAGGAGCTGGTATAAATAGCCCTGCCCAGCTGCGAAGGCCTGGCAGGGCGCTCTGCCCTCCCCCTCACCAGCTGCCGGTGCCAGGCGGGTCCCCACCTCTCTTGGGAGCCCAGCCATCGTCTCAGGTCCTAAATGGAGGAACTTCCTCAGCGGAACCGAGGAGTCTTGTCCTGTGTGTAGGTGGAAGCTCCGGATGCTTGGAGGCTTGGGGAGGTGGGTTGAGGGGCTACAGAATAGCGATAGGGGATCAGGCCCTTCGGGAAGGAGTTCTTTAATTCCTCCCCTGGAGAATCAGCGAGCGCTTGTCATGGGCCCGGCTGGTCCTTTTGTAGGCCAAGTGTTCGTGTGTGCATGTGTTTGTGGTACGGTGGGAGAAAGAGAGGAGGCGCAATCTTTGTCCTCAGGGAACTCGCCCCAGCACAGCCATGGAATTGGAAACACATCATTTCAGCACGTTGAGATAAGAAGGCCTGAGTAAGAGAGAGAGAAAACACATAGGGAGGAGAGATTACTTCTGTCTGGGAGCCCATGAGAGGCAACCCAGGAATCGGAGGTTGGAGGCTGGGTGAGATGCTTGCCGGGGCCTTGGGCAGTGGAGAGGTGCTCAGGGTGGGTGGCTGATAGACACATCCGCTTAAGGCCACTTGCACTTTGGTACGAAGAATGGCGATTGAGGCTCACAGTGTGACCTCCACCCGTGGAACATGCACTTCACTGATGGGGACAAGGAACTGTGAGTCAATGCAAGTTAATGCACCTGTGGTGGGTGGAATCTCAGACATGAGCATGTGTGGGCAGGAGGCTCGGGCCGGGTGTCAAGGCGTGTTTGGGGGAGGGCAGCCATCCTGTAGATCAGTCCCACGGCCACAGCCTCGTTGGCCCCAGCGCCAGCCCGTAGAGCTAAACCCCCATCCCCAGAGGCCCTGGCTCGTTACTGGCAGGATGTCCATTTCTGAGCTGAAATCCCTGAATGGAGCGTCCTGGAAAGGTCCCTCTGCCCTTGCCCTCTGGGTTCCCTTTCACACTCAGCCAGATCACAGATGTCTGTTTGGCCACCCTGGTGAGGACTGAGCTGCCCGGAGAGGGGCCAGCTTTGCTCTGGTCCAAAGCATCCTTCCCAGTGATAGACGGGAAGGGGCTCTGGAAATTCTGGTGTGTTCTGTCAAGTCAGGGATGGGAGGGCTCAGGAATGAGGTTGATGACATACCAGGGGACAAAGTGCTGGGGACGCCCCTAAACACACAGTAACCACCACAGCCACCATGACTAGAGGGCTTCATACAGGCCAGGAGCTTTATGCCCTTCATCCTTACCATCACGTGTATCTTCTAGATGAAGAAAGTGAGGCACGAGGGGTTAATAAAACACTTGAGATCGGCAGCTTGGGAACAGCAGAGCTGGGTTTGAATGCAGGCAGCCTGGCTCCAGATATACAATGGGTTGGACATGGAAAGCAGAAAGGAGATAGGGTTTGGTGGGAGGAGGGAAAAGAACTCATATCTCCGAGGCTGGGGCTTGTTCTCTGAGGCCATCACTCCTGGAGTCAGACAAAATCTATGGTCGCCCAACTTCTCTGCCTCAGTTTCCTCATCTGTAAAACCGAGATGACAGCAGTCACGTCACAGAGCTGTTGCTGAGGATTAAGCAACATAGTATCTGTGAAGTGCCTGGCATAGAAGTGCTAAATAAGTGATGGTCGTTGTGACCTCTAGTGCTGCACTTGACTGCAGGGGAAAGAGGAAGTCTGCTTGCTGGAGGGGAGATGGCAGCAGTCCAGGAGGAAGGATTCACAAGCAAGGGTGGGTGCCCCCAGCAGAACACAGGGCACCACACCATGGCATCCCCTCCTGGGAGATGTTTGGGGGGCAGCTCTGGCTTTTGCAGGCAGCCAAGCCCTGCTAGGGCATGGGGCTCGGGCATGCTGCTGGGCTGGGCAGGCCTGCTGGGGACCCACAGGGGTGGGGGAGATTGGTGCAACCAGGGAGCAGGGAGCCCCTCAGAACGCTGGGATGAGGAGCAGCCTCACCGAGTGGAAATGAGGAACCAGCAGGGCTTCCCCACACCCTGGCACCCTTCCCTGCAGTGCAGCCGGCCTCACCTGGCTTCGTGGGTCCAGCTTTGCCTTGGACAAGCCACTTTTCTCTGTGGGCCTCTGTTTTCTCATCTGTGTAATGGGCTTTGTGCTCTCTAAAGGCACCTCTTATAGGTTCTCATTTTGAACCAGCTTAACTTGAGGGTGTGCTGGCCTGTGGAAGCGCCAACAGGTGTGAGAAGAGGATGAGAAAGGAGGTGAGGAATGGGGGGTGGAGGAGGGGTGAAGGAAGGGTCCTTGAGTGCCCTTGGGTCCTCCCTTCATTCCTCTGGGCAAAGGGAGGCTGGAGCCTTGGGGCCCTGGTGTGAGAAGACTAGTAAATGGGGGGGGGGGGGCGACATGGGACAGAGCTCCCTGGTGCCAGAGGTGGTCGTGACACAGGCCTGCCCAGGTTGCAGGTTGCAGTGGGGCCAGGAGGCCAGGTTGAAGGACGGCATAAGGTCCGCAAGGCCAGTCCACCTTCCAGGGACAGGCATGGATGGAGGCGCCTGCAGAGGGAGATTGGGGAGGGCTCTGGCCAAAGGAAGGGACATGGAGGTTGGGCACTGGGTGCCAGGTCTCTTTCCCCATGATGCTCTGGGACAGTTAGGGACCAGACCAGGGTATAAGGAGGGAGCAAAAAATCGCCATATTCCTTTAGAGGGTCCGTTGTCACCTGCTAATGTAGCACATGCAGGTTTGATCCCTGGGTTGGGAAGATCCCCTGGAAAAGGGAATGGCTACTCACTCCAGTATTCTTGGCTGGGAAATCCCATGGACAGAGGAGCTTGGCGGGCTACAATCCATGGGGTTGCAAAAAGTCAGACATCACTGAACACACAATATATATTGATTATCATTATTGTCTCAACAACCAGTTTCTAACTGTAAATGGCAGGGGCAGGGAGGGCGACCGAGCAGATGCTGTGTGTGTCCTGGTGCCCATCATGGGGCTCTGGGCTGACCCACCCTGTCACCTGGGTTCAGTCCGGAGGCCCAGGGTGCAGATGGGCCAGGCCTGCAGCCGCTCCCAGCCTGCAGGGCCCAGGCAGGCACTGCCCAGAGGAGGGTGGAACATGCCCATGTGCTCTGGGGTCAGGTAAACAGGTTCCAGTGAGCCATCCCTTAGTAGCTCCGTGGTCAGGGTTGGTTACTGTCAGGCTAAGCCATGGGAAACGAGCTGCTGTAACAACCCTCCTAGGTCCTAGGGTTGTTACAAGGGTTAAATGAGGCAAATCCAAGGAAGAGGCTTGGCCTGTGTGAGGCACAGAATAATTCTCTAATTAGTTAATCTCGGGGGAAAGTCAGGCCTGCAGCATACCCCTCCTTCTCCTTGAAAGGGTTTGGCATTCGAGATCTGGAAATTTCTCATAAATGTTGCCATCCAGACTCCCAGACCTGGGTCCCCCATCCCTCCCCAACAGAAAAATGAGGGCCTGCCTGTTTCTCTGATAATGAAGCCCAGAGCCAGCTCCATGTGGAGGGTACCATGCTCCTCCAGGGTACCCATCACGAGCGCATGACAAGAACTGTTAAATGGCAGACATTTGGCTCATCCCTGTGTCTAGTCCAGAAAACTCTTGTGTGCTTTTCCCTGATCTGCCTCTTGGGTCTTCTGCACCTTCCTCCCAAGGCTTCGTCTTCATTTCATCCTGGGGACTTGATTGAGGCCACTGCCAGACCAGAACCCTGGTTAGTGCTGAATACAGGGAGAGAGGAGGTGGGTCCTGATGCCTACCCTGTTCCAGCTCATGCTGGCCCTGATCACAGACAGGGCTGATTGAAATTGGCCTTGGAGTCTACTGAGACCCATGGATCATTTTCTCAGCTTCTCTCACAAAATGTCATTCCTTCTGTTCTGTGCTGGGGAGGAGAGTCGAGGAGGAGCACCTTGGTTTTCCAGTATTTTAATCTCTTGTTCCTCCTCCTCCTCCAGCTCCCACAAGACCTTTCCCCCCATTCACTCTTTTTTTCTTCTTATTTTATTTTTGTCTTTCTTTTCTTCCCTTTTTTTCCTTTCCCCCTGTTCACTCTTTATAAAACCCAAGAGGTTGACAGACTATTGATTGAAGAATGTTGGATATTAGAGGGATATGATTTGATCAAAGTTATTTGTGTCGGATCGGGGTGGGGGGGTATGATCTGAGGTCTTCTCCCTCCTCACCCTGAGCTAAATTTTCATGAAACAAAGCCAAGCTTCAGTCTCTGGTCAGAGAAGAGACGGAGCTCTGGAAACTTCTAGGGAGCTGCAAAGATGGTTATGGAGGCCCTGGTGGACAAAGGACAGAGGACCTGGGGAGAGATGCTGGGAGGCTCTGGGCTAGGTGGGCATCATCCTCAGAAGAGGCTGAGGAGCATGGCCATGGGTGGCACGTGTGTATGTGTGTGTGTGTGCATGTATGTGTGTATATGTGTATGTATGCATGTGTGTATATATGTGTGTGTATATGTGTGTGCGTGTGTGTGTGCGCACAAGCTTCCTGCTGGGACTGATGCTTCTCTACTTTTTGCTTTCTCTGGAATGTGATGGGGGTCAAGCCAGCTCCTGCCATCTTCCTTTCTGTAGATTTTGTTTCCTTCCCATGGATCACTGGTAATCTCCCATGTGGCCCTAGAAACCAAAACTCCCAACCTGACCCCTCCCTATCAGGGAAATTGGCCCAGAGCCAGGGAAGGACTTGACCTGGGCCCCTAATACCATCTTTCCATCCAGGGTATTTTTTAAAGCATTGCACTGCCCGCTGGTGTCCCTGAAAGCTGGAAATGCCCACAGCAGAGGGCTGACTGCCTTAGATCAGTGCTCTGTGCTTCAAGGGACAGTGCACAGCTAAGGTCAAAGGCAGTGCATTCATTCATTCGTTTATTTTTATTTATTTGGCTGTGTTGGGTCTTGGTTGGGGCGCACAGGCTCCAGCGTGTGTGAACTGTTTAGTTTGCCGCGTGTGGGTTCTCTACTTGAGGCGCACGGGCTCAGGAGTTGCAGTGAGTGGGCTTAGCTGCTCCTTGGCATGTGGGATCTTAGTTCCCCGACCAGGGATTGAACCCACGTGCCCTGCACTGGAAGGCAGATTCTTAGCCACTGATCCACCACGAAAGTCCCAAAGGTAGCGCATTCAGACACCAGGTTTCTCAGGACTAGGGGTTCAGGCTCACGGGCCCTCAGCGGCTCCATCTCCCCCGAGTGCTCACAAGAAGAAATGATGCCCACAATGGACCATGTGCTTGGCGCCTACAGTGCCACTACCCTCTGTCTGCCCACAGGTCTCTGGCACTGGGCCAGCAGTACACATCCCTGGGCTCGCAGCCCCTACTCTGCGGCTCCATCCCAGGCCTGGTCCCCAAGCAGCTGCGCTTCTGCCGCAATTACATCGAAATCATGCCCAGCGTGGCTGAGGGCGTGAAGCTGGGCATCCAGGAGTGCCAGCACCAGTTCCGGGGCCGCCGCTGGAACTGCACCACCATCGACGACAGCCTGGCCATCTTTGGGCCCGTCCTCGACAAAGGTACCGTCTCTGGGCAGGATAGGAGGTGGGGGGGGGGGGTGTGTGGCTCAGGACACAGGGGAACCACATCAGGGTGCCTCAGCTCTGAGCTCAGGGTCCCCAGGGGAGGACAGAAAAGCTGGTCACCTCCACACAAAGTGGGCCAGGTCCCTCTCTGGCCTCACCCAGGCTGTCACTGTGGCTGCCACACCTTCCCAGGCGCTTCCTGGGGTGCTGAGCAGCCTAGAGATCCTGAGATCCTAGGGCGGGCGAGGAGGCTGTAGGTGTCCTTCCCTTCTGGCTGGCACGGGGGATGGCCCCAGGCTTTGATGTGGACTTCTGTGACGTTTTCCCAGGGCTGTGTTAAGTGCTATGCAAATCTAGCTTTAGGGTGAGATGAAAGCACCTCCAGCCCCAGGTCTCTCCCACACAGAAAATTCTGGAGCCAGGGAAGCTGCCTGGGGCTGGGGGCATTGCATGGCATCCCGTGAGTAGTTTCTGCTGGTCGCCGTGCCCCCAGCAGGCTGGCTGTGCCTGCGGACTGTGGTGGGGCTCCAAAACCTGCTGGCCTCTGGGCAACTTTCCAGCCATCATGGAGACTCACAGGTTGTGTCTCAAATGAATGGGATTCACATAACTTGACTTTGAACAGGAAGGCTCTGGGAGAAAGGGATAAGGTGGGCGACTGGTCCCAAGAAGGAGACTTTGGGGCTGATGAGTTCTGGGCTGAAGATGGGCAACTCTGAGCAGCTGCAGGGTCTAGGAATGCAGTGATCCCTGCTGCCCTCCCGGGAGCTACCATTTCTTTTCTGCAGCAACTTGAAGCCTCTCAGCCACCCCAACCGATGAACCTGGCCTTTCCTCCGTTTAGAAGAGCTGCATTTACAGCCAGAAAGAAAAGGGACCCGAGAACCAGCAGGACCTGGGGAAGGGTTGGTGGGGGGAATGGCAGGGAATGAGTGCGGGAAGCCGACCACCCATTTGGGAGTGCAGTCCCCGTTTACCTGCGCCTCTGGTGCGCCTTGTAAGTCCGACCTACAGGCTATTGTCACGGCACAGAAGGGCAATTAGCGAATCAATGGATGATGATTCTGTTTACGCTTCTATTACCAAAGCTAATTATTCCCTGTTTACATAAAAGGTTTGGCCTCTAATTGGGGCCAAGTGGCGGCGGTTTGCATTTCAAACCTGATCTTGCCGGCGTGTCAGTCTCACAGCCTTCCGGTGCCCCACCTCGGGCCAGGTAGCGCTTAATCAAACAGCCTGGCGTCTAGACGCGCTCCCCAAAGCAAGACTCACCTTCTGATTGCTCTTCCCCGCGCGGGACGTGAAAACCTGTGAAAACCAGGTCTCTGAGCTTATTATCCCTTCAAGTCTGTGTATAACGTTTTAAATCCCCGTTGTAGGTTCTGGGACTTACCCACATCTCGAAATTGCAGGAGGGCAGTTTTGTGAAGGGGAGGCGTGGGTAGGATGTCAGAGAAAGGAACGTGAGGGGAGCTCAGGTTCCCAAGTCAGAGAAAGGGGAACTCAGCGGTCTGCGGGAGGAGGCTCCCTAACCCCGCGCCCGCACGCGCTCCCCAGCGCCCGGAGCCCGGCGTGAACGGGTTCGAGCCCCGCTCTAGGCTCCACGCTCGCGCCCCGCCTCTGGCGAGCCCCCCACCCGCGCCGGGCGGGCGGCCAGGGTAGGACTCTGCCCCCGGCTTTGAGACCCAGGGTGGCAGGGAGGCGGTCTGTTCCGGGGCGCGCGCATCTTCCGCTGCCGCGGGGGACCGACTCCCCGGGGCCGGCGCGCCCGGAGCGGCGGCAGGGGGCGCCGGGGTCGGCGGCCGGAAGGCGCGAGGCGGCGAAGGCGGGGTGCGGGCGGCCCGGGATCGCGGTCCCCGGGCGGGGGCGGGCGGCCCGGAGCGGCTTAGGCGGCTTGAAAGGGGCCCGAGCGGCGCCCCCCACCGCGCGGCCCGGCCCCGCGCCCGCTGCGGCCGCCGCGCCATTCACACGCCCTCTGGCCATTCGGCGCGGCGCGGGGGCGGGGGGCGCCGCTTCAATGGGGATTTCGCGGGCCGGCGCCGGGGCCGGGGGCGCGGCCCGGCCGCGGGAGCCGCCCGTTGCTACGCGGTGGCGGCCGGCCCGGCGGCCCGGACCCGGCGGCCGCATTATGCGGGTAATGCGGTGTGACACCGCGCGAACAAAGGCGGATTGAGCGGCCCAGCGGGCCCCGCCGGACGGGGACCGGCACAGCGGGGCTGTCAGCGCCGCTCCCAGGCTAATCCCCGCCCCGCCCCCGCCGCCCCCGCGTCCCCGGGGCTGGGAACCGAGCGCGGCCCGGGGCCCGGGCGCCGTCGCCGCCGCGAGAGGCCGCGGGCCGGCCGGAAGCGAGGCGCTCGCCCTCGGCGCCCCCCGGCTCCCGGGGCGCTGAGGGGTGGGCAGCCCGGGGCCGGGGTCGGAGCCGGGGCTCCGTGCCTCAGGCTTCGGCCGCCCCCGTGGCAATCGGCCCGGGCTGAGCGGGTCCAGTGCCCCGGCGGGCCGCCCCCACTCCCCGCCAGCCTGCCCGCGAAGGGGGCGCGTCCTCCTTTGCCGGTGGTCCACGAGGGCCCCGGGGCCTCTACAGAGGCGGCAGTGGTCACGAGGGGCGCCCGGGCTTCCTGGTACGCCGAGACCAGAGCCACAGCCCAGGAAAGGAGACATGCAGGCCAGCAGCCTGCAGGTCGGCTCCCGGTTCTCGGGGTCCTCACCAGTAAGGAGAGATGGTTGGACTGCAGGTCTTCCAGGCCTTTGCCTCCCTAGTTGTCAATGCTTTCTGCCTCATAGGGTAAGAGGATTAAATGGGATAAAGCACATTAAGGGTAAAATCTGGTGAATACCCACTACTCAAGGTGGTTATCATTATAACAAAGTTGCAGGAGCACCCTGAGAATCTTCTCTTTCCCTTTTCTGGATCCTGGGACAGAGGCAGGGAGTGTGCCCTGTGTCCCTCCATCCTCCTGGGAAGTGCTTGACCTTCTTAGTCCAAAACCTTGGCTTTGTCTTGGGTAGAGGACAGGAAAATGGAAGGGGGAGGCTGAGATGCCAACCACTGTTCTCTTGGTCAGGAACTTTGGTGGCAGAGGGAAGTTGTACCCATTTTACAAAAAGGGTAACTGAGGCTCAGAAAAGGAAGGGGTCAGGACTTCCTTGGTGGTCCAGTGGTTTAGACTCCACACTTCCAGCACGGCGGGGCAGGGGTTCTATCCCTGGTAGGGACAGTGGGATCCCACATGCCATATGGCACTGGCAAAAAAAAAAAAGGAGGAAAGCATCTCCCCAGGTGTATCCAGGTAGGGAATGGGGGGACTTGGGCAGGTTTAGGCTGTTGGTTCCCAGGCCTCACTCCCCACAGACCGCAGGCTCTCAGGAATGGGAGGGCCCAGGCCTGTGCTGGATCTCCACTTTGGATAGGCAGAGGGTAGGGTGACCTGGGACCCGGACAGATCAAGGGCACCTTATCTCTTCAGCAACCTGCCAGAGCTGTCTTTCCACCCATTTCTAACAGGCTCCACTCTGCCAGTTAGTGACTCTGGGCCTCAGTTTGCTCATCTGTAAAGTGGGGATACCCACTAGGGGCTGGGCCAACCAAAGAGGGAATGGCATCTGGGTTTCTTCCTTTCCATCGGGGCTGGTGAGCCCCCTTTCGCAACTGGGGAAGTCAGGGATTGGCGGGGGGGGGGGGGGCGGGGGGTGCAGCCTGTCTCAGGACCCAGTCTGAGCAATGCCTCCCTACGCCCTCCCTGCAGCCACCCGGGAATCAGCCTTTGTGCACGCCATCGCCTCAGCCGGTGTGGCCTTCGCTGTCACACGCTCCTGTGCGGAGGGCACCTCCACCATCTGTGGCTGCGACTCGCATCATAAGGGGCCGCCTGGCGAGGGCTGGAAATGGGGCGGCTGCAGCGAGGATGCTGACTTCGGGGTGCTTGTGTCCCGAGAGTTCGCAGATGCACGTGAGAACAGGCCAGACGCGCGCTCGGCCATGAACAAGCACAACAACGAGGCTGGCCGCACGGTGAGCCCCGGCCACCCTCCCACAGCCCTGCCCGAGACCCCTTCTGGGACCTGTCCCCACCCCTCCCTGTGGCCCATGTGCATGCTGGGCTCCCTGCTCGCCTTTCCCCCTCCTTTCTCCTTGGACTGTTCCCCAGCCCCCAGCTTCCTCCCCCCCTGAGGATGTTGTCAGCCAACGAGTGTGGCAGTCCCAGGGAGCGGGTACCAAACAGCCCATCCTGGGGACTCTAGCTGCCTGTGTAGCTGTGAGACCCGTGGGCCTGGCTTTGAATTCAGCCTCCATCCTTTCCTAGGTTACTTGACTTAAGGCCAGTCCCTTAAGTTCCCATCTGTTAAACGGGGGTCACAGTCCTTACTTCCCAGGGCTTTGAGAGATGAATATGATTTCTGCCAATACTGAGGTGTGAAGGGGAGGGAAGCAGGGAAGTGGTGGTCACCATTCTTAGGTCTGAGCCTCAATCCCCAGTCCATTCTCATCCTGGCATAGGGGAGGAATAGAGGAGGTTTCGCGATAGGGGTGGGAGGGCCTGGTGGGGTCAGTCTGGGGACCAGCTGCGGCTCCTCTTCCCAGACCATCCTGGACCACATGCATCTCAAGTGCAAGTGCCACGGGCTGTCGGGCAGCTGCGAGGTCAAGACCTGCTGGTGGGCCCAGCCCGACTTCCGAGCCATTGGCGACTTCCTCAAGGACAAGTACGACAGCGCCTCGGAGATGGTGGTGGAGAAGCACCGGGAGTCCCGCGGCTGGGTGGAGACCCTCCGCGCCAAGTACGCGCTCTTCAAGCCGCCCACCGAGAGGGACCTGGTCTACTATGAGAACTCGCCCAACTTTTGCGAGCCCAACCCCGAGACGGGCTCCTTCGGTACCAGGGACCGGACTTGCAATGTCACCTCCCACGGCATCGACGGCTGTGACCTGCTCTGCTGCGGCCGCGGCCACAACACGAGGACGGAGAAGCGGAAGGAGAAATGTCACTGCATCTTCCACTGGTGCTGCTACGTGAGCTGCCAAGAGTGTATCCGCATCTATGACGTGCACACCTGCAAGTAGGGAGCCAGGTAGGGTGGCCGGGTGGGGAGGCTGGGGGGTGGGGTGGGCGGGGCCTTGGTGCAGGGCCCTGGGCTTGCCTGTCTTCTCTTCGTGACGATCCCATTCCACTTCTGAGCGATCCAGGACACGTATGTTTCCACAGCCACAGTAGGAAAGCAGGCTTTCCCGGGCTTCAGTGGGAATGGTCCTTGGGCAGTGTCTTGGATTACACAAAGCACAGATAATAGCCAAGTGTGTGCACGTGAGGCTCCAAGCAGTTGATTCAGTGCATGTACCAGTTAATAAATTATGAGCCAGGCCACTTCACACAGCTACTAGCTGTCACGATTGAGCATCCTTGGAGCCAGAGCCGGGGGGATTGTGGGATTGGAAGCTGGGCCCCCTGACTTTTGGTCTTGACTTGGCTCCTGACTTTCTGTTCTTTTCACTCCTCTGGGCCTCAGGTTACTTACTGTAAAGTGAGGGGGTTAAAATACTGGGGTTAAAATACTTGGACTAGCAGGCCCCAAAGTCTCTTGTACCCCTGGGGCAGAGTCATTTTGCATCTCCTTGAACTTAGAAGGCAGGATTTTGCACAAGCATAACTCCTACCACCCTCAGGAGGTGGGTGGGGGGAAGCGGTGTGTAAGCCTGTATCCCAGCACATCTGAGGCTTGGGTGGAGCGGGGCGCACTCTCACCGCGTTTATGGCCGGTGATGGGGAGGAGGAAGGAGTCAAGTTCAGAGTGATGGTGGTGAGTAATCGAGGGATCAAAGACTGCTGGAGTATGTTCCCAAGCTTCCCAGAGGTGGCCTGCGTGGGAGACACTGTTGCCCGGCCCTGGGGTCCATAGGTCCCCAGGACAGGTCAAGGTTGGCCTGTGGTGGTCCTGTTCTTGGGAGGGTTTCTCTGGCCTGAGAAAGGGCCTAGTCCATAGGGGTCTGAGACCCAGTCCGGCTGCCACCACTTGCCAACTGTGTGACCCCAACAAGACTATCTCTTCCTCTGCCGCCCTCCCCAGAGCTGCTGTGAGGAACAGAGTGAAGGACACTGGAGACAGTGCTCGGTTCATTGAGGAGGACTCACCCGCCTGGGTCGTCGCTGCCCGGGGCTGTGTTGGCAAGGGCACCCCACTGGGCAATGTGGTTGGGAAGGACCGCATGGGCAGGGGAGAGCTCTGATTGAGGGGTGACTGACTCAGCCCCTCTGGGAAGTCCCTCTGTGTCGCTGAGGTTCCATCCTGGCAGGGATGGAGTTCAGAGAGACAGCAGGAGGAACCACTTCTCTTGGTGTCTGAATAAGAGCAGCGTGGGCAGTGGAAAGCGTGCACGGGTGGTTCCAGCCCCACCGCTTCCCAACTGCAGCCCAGCTCCCTCACTTGCACGTAGTGGTGATGATGGGAGCCTGGCAGGATTTTTATGAGGTTCAAGCAAGCTGGCAGATGTGAATGCTGGTCTGAATATAGTGTGAACAGAAAGTGATAAATGCCATCAGAGCCCTGACACGAGGGCAGTCATCCTGCGAGAAATGGTGTCATCACTTGAGCAGTTACGTTTAACTGCTTTTCAGAATGATGGGAGAAAAATCAGTGAATAGGTGAGAACTCCCAGGCTCACTCTGCATGTCAGGAAAGTCTGAAAACTGCAATGCCTCCTTCCTCTGACGTCTATTCTGTCAAGCAGGACACAGCTCTGGCCATTATAAGAAGGTTACGGGGAAACCAGCCTTCTGGTTTGGGCACAAACTAGAGTGTGGAGTGGGCACAGGGGGCCATCTGTCTAGCCTGCCCATTGCACAGACGGGAACGCTGAGCCCAGGCCCCTGCCTCCAGAAAGCCCCGATCTGTGGGTCCTGCAGAGGCCACTCTGGCCGCAGCCCAGGCCCCGGCAGTGGCTCCAGGATGTCACGGCTCCGTTCCAGCTCCTCTCCTCCCTTCCCCTCTGAGAGCAGCTGAGCGAAGCCATCTCCTGAGTGGGAAGGAGGTGTGCTGGGTGGGCCCTCAGTGTTCAGAAAAATCCCCCACCTGTGATCTGATACTGATCCTGTGATCTGATACTGATCCTAAGGGTCAACACTCCCCGTTTCTGAAACGGAATGGCACTTCCCCCTGTGGAACATACTACTTGGACGTGGTAGATGGTGGCCCCTGGGCCTCTCATATATGGAGCCCTTGCTCTGGGACATGTGGATTCTTGTCTCCCCGTGTGGTGCCCTTTTGACGAACAGTTTTTGTTGAGTGATTTGGGGCAAGTGGTTTTGCCTCTCTGAGCCCCGGTTTCCTCATCTGTGAACTGGGGGATAAGAACCACGACCCTTGCAGGCTTGTTGTGTGGATGAGAGCCCTGTGCACACAAACAGCCCTGACACAGGGTCCAAGGAGGAGGGACCATCCCGAAGCCTGGCCTCCAGGAGCAGCTCCCCTCCAGCCTGCTGCTGGTTCGGAGCCACAGGCCGAGACCATTGCTACCCTCCTGTCCTTTCATCCACCGACGCTCTGCAGGCAGGATGGGAACTTCCGAGATGGGCTGGCGCAGGTGGGCAAGGGCAGGGCGCCCCCGGGCAGGACGCGTGCCCTCCACACGCTCAGGAGGAGCTCGAGCCTTTCCCTCATACGAGGGCCTTCCTTACGGAGAAAACCTCTGCACTGCTTGTCGACTGTGTCCGCTGTCTCAGGAGAACCTCCGATTTCCCACCTCATGAGGACCAGTTTTGTGCCTTTGTCATCCTGATGCTGTGAGTGCAGCAGGCTAGAAAGGGCTCTGCACAAGAGGCAGGTGGCCTGGCAACCCCAAGTCCTGGCTCTGTCACTGAGTCGTTGCGAGACTTTGGACATGTCTTTGGAATCTCGCTGAGTCTGTTTCTCCTCTCGTAAAAGTCTCCTACTGGCCAAGGAGTTCGGGGTTGATGGGGAACACCCATCAGAGCCCTTTGGGCTTCAAATCTTTTGTGACATGTAAATACATATCCGAGCACACACGCACATCTTGAAACACATACACAAATGAAGAGAAGGTACACATTGGTGCTCCCATGAGGAGGAATTTTTCATAATGCAATAGGCTTTCTTCTGTGTGGACAGCTTGATACAGAAACAGTGGACAGGAGTCTACAAAGTTGGGAATCGGGCCCTAGATCTGCAGGGTTTCTCCTAATCTCTACGCAAGACAGGTTCCTCTATCAGGCGAGTGACCTAGACTGGGCTTCCTGTTGCCCCAGCCCCAGCTAGAAGGTGGTTGTTCAGTCGCTCAGTTGTGTCTGACTCTGACCCCATGGACTGCAGCACGCCGGGCTTCCCTGTCCATCACCATCTCCCGGAGTTTATTCAAACTCATGTCCATTGAGTTGGTGATGCCATCCAACCACCTCATCCTCTGTCGTCCCTTTCTCCTCCTGCCCTCAATCTTCCCCAGCATCAGGGTCTTTACCAATGAGTCAGCTCTTTGCATCAGGTGGCCAAAGTATTGGAGCTTCAGCTTCAGCATCTGTCCTTCCAATGAATATTCGGGGTTAATTTCCTTTAGGATTGACTGGTTTCATCTCTGCTGTTCAAGGGACTCTCAAGAGAGTCTTCGAAAAGCAGTTCAAAAGCATCAATTATTTGGCACTCGGCCTTTTTTATTGTCTGGCTAGAAGGTGGAAAGGCAGGATTTGGATCCCAGTGTGTAGACGCTGATGCCCTACTGTAGCTCACACACCCTTCCTCAGCGGTTTACCCCAGGGAGAGTAAGGAGCACGGGACAGCCACTTGAGTCCCCCGTGTTACCTCCCAGTTCAACAGAAATGCTGAGTGAGACGTTGAACCAACAGCCTCTGAGCTTTGCATCCTGTGGGTGGTCCCTCCAGGAAAACAACCACGTTGCTAATTCTTCCTCTTTGCTTCCCAAAGGGCACTGGGAACGGGTGAAGTGTGTGGCTGGGCAGATTCACCGAAGTCCTACAGGAAGCAGGACCCAGAGCTGGGCTCGGCCCTAAGCATCAGACAGCATGGAATCAGGACTCTTGCCAGACGCACGTGTGGTAAATGACCTGGACCCAACCCGCCGCTGCCTGGGGGGCCTCCCTCCCTCTCTCTCATCTTAAGTTTCTCACCTTACTCTGGATGGTGTGTGGTTTTTAAAGAAGGGGCTTTCTTTTTCAGCTCTCCAGGGTCTGATAGAGACAGACCCGAGGCTTATCTTTGCACATGTTAAAGAAAATAAAAATGGAAAAAGAATACAAAAACCCACTTCTACTCCAACAGAACAGGCTGGGCTCAGGTGAGCTGCTCTGCCTGGTGGTAAAGACATCGACGTGGGCAACATTCTGTTTCCCGATGGCTTCTCCCGGTGACATTCCAAGATGCCTGTGAGGTGGGAGTTAGGACGTAGGACAAAGCCCCGCAGTCTCTTTTTCTCTGTCTACTGCCATTCGAATCTGATAGACTTTCACATTCTGATAAAAGCCATAAGTTTAGCTGGGATCAAGTGGTAGGGAGGCCACGGCCATCGTTAGAGTCAGGTTTCGAGTTTGAAGAACCGGGAGTTCCGGGCGTTTGAAGAGCAGCCGTATGTTCTTCTCAGTCCCCTTTTCTCTGTAACCCTGTTCTGCACGAGAGGCTCTTGTGAACTGCAGTCAGATCTCAAAAATCTTTTTCTACCATTCTGCGGTTTCCACCATTAACGCAGTACTTTTTTTTTTCTTTTTGTAGTGAACGTTGTAAATAGGTTATGTGTAGGGGGCAAGACTTCTCCAGCTTAGATGGCTTCCTGAAGAAAGTGGTGTCTTTAAAGGGGCCATTCTGCCCCTCCCAGCCCTGCTCACCTGCAGATTCTCCATACAAACTCCAGGTTGAGCAGCTGGACTGTAGGTCACCAGAGTATAAACGAGACAGAGGGTCAGAGGGAGAGTAGCCGTCTGTTCCTCAAGTTCCGACTCTGACCAGTAGATGGGGAGGATACATATGATTCCTTCCTTTGCTCTCCTCTGAGGACACGTTGTCCTGCATCCTTTTCTTCCTTTGGTCTGTGTGAGGAACCAGAAACACAGAGTTCCTTCACTCAGGTCTTCCGGCCTCACCTGTGCGCAGATATCATCAGTCCATGCAGTCTCTGAGGATCAGGATTAGGTGTTCGAAGCGGGGCAGGCCGTCACTTGCTCCCTAGGGTAGAGCATCTCACAGCTGAGTTCTCCTTGATGCATGCGGGTTCTCTGGAGGGTCTTAGGGGAAGTGAGCAAGGTGGAGGCAAATTCTGCCTTAAGGAGAATCAGAAAGAAGAGATGCAGTAGGGGCCTAGGCTAGAACAAGTGACTTCTTCCTTTCCCCCTTCTCTCTCTGGTCTGCCTAACACTGACCTAAGAAACCGGGTTAAGCCATCTTCCTACGTGCTCAGGCAGGTTCGCCCAAGACGATCGTCTAGAAGCCGTGCCTGCACACCCGAATCTGCTGGCATCGAGCCCTCCTCAAGATCCACATGCCACCCCCTCTAGAGAGTCTGAAATGCCCCTCCCCATCTCATCTCTTAAGACTGAAAAAGTTTTAAATCATGTCAACCAGATAATGCTTGCTTTATGTGAGAATTCTTTTGGCAGAATGGATACCAATTTTCACAACAGTCTTTTCCTATCTATGTATTCTATATTAAAAGTGATAAAGTCATGTTTCTGGGGCGTATTCAAGTAGCTGACAAGTAATTATTTAATAATAGTACATTGAGTGCACTGTAATTATTCTTGCCGTAGTCAGGTCATAGTATCCAACAGAAATTTCCTACCAACCTGCTGTATCCAAAGTTTTGTAAAAAGTTGTAGAAGTTGTTGATCTTTTTGATTTTATATTCAAAAAGTCTCTTTTTATAAATATTATTTATTATACAATGTATATACCTTTGAGTTAACTAAGATTATATATTATATAAATATATATATATTTGGAGAAAATATATTTCATCATGCAGTTTTTTTCTGTTAAGTCATTAAAGAGAAGGTAAACAAACTGAAAACGGATACATTGTACAATGTGTGGAGTCTCCAGATTCATGCTCAGGAGGTCCAGAGTATCAGGTTATAAATGTGGGAGCCTCCACTCTGAAATGAGGGACCCAACTTAAGGTCATTTCCTCTGTTTTCTCAGCAAGATCACCTGAGATGTCATGGACAATAGGTTTGATCTACTCAAGGGCTTTCTCACAGGCTCTCTTTGTTCTAAGTCAGCTTCTAAAAGAATTTCGACTTTTAGACATGAGTGACTTGGGCAATAAGTCCTCTCATAGACTTCCAATGCACAAATTAATGTCACAGACACTCAAGAGATACGGCTCAAGGCAAATGGACCATGGGGTTGGCCACCAATTTAATCCCTTTCAAACCCATGTTTTCAACTCTATTTATTGGGAAAATAGAATTTGCCCTCCTGAAAATGAACTTTGAGTGGAAATGGCCCTTCCCTGCTAGCTCCACTCCAAGCTTTGGAAGGGGTAGCTTGGTGGTAAGGAAGAAATGGTGTGCCCTGGGCTCTAGAATGGGTGTCACTGGAAGGGTTAGACTTATTTGGGCAGAACAGACCCACCAGTGGGCATGCTGTAGGGAGGGCATGCTCTCCTTGGACCGTGGCTTCAAAAGGATTCACCCGAAGCTTACAGGTAACGCCTTTTCAACAACCAGATGCTGTAACTCAGTTTTATGACCACAGACAATCCTTTGGTCTTCAGGCCTGCCCATAAAATGTCACCTTCGGTTTATCTGGCACAGCAAAAAGGTTTTCTCTCCCTTTATTTACCTTTATTAGGAATTAAGTAAATTCATCTCACTTCACAGAAGAAATAACAGGAAAACAGAAGAATCTGCCTTCTGTGGTGGAGGTGGGCTGCCCGTGCTCCAACCTCAGATAAGTGAGGGCTCCTAGAAGTTCATGAATTTTCTTGTGCCCACGACGTGTCTTTATTTAGTACCTGAAAAGCTGAACCCACAAAAATGGTTCATGTGTGCAATGACTAGGACGTGGAAAGGACACAGATCTCCCTGTCTCATGGGCTGCTTGCCTTTGTGCTTCACTTTTCCATAAAGCTAATAATACTCATCGACCCCAGTATTTTGGGTACTTGTTTTTAACCTATAAAATTGCTAAATGTTCAAATGGTCCCTAGTCACACTCACCAAGCCCATTTGTAATCCTTTCTATGATTAATTATGTTCTATGATTAAAGAGAACACAATTTATAGCAGTGCTTGAACATTAGTTTCTCCAGAAGCATAAATACTATTAAACATCTAAAAACAAGAGGAAGATCCAAAAAAAAAAGAAGATAATGTAATGAGTTTAGCATTATTATTTTTCAAAGCAGTGTTAGTTTATGAAGGAAGAAGGGAAGTCTGTGAGACAGTTCAAGGGTGAGATACAAATAAAGGAGGAAGAAGCAGAGAGCGGGGAACGATGATGGTGACATTATTCTAAATGCGTTCGAGGATAGTGCGCTAATGTGCGAGGTTGATCTACACACACACACACGTGTCAGTGAAGTTGTTCATATTTCATCAAAATTATGGTTGCTACAGTGTCATCATTCCTCCTAGCTCAACAGAGAACTTGCTAGGAGGCAAAACATTATCTCCGCATTCATCTTATACTCCCGAAAAAAGAGTGAGAGAGTCAGCTGTGTGGCGACCGTACGTTGGGAAAATTTCAAACCCAAGTCCTCCTTGCAAACTATCTCCACTCCTTGGGACTCCTGCCGATCACAGGCACCACCTCCTGCATCTTAATGCCACGGTGTCCACACAGCACACGCCCTCCGTGGGCCTGGCTCCAGTCTCGGCACCGCTTGCCAAGCTGAAGAGAAACTTCGGGTCATTTTGCAATAACTTCTGAAATTTACATGCTTTTCTGAACTCTCATACACACCTTTCCCAGTCACTTCTCTGAAGAGGCTGATGGATCAAGTTGTCAGGCAAGGAAAATGAAATCTTTACCTTCTGTGTTTGGGCTGGGTTGGTTGTTTATAGCTGACTCAGTGCTTCGACAAGTCTGTTTACCAGGATTTGATTATCAGACACACTTGAATCTACTTTAAGACTTGTTGCTGAAACTTAGGCTGTTCACTGTAATTTTTAAGATATGAAAGTGAATGCTGCTCAGCTGTGTTTGACTTTTTGCAACCCCATGGACTACTACAACAGTCCATGGAATTTTCTAGGCCAGAATACTGGAGTGGTAGCCTTTCCCTTCTCTCCAGGGGATCCTCCCAACCCAGAGATCGAACCCAGGTCTCCCACATTGCAGGCAGATTCTTTACCAGCTGAGCCACAAGGGAAACCCTTAGGATATGAAAAGGCAGTCTTAAAACATATTCCAGGTTTAACTACCATTATCCAGTTTTTCTGTTACACTAAAAAAAAAAACAAAAAAAAAAAAACAGTGTTTCAGTAAAGTTGTAAAACTTTAGGAAGGAAAAAATAACCCCCTTTTTTGAGGCTTCAATTACATCTTCTGACAAAAAGTAGCCTGTTAACTGTTCATCTGCAGAAGAAATTAAGGCAGCGGCCAGAGGAGTCACCACCGCTTTATCACCAGGCTGTGCTATATACACGCTCTGCCTAGCATCAGCTCTGAAGAGTTCTGAAAAGGCTGAAGCCCTCCAATCCCAAGGTTACACAGGGACCAGGGAGATCCTCAGAGGCCTCCACGCAGGAGGGTATGGACAGCTCCCAGGGGTCTGACCCTGCAGTCAGAGAAGCTCTAAGGCTGACCTCTCCCCACAAGTCTTGCTGGTTTTCTGGGTGACTGTTAGTCCTAACCTGAGCCGCCTCTAAGCATCAGGGTTTAGGCTAAAAGATGTGAGAGCTCAGAAACATGCCAAATGGATGAAGTATACCAAAATGAACCATGTGAAGGAATCTCACGGAGGGTGTTTGCATCTTTTGGTTTGTTATGTGTCACAGGAAGGACTAATTCTACTTGGAAACAATTTTCCTTTCTGGTTTATTGCTAACCCGCTTAATGGCTTTGGTACACTTCAGTTTTTTAATAAGAGGAAATAAGTAAAGGGGGTATAAAGATTCTTCTTGTGTGCCAACTTTATATAAAACTGGCTATCGAACTGTATTTGTTAAATTAACTATATTTTCTAAATAATTAACGCCAGAGATTTTAAAATAAAAATCATCACCTCCTTACACTAGTTATAACAAGGAGGGGCTTTTCTGAGCCCCTTCATATACTCTGGTCAGTTATGCATGTTGTCTTGTACAAAATATTGGTCTGTTACAGGATGTTTTTAAGTATATGTACTCTTTATTGCATTCCTTCATTTGCATTAAACAATATAATATTTATATTTCTTCAATATAGTTCTGGACAAAACACAAAGACATTAATCTTATTTAACAAGAGACATAAGTTAATACAAGGTATGCTGCTTTCACGGGAAGAGAAAAAAGAGGCAAGGTCTAAAACAGATAAGGGGATCCAGGATACTGGCCACCAGGAAGCACAGAATTTTTACAATACAATCCACTTTTTTTTTTTAAAGCCACAAAATAAGCTAGAGATGAAAACCCAAAAGAAAGCAGATGCGACATATAAATCTACCAAAAATATACAGAGAGCAAGATCTGGAGATAATTTATCTTCTACCACAGGGACAGAGGAGAGAGCTGCACCGCGGACCACTTGGTGACACCCAAGTACCACCTGGTGCCAAGCCTCACGTTAGGTACCTCCAGGTGGCTCCTGTCCTCGGAGCCGAAGCTGCAGCAGCAGCCGGGGAGGGGCGCGTGTTCCATAAGTCTTCTCACCAAACATGACGACCTGATCACATTTCTTCCAACTCAGAACTCCTGTTCTCCTTCCCTTTGGAAGAAGCGTGTAGAGGGGGAAGGAGACGTCTTCAGTGTACTGGAATGGATGTTAAAGGACTGAGGGGAGAGCGCTAGAAAGTGGTTTATTTTTTCTGAAAAATAGTGTTTCATTTAGATGCTAGGGAGTACAGATAATTTAAAATAAAGGAAGGATACATTCTAAGTAAGTCATTAAGCTAGGGACAAAAGAAAAGTGGTGATCTAAAGAAGCCTTTAGTGTTACTGGTCCACTTAGACCTGGGCACTAATGAGTGCTGAGAGGGTTGTTACTTGAGTTGACAACTTTCTGTTTTGGGGTGTATGCTTTTACCATACACATCTCTCACAGGTTGTTAACATCTACCAAGTAGTAATGACCAGCGTTATCTCTTACCACTGAGCACATCACTTACATTAAAGGGATGGCACAGCCAACATGGTAATAATCTGACTTCCTATTAAGAAAGATCTCCTGATTGCAACCTAGAAACATCTCTGAAAATGACCGAGAACAGCATCTTAGAAATTCATAGCCCTGTTTCTTCAGGCAAAGATAACCAGCCTTCTGGGAGAAACTTGAACCAACTATCCAATGACCTGTAGTGTTAGCACAGGGAAGTTATGAGAGAATACCTTTGAACCCAGTACCTCTAGTCACGGCTCCTAGTTTACATGTGGAAAGCCTTCCTTCTACTAGTCCAACTGCTGTTTTGCAACATCAATATGTTTATTGAGCATTTTCGGGTGGTGGTGGTAGGGAGCTTAGAACGTGTAGTGTTCATAAGTACAGTATGTTTTCCACGTTTAAGATTGAGCAAGAAGGAATCCGCTTACACGGAGAGGTGAGCACAGCATTCTAAAGCGAGTTTACACCTTCCACAAGAGGGAGTATCTCAGTAAGCACAGGGAAGGGAGTTTCATTGCACTCGTCATGCAGTGTGAGCACGTGTCGAAGGCAGGGGACATTTCACTGTGTTCAGTATCTCGAGGAGGTCGAGTGACGATCCCAGGCCATCTTCACCTTGGTCACTTTGCTTGGTCACTTTGCATTTGAAAATATTTCATGGTCATAGTCGAGGGGGCTACTGAAAAAGAAAGAACCAAAACACACACGAAAAACAGATGAAGGGTCTGCAAAAAGCCCCTCATCACAAAACCACACTAAAAGCTTCTTAGTGGTTTCTCTACATTTTTCACTATGCATTTGCCATTAGAAGAGCATTTCACAAAAGAAAATGTTTACACTCCATGCATTTAAAAGCAGGTTCCAATAAATATGTACCATCGTGCTTTTTCCTGCCTTGTGACAAGGAAGTTTTGCGAAGCAGGACAGGGAGAGCAAACCAACAGTACAACCCACTTCCTTGCTGGGTCTCCTAGACCTACAACACAGCGGAGAATTCTAATAAATGAAAACAAAGTTGTCCAAGAGAGGTTGAGAATTCAAATTCACAGGCACTGTATAGCACTCTCAGAACAGGCACACAGGGGTTTACAAGACCAGGGAGTCTGGCTGGCGGTCTCGTGTCATATGTACTTACGCTCCTTCTTCTCTTAAGAGGGCCAAGAATTTTCTCACACGGTATTCGGGATCCATCTAAACACATCAGAAGCAATAAAGAAGAAGGGTTAGTGGTGCCCTCTAACAACGATGCACTTACTTCATGCCAAGAAAATGACTGGTTTTATACTTTCTCAGGGCTTTGGTGAGCCACGGAAATGTGTTACCTGCTCCTTAACCAGGAGTCTGCTACAGAGCAAAGTGGACTATGTCACTCAAGGGAAGTGAGGAAGGACTTTGGAGCACAGAGAATTGCTATGCATGAGGTCATCCACAGGTACCTCAGCCCAGCGCCCCCTTAGCTGGTGCTGGGTTAGGAGGTGGCCCTGAGAAGCTCGTGTGAGAGCAGGACTGGCCATTTACGGGGGTGCGAATGGCATCCAATTCAGAGGGCTCATCTAAGGCATGAAAGTGGGACCAAAATGGAAGAAGCCAATTGATGCGGATTAAACAGTGAAAAAGTAGCCTATTAACTCTGTATGAGTGATTCTTTAGCTTTTCTTAGTCTTGGTGTGCCTGGCATAGTTTTTTCTTCATAATTAATGATAATGGTTGTGCTGAAACTAAAAAAGAAAATCAGTGGGGCTGATTCCTCTGACATGCTCTCTGGATAATCCAGGTCTCCTGGGACTGAGAACAGCATTGTGAGTCTAAGAAAAGATGAGGGGCTCAGTTCTCGCTCAGGTTGTAGGGTCTGGGTTGCTATTATTAATTATCCCTATTCATTTTCATTTCATATTTCTTTAAAAAATTTTTCACTATATATCTTTTTCTTTCTTTTTAATTTTATTTATTTATTTATTTAGGCTGCACCAGGTCTTAGGTGAGGTATGTGGGATCTAGTTCCCTGACCAGGGATCGAATCTGGGCCCCCTGCTTTGGGAGTATGGAGTCCTATCCACTGGACCACTAAGGAAGTTCCTCATATTCATATTTCTATGAATTTGCTTAATTTTGTTTTATTCTCATTGGTCTACCAGAGAGGTGAAGTTGTCAAAAAAAAGAAGATCATTAAAAACAGCTTTAATTCCTGAAGATGAATTTTTATTGCAAGAAACACACCTAACTTTGAAAAAATGTTCCAGGGCAAGAGTCTGTTCCCCAAGAGGGAACTCCCTGCCCTCCAGGAATAGCTTTCAAATGCTCCGCGCAGCTGTGGGTAAATGTGCAATTGGATTCCCCCCTCCAACCACTTTTTTTTTTTGTTAAAGATTTCTTCTCTTCTATCCCCCAAAAAATCCAAGTTTCGAATGTATCAAAGTTAAGAGGTCAGACTACAAAGGACTAAGAAAAAGTGTGAATAGTTAACAAGAGCAACATTTTTCCTCTTTGGGAATAGAATTACATATGAATCAATTGTCAAGTTCTTTTTCAAAAAAAAAAAAGGAACTGGCTGGAGCTCTGCTGTAGTCAGTACTTGCAGGTCTTTGCCCATTAAACATATTTAATATGTGTGAGCAACGACTTACTGACTTGCCTGTAGCTATGGAATTAAAAGTCAAGGGAAAGGGAGGAAAAAAGTAATCTAGATAAATGACTTTATTCCCTCAGGTGACATCCAGTCAGAGCAGATCCTCAGCACTGTGCAAGTTTTAACAGAATTGTGTATGGTGAACAGAGAGGTAACATGACTTATATTCGGCTAAACTACATGCCTCTTCACTGAGACTCGGTCTCTCTAAGGCAGATCTAAAGAGAATTCACTCAGCTGCACGAAATCCATTTGACGTGAAGGGGTTCAAACTCGGAGGCCTATGAAGTGTCAGTCGCTGAAGATTAGGTCTGAGTGCCCCACTCTCACTTTCCACCCCACAAACAGAGGAGGCATTAACTTGATCACTGACCTGCGGGCATCAAAGGGAGAGAGGAAGGGGTAGGGATTGGGGAGAAAAACCCACATAGTTTCTTCTATGCAATTATTGAAAAAAAGTTGTGCTGAAACTTAAAGAAATGAAGCATAGAGCTGACTGTCTGACAGATTTATTTCTTCCAAGGAAAGAGCCAATACAAATGTATGTGCACCTTTACCAAGAATAATCCTCAGCAAAGTGATTAGTCTGGAACTTTAACTTACTACTCATAAGGAAAAACAGAAATAAACTGGCTTAAAAATAGTCCAGCTGAAGGTTTCTGAAAGCCACAATTTTAAAATAAATTGACCAGCAAAGATTAAAAAAGCATTCACTTTGTGATTGCAATTTGTTATTGTTCGAAGAGCCTATTTCAGCCGTAAATTAAATAAATTTCACCTGTGCCACCCACAGCTCATATTGTTGGAACAACAGGACTGAGCGTGAATGCATGATGCTCAGAATGCAGCCAGTCTGTCCATTGAGGACCCAGGAGAGATTCATTCAACAGAAATTGACTGAGGGCCTGACTATGTGTCCAGCTCTGTCCCAGGAGCTGTGGACTTAGTAGTGAGTGAGAGGCAAGATCCCTGAACTCAAACAGCTTGGAAGCAACACATTTAGTATCTCACTAGTATGTCAGATAAGGACAAGAAGATACAGGATGGGCACAGGTGGGGGGGGGGGGGGCGGGGGGGTGGAGTTACAAAAAGAAGAAAGGTAAGGTGCCAGTAGACGTGAGAAGGTCTCAAAGAAGTTTCATCTGTTTTTGCCCAAGCAATAGCCTGGGGCTTAGTTTTCTATGTGATCCTGGATGCTTCAACCCTACAGTAGTTTGCATGAAATTTCTAGGAGCCCTGCTAGGGGAGAATATATACAGCCTCTGTCTAATCTCTACACTCAATCACCTTGTCCCTTGAAACAGTCTCCCAGGCCTGCTCTGGTGTCTGTGCATTGCTTCCTGACTTCTGATGGACAGTGCCAGGTCCTTCCCCCTCCACCCTGTTAGATCACTAGCTGCGACCTTGGTTAACTCAGTGACAACTGGTGGGACTCTCAGGATCCTCACCTCTAAAATGAGGGGGCAGCAGAAATTGTTCTTTCAAGTCCTTTCTAGTGTAAAACCTTTACCTTTCAAGTGTAAAACCTAGTGACTCCATAAATTAAAATGTAATTTTATCATCTTTTCTCCTATTTTTGAATTTTAAGTAGGAAAGAAAGTACTAATAAGTTGTTTGATCTCAGAAACAGGTTACTAACACCATCTTGACTCTGGAAATAATATAGGAGACTTTCAACTTAAAACCTTAGTGAGAGAGAATGATAACACCTGTTGGGATAATATTGTGAACCTTCTGTGTCTGAACTATATGGAGAAGGAAGCATCTTACCTGTAGGGACATCTCAATCAACATTAGTAACTTCTTGATTCCTATCCAGACCTTCTTCCCTTTGACTTGCTGTGTAATTGTGGTGCGTTCTTCATCCTTGAAGTTGCCTAATAGCTACGAAAACAATAAAAGTAAGGAAAGCATTATATAAGGACATCAACAACATTAACTCCCACATTTACCCTTAAAAGAATAGTGATAAGAACTTCCTGACTGGTTCAACCTGACAGAATTCTCTCATATTTTAAAACCCAACTTGACTTTTCTGAATCCATTAAGTGCAATTATGAAAATGAAAACTGGAATCTTAAACCCTATTTTCTTATGGACCTTCAGTATAATTTAGAGATATGTTTGCTGGGGGAAAAATAGCTCCAATCCATAATAAATATCAGTTAAAATTTTTAACATTCCATTCTAAGAATAATCTGTATATGTCAAAGCAGACTAAATTTAATTCTCTCACTCAACCTCGGCACAAAAACTGCTCAAACAGGTAAGCTGGAAACATTTATCATATAGCTTCTATTTCCTTGGGAATATGCCCAATTGTACAGGTCTTGAGGATTTTAAGATGCCTTCCTGACTCTATCGCTGCTGACAAGTAACTAAATAATCTTTCTTAACACTTCATCAAGTCATTTGTGAACACTAATATTAATCAAAAGTTTAATAAAGGATATACATTTTTTTAAAAATTAAAGACTAGGTCATCCTCAAAAAAGAAAATATTTCCATATTATGAACTTGTTAATAAAAAGGTTCCTTTAAGGCTTTAATTATTGCTCAAATGGATTAACTGCAAGTAAATGGATTGAATGCTACTATGAAGAACTGAATTTTCTATATATTGATTATTCTACTTCCCTCCCCCTACCCAAAGCTTCTGGCCCATGGAATCTATGCATTAGTCATGCTGGGCACAGAGTAATTCATTCCTGGCAGTTTGCATGCTGCTTCCACTGAGGAATGAAGAATTACTTCACTCTGACTTGTATTTCTCTTTTTCCTCTAATTCCTGAAAGTGACTGGAGGTATATCCTGGGTTCCGTGTTAACACAGAAACTAAACACCAGGTGCGATGCCTGGGGCACCCGTAGCTCCTTTCGTTGGGGAGTGTGCACTCCACTCCCTCATCCTCACCTCCAGAGCCTCCAGCAGCTGCTCCCCTGTGGCGATGTTGGGCACGTGGATGGTGGTGCTGAAGGCATTAAGCATTTCCATCTCCTGAAGGACATCTTTGCGGCTCGTGGTCCCGATGATAAGAAGCTTGCGACCCTGATCACAGGGAGGAAAGGTGTTAAAACACAAAGGAAAGAACTTATTAGGAAACTAGACTAAGCCTGAACAACACTCATTTATTTAATTGCAGAAATGCAAATGCTTAGGCAAAATAGAAGGAAAAAATTCAGAACTATCCTCTTGAAAATCTTCTTTTTGGTCGCATCACACGGTGTGTGGGATCTTAAGTTTCCTGTCCTGCAACGGACGTGGGGAATCTTAACTGCTGGACTGCTAGGGAAGTCTCTTGAAAAATCATTTTAAAAATGTTATCAACAACATGATTCGGAAAGAACGACACTTTCTTCAGCACGTGGTTGAGAAAGAAGCAACTGCTCTTTCTCCTCATCCACATCAGTAACATCCCAGGTCAGTAAATCAGGAAAATACACAAACCAAACAGAAAGATACTTTACTATTTGTCTGCAATTCATCTCCACAGCCAATATACACACATTTCAACATATGTATGGTTGGGGGGAAAATATGAATGAAAGTCCTTGCCACCCACTTAGCAAGACTTTATTAATGCTTTTTAGGAGAGGTCCTCGTGTAATAATTGTTTACATTTATGCACCAGTGAAAGGCATGGTGCTATATGTTTCACATAATTGTCTCATTTAATGTTTTTTCCTTCATTTTAATTTTTAGCCCCCTAATGTAACAAGGAATGTTTAAAAACTGTATCAGGCTTAGATCACCATTCCTGATTCCCACAGTCCAGAAGCAACCATTTTCTACTCTCTGGGTTTTTCTTCTTGTATTTATACTTCCTTATCTTTAAATAGCAATAGCACTCTCTTATTTTTAGATCTTTCTTTTCGGCTTTAAATATTATTTCCTGAATTCCTATTACAGAAGATGGAAATTTAATACTAATTTTGCACTAACCCCGCACCTCCAATATGTCCCTTTTCTCATCCTTCCAATATAATTATTTCACAATCTCTGGTTAAATCTATACTCAGTATTTATTATGATTATATAAATATGATTTATGGTTAAGCCATGTAATATCTTTTCTTGGGCAACATTTTGCTCTTGTTAAGAGTTAATAATTGCCATCTTCCCCCTTTGCTTAGTTTATCAGGTATTTATCACAAGTTCATCCCCAAACAAATATAGCCACAAATATCATGCCAATATGTCCAAACATGTTAGGGAATTTTACTTTTGGGTGTATTTTTTAAAATTTTATTTATTTATTTTAGGCTGTGCTGGGTCTTCACTGCTCCATGAGGGCTTTTCTCCAGTTGCAGGGAGCAAGGGCTACTCTCTTGCCGTGGTGCATGGGCTTCACACAGCAGTAGCTTCTCGTTTCAGAGCACGGGCTCTAGGCACAAGCTCGACAGCCACAGTACACAGGCTTAGCTGCCCTGTTGCATGTAGGATGTTCCCGGATCAGGGATTGAATCCGTGTCTACTGCATTGGCAGGCAGATTCTTTACCACTGAGCCATCAGAGAAACCCCTTGGGTGTTTTTTCTTGAAGGCATTCCCCTTGTGGAGTCCTCTGTTCTCAGAGTTCAATCTGAACCGACTGTTCTCTATGCTGGCTGCACAAGTTACAGCTATAGAACCTTCTTCTCTCCTCTCCGAGATTCCATGTCTCCTAGCTCCCTCCCCCCTCCCCCCGTTTATTCCTTCTCTTCCATGGTACACAGACTTCAAAAACTTCCTGAGGAAAAGTGTATAAGAGGTAAAAACTTTAAGACCTGGAAATGCCTTTATTCCATCCTTAATATTGTTCACTTCATACTTGATAGCATGGCTAGGTATAGACAATAAGGCTAGAAATAATTTTCCCGTCAGTATTATCAAGTCATTGTTCTATTGTCTTTTAATTTTCAGTGGTGCTGACTAGAAGACTGATACCATTTTGATTTTCTGACTCATTGCTTCTAACTTTTAAAAAATCTTTTCTTTATCTCTATGTCCTATAAGTTATAAACCTTCAGGTAAGTCACTCTTTATTTCCTGAATGTTTTTTTTTATAAAAATCACATACTCTTGTATTTCATGGATACTATCTTATTTTAGATCTCTGTGAATACTGCAGATTTTTTAAAATGTTTTCTTATTTTCTCTTCTTTGTCTTTGTTTCCTCTGAGTTCCTTTTTTTCCCCCTTATTTGTTCATTGGTGGTTTTCTTCAAGGGCCTGGTGATTGCTGGATGACTATTCATATTTAAGAGTTAAACTAATAACTGGAAGCTCTGAGTCTGAGGGTTTCACGATAGGATGGTAAGACTTGGCTGATTACTGGGGATCCCTCAAAGGTCAGGATGTGTACATTTTCCCCAGAGAATCTTTCAGTCTCCTTCCTGAGGGATACACAGCCTACTTTCCAACATACTTGAGGGATCCCCAGTAATCAGCCAAGTCTTACCCACCTCCTATCGTGAAACCCTCAGACTCAGAGCTTCCAGTTTATTAGTCTTAACTCTTAAATATGAATTGTACATTTCCAGAGCAATCATCCTGGCCTCACCATTTAACAACTTCGGGGAAAAGGGAAGGCCAGGTAACCAAGGAAGAGATAAGAAACATTTTAAAAACTCTGCCAGTATTCACAATAAGTGTATGTAGATTCTGTTACTAAAAAATAGGACCAAGAATGGAAGCCAATCCAGAATCCTAATTGTATAACTGCCTTTTTTCATGAGAAACATAAAAAATCAGAAAAATAAAAAAAAAAAAAAAATAAAAAAAAAAAAAAAAAAAAAAAAAAAAATGTTTACTTGGGAAATGGAAGAAGAATGGACTTTAAACTATGTCACTAGATTTATGATACACACTCATTCCACAGATAAGACTTTAATTCGATCATTCAACCTATTTTCAGATCTCAGAAACTCAGGGCGTTAAAATAAATGAGGGAATAAAAAAATTATTATGTGAAAATTGAAGATTTTAAGAACTGAAGCTGCTGCTGCTGCTAAGTCGCTTCAGTTGTGTCTGACTTTGTGCGACCCCATATATGGCAGCCCACCAGGCTCCTCTATCCCTGAGATTCTCCAGGCATAATACTGGGGTGGGTTGCCATTTCCTTCTCCAATGCATGAAAGTGAAAAGTGAAAGTGAAGTTGCTCAGTCGTGTCCGACTCTTAGCGACCCCATGGACTGCAGCCTACCAGGCTCCTCCATCCATGGGATTGTCCAGGCAAGAGTACTGGAGTGGGGTGCCATTTCCTTCTCCAAAGAAACTGAAGATCAGATGCCAAAACAATTACACTTTGGGTTTTGTCAATATTAAACCACTATTGCTAATAAGGCATGCTAGCTTTTCTCAGTCTTAACTGATTGTTTTTGTCCATCTATTGTGACAAGAATAGATACTGTAAGAACATAAACAATGGCCTATCAAAGAAACAAAGTTGAGGCTTTCTGGTATAAGCAGTAATTGGCATACCAAGTGCCTGTGCAAAGACTATGAGGGAGAAATATACCTATGAAGTATAGAGATTAAAGGGTACTCATTGTTATTATTCCAGAAATCAACTTGCCAAAAATCAAACACATTGTCAACAGACCCTTACCAAGCTTCTGGATGAATATGACATAGACCCTACATATACAGAGAGACAGATACAAAAGAGATCATTAGAATATAATATGGAGAGGTAGAGGTAAAGGTACAGGATGTCATGGAAGAGAGAAGAAATGTGTGGCAGAGAAACATCTCCCTTTCCTCTGGAGGAGACAATATCTGAACTGTCTTAACAAGTGAGTGGGTTGACTTGGAGATGAAGGGGAAGGACATTCCAAGTCTGAAGGAGCAGAAACAGATAAATCCAAAGGCAAAATAACAAAAACTGAGATGTCAGGGGGTAATTAAGAACACAGAAAGACACCGAAGGGCTTTCCTGGTGGCTCAGATGCTAAAGCATCTGCCTGCAATGCAGGTGACACAGGCTCGATCCCTGGGTTGGGAAGATCCCCTAGAGAAGGGAATGGCAACCCACTCCAGTATTCTTGCCTGGAGAATCCCATTAACAGAGGAGCCTGGTGGGCTACAGTCTATGGGGTCACAAAGAGTCGGACACGACTGAGTGACTAACAGTAACTAAAGACATATAAACTTCTACTATGTAACAGTAAAGTGGTGCTTTTTACATTCAAGCTATTTTTCAACATTAAATTCTGAAAACTTGGGAACTTATCTCAAAATCACATAGGCTGGTACATCTTCATTATAATTAAAGATAACTGTTGGGACTTCCCTGGTGGTCCAGTGGCTAACACTCCATGCTCCCAATGCAGAGGGCTCAGGTTTGATCCCTGGTCAGGGAACTAGATCCCACATGCTGCAACTAAGACCTGCCACAGTCAAATAAATATTTTTTAAAAAGAACAAAATTAAAAAAAAAAAAAAAAACTGTTACTTTGCTTTTTTTTCTTTAGGTTTTCAATGTTCGTAAGTCACTAATTCAGGCTCCCTCATTTTGCTCCTCTCTTACAGAAGACAACACTGGCCCTCGAAGAATGGCTTGCTAACCATTCTAAAAGCTGAATGGCCATTTTCCTAGTGAAACTCTGTCTTATATTACCAGTGACTATGCGCTTCAGAGTGTTGAAAGACTGGGAAATGTGGAGCAACTTATAATGGAGACGCTAATTTATGTTTTGCTTTTCTTCTTGTTTAACAAGACTGCAAACACTGCAGAGAGGTCATGACCCAGGCAAGTTCGGGCCTTGACTTGTTAAGCATCATCTTCAAGAAAACACCGAAAAACATTACCAAATAATTAAATTGTGCTGGGTCATTTTGTATATTAAATAGTGGTAGTACTCACGAGGCAGCTTTATCATGAAAAACCAGCTCTGAATATATTTAATATCCTAAATCACACTGGAGAACATTCTGGAGAAAAAGTTGCCAGCAGCATGAGGTGGGAAGGCTGGCTTTAAAAACAGAAGTAGAGCTCAACCCAGAAAGAGAAATCCAACTTGTTAATGTGTGGTTATCAGTCTGAATCTATAGTGCTAAAACATGCCCCTTGATGGGAAGAAAAGAGGCAGAGAGATAACTTACTTGGGAAAAAACTGTTCTCAGAATACTCTTTCCTGAGATTTTCTAGTTCTGATGCAATAAAGAAAAGGCCAAAATAAAATGACTATCTGCCAATCGGATTATGATAAACATTGTTCCAAGGTTAAATCAGTATTAGTTAACTAATTCTTACTACTATAAGAAGCAACTCAGGTGAAAACATTACCATGAAAAAGGCAGGACTCAGTCAGGTGTTGATCCTTCAAAAAAACACTTCTTTACAAGATGAAGAATGAGCCAAGTACTAAGCAGTATCTAAGCCTTTTGCCACACAAAGGACTAACCAGATAATCCACACCCTTTCATAGCTCCTGCCCATTGATTGGCCCCAATAAACTGATTTGTAACAAAAGTTCATGTGGAAGAAAGCTCTTTTTTTCCCTCTCCCTTAAATAAAAATGCCACCAATGTAATACTGCAGTGAAATGGAAGGGCTGATTTTAACCTGCTAACAAAAGTAAAGTCAGTTATGCAGTAAAGAAAGGCCGATTCTTTCCGTATCATTCAGTGCTGAGCAAGGGCAATACACCCTGGGTGAGAAGAATGAACCGGGAACAATTGGAAACCCTGAAATGGATTAAGAAGTGAGTGTGTCGGGAGCCTTAAACTTTATTTTCTCGTTGTTAGAATCTGAAGCTTTTGTAAATAAAAGTGAAGTTTCTCTGAATTTGGAATTTATAAGCCCAGGAAGTAAAAGATAAAATAGATTAGCTGATCAGATCATGAACACGAATTGACTCTGCTCAAGTATGTATGGAATTATGAGATTTGGTTTGTGCCTCCAAAGTGAGTACGATCCAGCTGGGGAGAGTGAGTCAACATTCAGAGACCAAGGAAGACGCCATCAAACAGGAAGGAGTAAAGGCACAGGGGCACAGCTTTACTGGCTGAGGGTCTTCTGGGAAGATCCCTGTAGTATCACAGAGACGCTGGTGAAGAGGAGGCCCTGGAGGAGCAGGAATGCGTCTCCTAATTCCCCTGTGGGTGGTGGAAGCAGCTGAGCTAGAGCACTAAGGGCTGAAAACAGAGTCTTCTTAGAGCAGAGCGGAGTAGGTAGCCAAAAAAAAGGGAAGACTCCGAATACTAAACTAAGGAAGGAAGTTTAGTATAAAAAGCAACAAGAAACTAAAGAAGGTGCTGGAGGAGGAAGAACTGTGATGAAGAGAAAGATGATCCTAGCAGTCTCATGCCAGGCGGTCCAGAGGCCTGAGGGGGCTGCAATGAGAAGGGCACCTCTGAAATAAGGTCTCAGAGCATGTGTGCCCAGGGAGGACCTGCATCTTTTCATCAGTGATGCACACACATGCCTCCCTTTTAAATGCAAGTCCAGGGTGGGCTGAAAGCAAGGGAGGAGAGGCAAGTTTCCTGACAGATAGGGGCTTGGTGCCATGGAACAAGTACAGGCTCCGTCATTCACACCTGGGTGATGTGGGTTAGATTACTGAACTTCTCAGCATCTGTCTCCTCCTCAACCATAAAAATGGGATTACAAATCCTATTTCTACCTGTCAGAGAAGAACAGGAGGTGAGGATACTTGGGGGATGGGAACCTCTGCCATCACTGTCAGGGGAGGCAGGAAGGAAAGGAAGTGAGATGGTCTTGAGAGGAACCTGAAAAGCCGTCCTCTGCCTGGGATTGGGATGTCAGGAATATGTGACCTCAGGTCAGGTGGATGAGCACTGGGCACCTGAGAATTCCTCTTTCTAACAAGGCAGGCAGGGCACTGGCCTCAAAAGATGCCGAGAGAGCACACTCTTCCAGAGGGGCAAGATGCACTCTGTTCAGGGGAGATGAGTGCTCCAATCTTCAGCTTAGCTAGAGTGACAGTGAGGCCCAGACGAGGCCTGAAGCTAAAGATCAAATACCCCTCAGAAGTAGCTGTGGCAGCGGGCAAGAGTGAGGCGCCTTGATGAGAGGCAGCAACTCGGAGGAGAAATCAGCTCAGGGCAGAGGCTGCGAAGCTTTCCTGATAAGAGGTGCTTCAGTTCATCCCATATACTAGTTTCCTTCTTGAAATGGGAGTAACAACTCATATTTTAATTTAGTTCAATGTAGATTAAAAGAAAACAATTCTACTTACCATAGAGCTTGTACAACTTTACCACTACATTTATTTGCAAGCCTGAATCTTGTTTCTAGCCTGCTGACTCCCTGGGGGCAGGGCCATGCTTGATTCATCTCCGTCCTTGCGGTTCAGAGCACAGCACGCCTGGTGCACGAAAGACACTCCCATGTTCCCTCTGCTGAGAATGCTTTTCCCTGATACAGCCACGTGGTTCTCTGCCTCAGAGTCAGAGCTCTGCTTGAGTGACACCTTCCCCATAAGGCCCACCTTTCCCATAAGACCCTTTTTCATCTCCCTTTATCAAGCTCTATCCGCCTCCCCCAACAGTAGGGATCACCTTTTAACATACTATATACTTAACTCATTTATTCTACTTATTTCTGGTCGTCCCTTGTGAGGACAGGACTTGTGTCTGTCTGATTTTATTGATGGGTCCAGGGTTAGCATAGTGCCTTGAACGTGGTGACCCATTAAATACACTTGTGTTGAATGAATGAATGGTGATCTCAGTGTAGGTGTCAAGGGCCACAGATCACTCCTCCACTTCTCTGTTACATTTTCTCTTCTGGTCCTGGAATAACACACACTATACTGGAATCTTCAACAGGAAAATAAGTACCTACAGTTACAGTGTCTATATCTCTTGAGTCCCAAGTGTTGAATACTGTATCAACAAGTTTTAAAGAAAACAATCTAGAATGAATGGCATGTATGCTTCATTTACAATGTAAGCAGATGCAAAGGATGTCAGACCACTTTCTTTTAGCTAATCAATTGATAGTCAAAAGTTAAGCTGTAACTATTCATTAATACAGACTACTCTCACAGAGAAGACTCATTAGAATCCATTACTTTAAAGCTGGCAAGATAAGTATTGTTACACATCTCCTACAGCTCTTGGTTTCCCCAAATCCAGGGGAAAATCTGACTACTATTAAAAACAACCAAGAGTCTGGACAGTGAAATGAGAGCAATGGGGCCTCTTTGCATATCCTGCATGTATTTGATTTCTCGATGCTCCAACGTCTGTAACTTTTTTTGGTAGTTAAATATTTCAGTTGAATACCAAAGGAAGGATGTTTCAAATAAATCATGCTACAACGAGGCAGACAACTACACTTAAACTCTCCATTAGATTTTACCCTGAAGCAAATTCTTAGTCTGCTGGCTTTGTAACCATCCTCCTGGTGCTGCCAGTAGGAAAGAGGTCAACAGGGAGGGGAATTCATGATGCACACTGACTATGAAATATGCAACTTCACCCCAAATAATTTAAAATAATTACTAAAGGCAAGAGCAGACCACTTTGAGATACTAAAGGATATCTTAGTACCAGTTTGTGAAAAAGACATGGAATCATCAGACTATCCTCAGAGCAGCTCTGAAAGCTTACCTAAGTTCTCTCCTTCCCTGTCTCCTCTCCTGGCTATTTTGTAGGTGAGAAACCGGGGTAAGCTTTTACATCCAGGGAGGGAGCTGCAACTAGAGTTCAGGCCTCATGGATATTCCCACTATGCTTTGCCGTCCATTTTTATTTGTGTAATCTTAAAATTCTATCAGCAGTGGCTGATTTCTTAATGATGAGTTAGATAGGTATACCACCTAGAAATTATAAATTATGACCTCTGAGGAGAAAAGGTTAAATAAATTTAAGAAAATAAAGACGTATGACCATGCCACAGTATTCTCAGTGCCAAAAAGGAGCAGTTTTGTGGGTGCTCTCATTAGAAACTTAACTAAAAATGATTCATCAGCGAATCCAGACTCCTTCACCTGGCATCTATGGTAGACTTTCCCTCCCTTCCTCCCTCTGCTTTTACCTTAAGATGCCCTAAAATGTCCCCTGTGCTCTAATCAGGTCCCTTTTCCTCTTCTTTCTCATTTAATTTCTACCTCTGTGGTTTTTTTTTTTAGCTGTGCAGGGTCTTTATTGCTGCCTGGGCTTTTCTCTAGTTGCAGAGAGTGGAGGTTACTCTCTAGCTGTGGTGTGTGGACTTTTCATTGCTGTAGCTTCTCTTGCTGCAAAGCACGGGCTCTAGAGCACAGGCTCAGTAGCTGGGGCGCACAGGCTTAGCTGATCCTCAGCCTGCAGGACCTTTCGGAGTCGGAATTGAACCCATGTCTCCGTCACTGTCAGGTGGATCCTTTACCACCGAGCCACCAGGGCAGCCCTGTGACTTTTTTGCTTGTTTCAGAATTCACTAGTAATTTATTATATTTTTTAAAGCTTTACCAATAATTAATACTAAAAGAATGTCAAGTCAAAGAAAAAGGTGGACATTAAGGGATAAACTGATTTAATAAATGTCGTAAGGCTTTATTATCTGTAGAGATGACATTTGCCAGTAGAACTTATACATCAGGAGAAAATTTAATTTTAAAGTCATTTGACTTAAAAGCCATTTGACTTTTTAAACTTATTTTGTATTGGGGTATAGCCAGTTAACAAAAATGTTATGATAATTTCAGGTGAATAGGGAAGAGACTCAGCCATATATATCAGTTCACTTGCTCAGTCGAGTCCAACTCTGTTACTGTTAGTCAAGCAGCAAATTAATTCCAAAGGATTGGAACTTTGATAGTTATATTGTTGAGTTAAAAGTGAATACAACTGTATACACATTAAGTTTTTCTTTTTCCTGATTATAAAGTAATAAATGCTTACTGTAGAAAATGTATAAAATACAAGAAATAATAAAGCAGAAAATCCCACCCATAATCTACCATCTAAGATAAGAGCAGTTATCTTTAAGACAGAGAAACAGAACTTTTACTTTTGCTTTCATTTCACTCTTTAAAAAAATTATTTTGTGCCATTTTAATATGAACATCAATTAAAGAATAATAAATGCATTAAAATATTGGGAGGCTGAGCACAAACTTTTCTTTCAAAAAGTTTGGTGGCCCTAGATATAAAGATAATCGCAGAAAACAATTCTGGCATATTCCCTCCAGCCCTTTTTCCTTTATAGCTGAAATCACACCTAGAGAATAACTGAGGATTAAGTGGAAGGTGATCTGATCGTTAGGCAGGCAGTTTCTGACACTGGCCCAGTTTATACAGATACTGGGGGTCACTAGCAGACAGCCACCCAGCTTCTCATCTCCCTGCTCTGGATGGTGTTTCTCCCTGTCCTCCCTCCCCATGATTACTCCTCTCTCAGGGAACCGGCACCCTCTTCCACTTGCTGCAGGGCCAGCCCTGGCAGGGTCTGTGGGAGCGTGACGGCTGGCAGGTAGAGGCCAAGGAAGGTGTCGTTCCTGCTGATGTGTCTACAGGGCTGGCTTCTGGCTATCTGGAGCCTAGCTCTTTTGATATGGATTAGTTACTCTGTTGGTTTTATATATTTCTGTGTGTGAGGAAAGACAGGAGTCAGAGTTTTCTTTAAAGTGAATACTAAACTGAGTTGTGATTTGTAGTTTACAAAGAATTATAATCAACATTTATCTTATTTAATTCTTACAACTGTTCCCAATTTACAGTGAGAAAATTGAGGGTCAGAAATTAAGTGACTGGATTCAAACTCAAGCTTTCCAACTCCTGAGCTCTCATTTACACTGCCAATGCCAGTTCTATTAATACATGTAGTTAAGACCCACCAGCTTCAAGACGTCCATTCAACAAATAGTATTATTTATATAGCCTAAATAGGTCTGGAAAGAGAGAGAAGAGAGGAAGGAAAGGAGAGAGGGCGGGTCCACACAGATTGTCTGGAGCTTTCCCTGTGAAAAGCACTCTTGCCATTCCCCAATGTGAGAGGTAGGCAGGACTATCAAGATGAAAAATGGTCACAGACCAAGTTGTGACTTACAGAGATCAAGGCCATGCTCCACCCATATTCTAATAACTATCAGGAATATTGACAGACCTTTGTAAGGTCCTCCTTAGTGGTTCTTCCTAACCAATAGTTGTTATGCCATAACATTATAAACCCCAAGGAATCTCCAAAGGCCTGTATATTTGCTTTGGGGACAGGAATGTAGGAGAGAAGCTGTGAAGCACTATTCAGTTCTACTTGGATTAGAAGGAAAAAAAGGAGTGGTGGGGGGCAGTCTTGGAGGCCTAGTGTAATGGGCAGTGTCCTTAGGACCCCACAATCCACCAGAAGCCCTGGTCCTCTCTCTACTCCTCATGCTGCTGAACTCTGAAATTCCTGTTTCTACTTCATTCTCCCTTTTATAATAGGGATCTCCAATCCCTAGATCAAGGTATTTGTCTTAGGACTCTGAAAGCTTCTGAATTTCAGTGAATGGGAGATGGGGAAGTAGAGTGTCTCTATTTCTTTTGCCAGTATTGCTAGTGAAGGAATTTGAACCTGGGCATTCCAACTTGGAACACAGAACTCACTTTCCGTGGAAATGTGCTATATACAGCAGTTACACTCTGTATTTTTCCTAACTTACATGCTAAAAAGGTTCTGTGGACTATCTAAAGGCACCTCTCTTCTTGAAACAACTGGGAGATAGATATATTTCCAGTTCTATACAATAGCCTTAATAAAATACTAAACCTCTAAGAACTTTAAAACAGTAAGAAAACAGGAAGAAACAGAATCTTAGATGTCAACCCTTGGCTCCAAGCAATGGGAACATTCAAATCACTCAAGAGAAACATTGATCATTTTTTAAGAATAAGATTCTTTACAAATGACATTCTCTGTGGACAACACTATACTCCAACTTCTCAGTAACTCTGTGCTTTTCACAATAAGGCATTAATACCTTATGTCTGTGCAGCCCACAGGTTTATACAGAACTTACACTATGTCCACTGGCCGTCCATGGGGTGGGTAAGGAGGAATCATTGCCATTTTACAGATGAAGAAATAGACACAAAGATGTTAAGGGGCTAGTTGAAGACTATAAGGCCAGATGTCTGTGCTAAGACTCAAACTCAGGTTTTCTGACTCCAAGTCCAATACAATGAGTAAGCTGTGCAGAGTACACTCATAACTAGATTCATGGCCTCATGGAACACTAGGATGGTAGAATCAACACTTCTCTAATAAATGCTGATGTCATGTCACAGTAATATATCAATATTTAAGGCAATGAGAACTATGGTGTTGGATAAGACTCTTGAGAGTCCCTTGGACTGCAAGGAGATCCAACCAGTCCATCCTAAAGGAAATCAGTCCTGGGTGTTCATTGGAAGGACTGATGCTGAGGCTGAAACTCCAGTACTTTGGCCACCTCATGCGAAGAGGTGACTCATCGGAAAAGACCCTGATGCTGGGACGGATTGGGGGAAGGAGGAAAAGGGGACGACAGAGGATGAGATGGTTGGATGGCATCACCAACTCGATGGACATGGGTTTGAGTAAACTCCGGGAGTTGGTGATGGACAGGGAGGTCTGGCGTGCTGCGATTCATGGGGTCGCAAAGAGTCGGACACGACTGAGTGACTGAACTGAGTGACTGAACTGACTGAGGCAATGAGAAGATATTTTGTCTCAACAACATTAGCATTTCTCTATGGTTAAGATTTAGAGATTGAATCCTGAGATACCTATAAATGGTATAATTTTTGTATTTAATTAATATGTATTATAGATGTGCTCTACTGAAAAACAAAACCTCTATTTAGAAAACATGGTTTTACTGTGGCTGATTCATATCAATGTACGCAAAAATCACCACAATATTGTAAAGTAATTAGCTTCCAATTAAAATAAATAAATTAATTTAAAAAATAAAATATAAAAAAAAGCAAAAAAAGAAAACATGGTTTTATTTAGCAGATATTTGTAGCAATGTTTTATAAAAGGACTCACCAAACTTCTTTCACTGATTTTGATGAACTTAAAACTGTTCTATACACACACACACGTGTATGTATATATATATATATATATATATTTTCAACTTACACAGAACTTTCTGAAATAATCTACTAAGCGAAGTATACTTTTAGAGAATTTATTTATAAACTATAGTAGCCATCTAATATCACTGACTTAACAAATGGGAAAACTGGGCTACTAAACTGTCAATCATCACCCAGATTTTTTTCAGTAAAGAAGTCTAATGCAAAAGTCACCACATCAGTGATTACAATTAATGTGTCTGGCAAAATGACTAAACCTCTTTCCTAAAGTGGTTATATATCTTATTGAGTCATATTATAGTCATTAGCCCGAGTTAATTTTGAACAGATAGACAAGGAGATATTCGTGTTTAGGCCTGCATGATTTGGAGTCTCTTCCATTATTTGCTTATTTCGCTAAAGCAACCCAAAGCCTGAGGAGTTGCTTAATATCACCAAGACTTCCTAATAATATATCTGAAGTAAGATTGCACTGAGATATCATATAAGGATTACAGGAAAAGCAATCTTGTCTAGAGATCGGTGACCTTAAATGAAACCCATGGAGAAACAAGCATGTCTGCCTGAATTCCCATCAGGAAATTACTAACGGTCTTATTGGTTCACACATTACACCCTTCCCAGCTCTAAGCCCTACTTCTTTCTTCTCAGGTTAATATTCCTAAGTGCCAGAGCAGTGAGGAAGGAATTTTTCTCAACAATTTTATTTTTTAGCTAAAAGTCTTAACAACTGTGAGGTATTTTGAGGTCTACTTCAGTAATATTGCTATTAATTTGGAGTGGTCTTCTTTTGTAAAAGTTCACAGTTTCCAAAGATTTTGCCAGCTGGAATGCTGTGAATAAATTATAAATGTTCTATGGTATCAAAACTATTCAGCCCTTGGGACGGGGGTTAGCACTTGGTGGGGCTGCACCTCTGGCTAGCTGTGACTGGCCTCATCCACTTACCCAACTATATCATCAGATGTTATTATTTTCTATATGCCGTGATACGAAAAAGGCTGGGAAGCACTGAAGTGAAAAAGCTGTGGTTCTCTGTAAGTTACAAGGTTACTCTGGTACATATGGATGAGATCTTCCAAACTGATTTGCAAAAACTGTCAGGTAAACATTAAGGCAGTCGGGTTAATGGGCTTAACTGCTCTCACACTTGTTGAGGAAACTAGGAAGTCATGTCATTTCACAGCTGAGGAGTTCCTTTTCAGGCACTTTGTCTCCCGGAAGGAAAAAAAAAAGAAGGTGCCAGAGGAGATCTAGGAGGAAAATAACAAAGCCATTCGTGTTACAGTTTGCAAGAAGGTTTACCTGGCCTTACTGCCTTACTACTGCCTCTTTCTTGACGGGAAGAGACTAAGGCTTTCATCCTCCTGATCCTGAAAAGCACATTCCCCTCGACTTCCATAAATCTGCAAAACTTGAAAAGAGCCCCAGTGTCATCGAGCAAAAGAGCCGGCTTTAGGAATCTCACTGGAAGGAGGGGTGTCTTCAAGCCTCTCACTGCTAAGCCGGACATTTCCTAACACTGGATAAATTGTACGTCCAGCTCAGGGAGGGTGAACTGCAGTGGTCTTTTACCCTCCAAGCCAATTGTTAGCTTTTCACAGGAATCAGCAGGGAAGCACATGTGAAACCTCTGTGGTGATGGTGAGCACCCCCATGCCTTGTGTGACTCTGCATGTAGATGAAGCAGGCTGGGAGCTTTCTTAGCTACTGCTGCTGAGTTCTCAGAGCAGCCCTTTTCTCCAGCGTGGCTCCCTGCTGGGACAGCCCTTTTCAATTTTTCTATCCCCCCTCGATCTCTTCTCCTGCAGAACACAGGGAAACTTGATTGAAATAAAGACCTCGGGAACATGTTTTATTTTCTCCTGTTCAATCCATTTTAGAAAAGCTTTTAATTGGTTTTAAAAAGATGCTAAACAAAATGTGATGATGTTTTTCAGTCTTCATGAACTACAGATACCACTTTTTATACTTTCAAAGGGCTAATAAATCAATCATGAAATTAACTCTCCAGCTAAATTGAAAGCAAATCCACTGAATACCGGGTTCATTAAAAATCTATGCATTTACTTAGAAAAATTTAAAATTCAAAGAAAATTATCCTAGTAACTGAAATCTGACTTGAATTTTTAGTCCTACACTGAAAATCCAAGACCAAAGCAATCACAAAGGAAAAAAGGAGGGCTTGTGAACCAGTTTTAATAAAGCCAATTTACAACGAAGGAGGAGAGGTGGGGGATGGGGAGAAGCAGAAAAGAGAATATCCTGATCCATAACAACATAGTGCCCCTGAAGGGATCCTTTTATTTCAGCATGTGCACACATGCACACACAATTTTTCTATGTGAAAGCTGAATTACAACAAATGCAAAATTAAAGATTCTGTGACTGATAATGATTATTGTATTGTATGTATGTACAGTTCCTCTTTTTAAAGAAAAATGCCTACAACTTTTCTGTTTCCTTGACAGTGATAAAATAATAGCTTTCTATCTACTAAAAGTCTACGCATCCCTACAACATTGGGATTCATACACTTTTAATATTTAACTGCAAACAGCTGAAAAGCCTACACGATAATGCTTTGGCAAAGTGAAGGCTTCTACTTCAGAATGACAAAGTCTTGACACTGGATCACCTTGAAAAAGTCTCCCTTATTTTCTTCAGAGGATACAAACTAATTTAAAAAGTCAGATGGCACAGAGAAACCACATTTTTATTTTGTTAAATATATGCCAACTAGACATATCTTAAGCATTCATTTCTTCTGCCACTGACTCTCTTACACAGCAGGTCATCCAGCAGTCCAGCTCAGAGCCACCCAATTCTGATTAAGGACAGGCTGGTATTTTATTAGAATCCCCGCCACTTCCGATCACTAAGGCAACCAGATCTGCCTTTTACTTCTTACATGTTCCTATATTCTTCCTTTCCAATCCTTAAGAGAAATTCGTTCCACATCCCTTTCTAATGATCCAACTCCTGTTTCAAAGATTTCTCCCAAGCTGGGTCATGTACGTTTACTCCTTACATTCAGCTCTTCATAGAATCCTCCTTTCTTCATTTAAGCTTCTGAAACTATCTATCATAACAATTTTATTAAGATGTAACTCCTATTAACACAAAGTTCACTGACTTAAAGTGTACAGTTCAATGGTTGTTAGTAGATTGTGCAGACATATGCAACTATCACTGGACTCAGTTTTAGAACATATTCATCATGCCCCAAAGAAACCCAGTATCCACCAGCAGTCACCTCTCATTCTCCTTACCCACTCCTCCAGTCTCAGGCAACCACTGATCTGGTTTCTGTCTCTATAGACTTGCCAATTCTAGGTATTTCACATAAATGGAATCATACAATATGTAGTCTTTTGTGACTGGCTTCTTCTGCTTAGCATGTTTTCAAGGTTCATTCACGTTATAGCAAGTACTCAGCATTTTTTTTAAATGCCAAATAATACTCCATTATATGTATATACATTTATTTTATTTGATGAACATTTGGGTTGTTTCCACTTTTTGGCTATTATGAATAATGCTTCTATGAACATTCATGTACAACTTCTTGTGTGGATATATATTTTCATTTCTGTGTGTTATATACCTAGAAATAGAATTGCTAGGGCACGTGGTAACCCTATCTTTAAGCTTTTGAGTGCTAGACTGTTTTCCAAAGTTTGGACAGTTTACCTATTCCCACCAGCAGTGTATAAGGATCCAATTTCTCCATCTGCATGCCAACACTTGTTATTGACTTTTTTTCCTTGGCCATGCCACATGGCTTGTGGGATTTTTTTTTTAGTTCCCTGACCAAGGGTTGAACGGTACAGTGAGAGATCAGAGTCCTAACCACTATACATCCAGGGAATTCCCCTGACTTTTTAATCATGGTAATAAGATAATGTTCCTTTCCTCAAAGGTCTTACAATTATTTTTATAAAACAGAAACAGTTATTCCTAGGTCTTTATTCAAGATTTTGGAAGTCATTTGTCAATGTGTTCTATTTATTTCTAAAAACACTCACTTCTCTATTTTCAGCTTTAATATAACCTAAAACTTCAACTATTGGGAGTAACAGTTTACAGGAAAATGATGTAAAAAATCCTTCATAGTGCAAATATACAGTAAGGTTTCAAGATTGTTGTAGGTTATATTTCTCTTCACTAATCTAAAAAAAAAAAAATAAACCCTAGAAAATCAAGACAAGTCCTCTACCTTTAGGTCTAACACATACACACATACAGTTTTAACTGTTAACTTAAATATCAGATTCACCAGCTTAACCTTAAATATTTTCCATACAACTTGCTTTATGTCTCTAACTTCAAATATGGAATTTCCATACAGTTTTTTAAGTTAGTATGTCACCCCTTTGTATCTGCCTTTGGTTGGCATTTCTTCAAGGTTACAACATGCAGAATCAACCAAGAGAATTCATGTCTTGTGTCATAGCCAAACATGCTCTGGCAGCCTCACCATAATTAACATATTTAACCAACCCTCATAGGTCAGTTTAAATGTGTTAAGCTATCAAAATCACCAGTCTCCAACAGCCACATCAGTAAAAATGGAACCAGGGGAACCAAGATCCTAGCTCTAAACTCACCCTCAAAAGTGCCACATGATATGAGAAAAATTCAAACTCATCTGTAAAAACTAAAAACAAAACAAAACTCCCTGCAGGACATAAATTTCCCCAAATACAAACTCTTAGAAAAATCTATGAAAGATGGAACAAATGGGAACATGTATTTAATCACTTCTACATTAATATCATGTATTAATATCGCTCATGGGAGCAGGGGTGGGAAGGGATGTGTAATATGGTGGTGAATTTATAAAGGAACAAAACAGAATACTAACTGAAACTGGAATTTTGAGATTTTCAGAAAAAAAATGGAAAACTTCTCTGATTGAGAGAAGTGATTAAGAAAATTATTTACCTTAAGACAGAAGGCCAGCCTGGATGACCTTGCAAAATCCCTTCAACAAGATAATTTTACAAGTTTTTGATAATCTGCTTATTGAGAGAGTGCACCATTGTATAATTTACTGGAACAACTCTGTAAAAATGTTCCTTATATTATTTTTACCTGCGGAGGCGCCTTTTTCAGTAAGACAAGAAGAGCCTGTAGTACCAGATTAGAAAATCGAGGGCCAATAGGGACATAATCTGGAAGAGAAACATCGCTGTGTTTAGGGATTCGATATACATATGCACATATTCCAAACATACAGATTTTTCTGCATCAAGAGTAAAAACAGTCCTAAATAAAAGTCGTGTAACTAATGAGAACAAGAAAAAAGCTTCTAAATATCCATTTTGTGCTTGTGTAGACATCTTTGTCTGATATTCAGAGACAGTTTTTTTAAAAGGGGAAAAAAAAATCCCCAGGTCTATTGACTAAACATTTCCAAGAAGTTATCGCAAACCTTGGCAAATACAGGTGAGTATACAAGGCAACAAAACAAGATACTAGAAAACGGACAGAAGGGGAAGTAACAAGTAGTAATAATGGAAGTAAGGTATTTTGACACAAGTGAAATGATGGTAAAGCCGTGAAGACTGGCCCACAGGTGGCGAAGAACGGGGAATTTCTCAGAGAACTTTCTATCTGTTAAGCTCCTACTCATCCTTCAAGATTCGGCACAAATGTCACCCCTCTGCTTTCTCTGGGTACCGCGTGTGCGCCCTCGCCCTGAGCTTACCGCTGCCTTCTAGCAGCAGCCCTCTGAAGTCAAAAGTGATCTTCCCTTTTCTGAAAGCCCAGAACACGCGGCACGTTCTACTTTATATTAATTTTTGCTGATGTATGTCATAATGAGAGCATCTTACTACTTATTTTTCTGAAGCCCTAATGATTCTAGCCCAGTGGTAAGGGCTCAGCAAATGCTTACCAAATAAATGAACCAACATGAACAGATAATAACTATTCATACAAGTGAAAATATACTCAGAGGGCAAACATTCTTGACACAGTATTGTTGCTATGACCACACATCTCAATTGTGTTTAGGTAAAGGAGTTTGCGCAGAGCTATGAGTATGTGCCTAAATGCTTTTAAAGAAATAATCCCAGAAACTGAGATGAACTGTATCAAAAAATAGCAGATCCAAAACCCAGGTCACCAGATAAAACTATCTATTTAAGAAGACCTCCTATGTACACCTACTTTGTTTTATAACAAACACTACCTTAGGAAACAGGAAAATAGATCATAGAGGACATAAAATAAGTCTCAAAATTGCAGGGGAAATGTAGTAAGAACAGTTAATAAGAAATCATTACTATACCATTATAGACCCCTTAAGAAAGAAGGGGGTTAGTTAACCAGGCATTGGTAGTATTTTCAGATATTTATTAAGTTACCAGGTGGGATCAACTTCAATCAATTTTGTTATAGCATCCTGAGCCATTGTTATAATGAATTTATCCCAGATTTATCTAGTTTGTGTGAAGAAATAAAATATAAGAGTAACAGCACTGTTTTGGCATTTATTTGTGGAGTACACCTTATGAGCTGAGTACAGGGACTGTTTTATTTATCTTTGTATTCTATAGGCGTGCACTTAAACATAGGAGATGTTTAATAGGTATTTTAAAAAATTACTTTAGAGCACTTGTAATTTTCAGAATGTTTTTAACTTTCACAACATTATCTCATTTCTGTCTTCACATTTACTCTGTGGGATAACTAAGGAAGAGAATACAGTCTGTGCTTCATCTGAATGGAAACTGAGACAGAGCTGACAACCTCTGCCCCAAGTGTTACTGCTAACTTGTAGCTTTCACTCCAGCCCTAAGCTCTTCTTTCCTTAGTTCTGACCCAGTTAGCAAATGGAACTTCTGAGCTACAGGCAGCTCTGAGATAGAATACAGCAAATATATCCATCAATGAAAATCACTAATCATTTATTATGGTCAGGGAATTTTGCAGAAGATACAAAATATGAGACATGGAGCCTTATAAAAGTTATGGTCATAAGGCATATTTACCATTGACACCACTGTTGACTTCAGATATAAGAGAAGTTATATTTCCTTATTAGATAAAGAAAGCTATTTCTATTGCCCTATGGACTATAAACACCTGTATTTTCTCTTGTAATTTGTGAGACATTAGCTGTAATGTGGCAAGGACGGTACAATGGCAGAAGTGATGACTCACCAAGCAGTCTCTCAATGTCATCCACAACCACACAACTGAGCTGGGATTTGTATGCATCATCAAAGATCTAGAAGAAAAGCAAAACCACGGATTATCTCACTGCCCTAAAAAATTACAAGAATTTCCAAGAAGATAAAATTGAGCTAATTCTTGACCAATGCCCCTCCATCCCAAAACACAGTAAAACACCCAATATTTCTAGTATTTTAAAGAAGTTTTATTTATTTATGGCTGCGCTGGGTCTTTGCTGCTTTGTGAGGGCTTTCTCTAGCTGCAGCGAGAGGGGATGGGTGGTGGACAGGCTTCAGTAGTTGCAGCATGCAGGCTCAGCAGTTGTGGCAAAGGGGCTTAATTGCTCCATGGCATGTGGAATCTCCCCAGACTAGGGGACTGAACCCTTGTGACTTGCACTGGCAGGTGGATTCTTAGCCACTGTGCCGCCAGGGAAGTCCCACCCAATATTTCTGACTACACAAAATTAGACTTTAGTAGATAACAGGACTTAAGAAATTCAAGAGTTCTTACAAATTTACAAGTGAGGAAATGGAGACCCGAAGCAGCTAAATGACTTGCCCAGGACATCACAGCTGGATCACAGCTGATCACAGGGAAGGTAAGGCTACTTTCAGCTCCAAGGGCTGGATGCGTCACACTGGGGCGTGCTCAGGAAAAACTGGAATTTATCAACTGACAAATCCATCAAGTTTATCACAATGGTCTCTCCTCTCTCTGTCAGGGGCATGACTTCAGTTCTGTGACTCAAGGGCTAAACGGAGCCACAGGAATGTGCAGGGTAAAACTGAATGTCATTTTATTAGTGTAGGAACTGTGGCCCTGTCAAACAGGAATAACATTGAAAGCAGAGAATTCTGTCAGCCCAAATAAGAGTGTAACAGCCAAAGTGTCTACAAAAGAATTAAAGTTAAGGATAAAACATCAGATAGAGGCATCGTTAGAACTAGACAAAAGATGACAGTACATTATTTTAAGATAGCCAAATAAATGGAAATCAAGCAAGCAGTGAAGGAGGTTGTTATATCCTGGCAAGGAAGTAGCAATTTCAAGCCAGATAGAAGAATTAATTCTTTTTTAAGTTGAATATAAGTGCTCAAAGTCTTGAGACCAGCGTTTTTCTAAATGTTGGCGGTTCCTATTCCAGTGCTCAGTGTAGCCCACCGGTTTCATTTCTAAGAATTAATCCCTGCATTCCAGTCCAATCTGACTGATGAGTAACCTCAAGGTACCAAGATGGTAACCACCACTCTCCTGATTTTGCTTGGTAGTAGCATGATATTCCTTACTGGGTACCTTTTAACTATAGAAGATAAAGAATTAGGTACAGGAATAAAGTAAATTAAACCTATAATATTAATCTTTTTCACATTATGTTTAAAGACAACCTGTGAATATGTGGTCTTTAAAGCATTTGTGACAATTAAGAAAATTTACTACGTTAGATTAATAGATTAGCCTTGCTAGTTCAATTTAAAACATGCAGTTGACTAATTAATTTTGATAAACTTTAATGCTGGAAGGTGAAATATAACTTTAATAGTCTTGCAAACAGTAACCTGAGATTCACCATAATTATATTATTGTGTGTGTGTGTGTGCTCAGTCATGTCTGACTATTTGCTACCGCATGGACTGTAGCCTGTCAGGCTCCTCTGTCCATGCTTCCATGGACAAGATTTCCAGGCAAGAATATTGGAGCAGGTTGCCATTTCCTACTTCAGGGGATCTTCCCAACCCAGATATTGAACCAATATCTCTAGCTTCTCCTGCACTTGCAGGCAGATTCTTTACCACTATGCCACCATATTGTTAATTTATTAAATAAATGTAATTACAGATTTACTTTGAAACTTAGTATGTTTTGCTTGTTAAACAACTGAAGTACTTCAAAGAGAAAATAAAAACATTTTAAATGTCTAAGTACAGTTTAAAATATTTAAAGAAATTGAAGTTGTAAAAATCTCTTTTTAAGCTACCCTTTACTTGGCTTATAAAAAGAATAAAATAAGTGGATTATTTTTAAAGTTTAAGTTTTCTTTTGTGTTGAAAACCTGGATTTTAAATTATATAATTTTAATATGTTGAATTTTAATTTTCTAGACCTCTAACTAGCTACACATGGTCTTTTCTATGCTCAAAAAGTCACTCTCAAAGATGCAAAAATAAATAAATAACCCCCAAAAAACTCATCAACAAAAATAAACCCAAGAGCAAAATGTCAACTCATGTGACAATCTACATGGTAAGTTCCTCCCTAACACACTGTATATTCTTTAAGGTAGGAACTGTCTTTCTTAGCATTATGTCTTCAGGGTCTGATGCTTCACTGGTGCCTAATAAACATCTGCTGCATATATGTGGGAAAGAATGCCTCTGCTGCTTTTCTTTGCACCATCCCCTATACCCGTCAGTCATCTACCCTTTCATCCTTAGCCATCTGTCTCCTCATTGGATTGTGAGGTGGATAAAACCTTTATTCATGTTACCCCTCTGTATCCAGCACAGAAGAGTATTTATCTGCTCAATGGATTCAAAACACAAAGTTCTAATTTCATCCTGTCATAAGTTACTTGCCTCTCTTCTCCTTCGGTATAGCATTTTCTATTGTGTATATATTACAGATTCATAGTATTCTTCCTTATATTACATCAGATTGTTAGCTCTTTGAAGGCAAGTACTGTTGTATTTATCTCTGTATCCATGTCACTTAATATGATGCCTTATCAGAAAGTGATCAATAAACCCTTATTGAAGGAATACACTGAAATATATGCATTAAAGTCAAGTAGACATACCAGGGCAGTAGTTGGAGATGCATGACTGAAGTCAGAGTATGGACATCTCATTCAGGGCAGTGAATGCTGAAACCATGAGAGGGAAGAAATCTTCAAGGAGCAAAGGTAGAAGCAGAAGAATAAAGGGCCAAGGCCTGAATCTTGGAGCGCTGTTCTGTTAACTCATTTAGCAAATATTTCTGAATTCATATCGTGTGTCAAGCACTAATGAAGGCAATGGAGAGAGTAAAAGCTAAGGTCACTTGTGACTATGATGAAGCACAGCCTGATGAGGTTAGAGGAGACACAAGAGGGTGTGATGGCGCACAGCCCAGGAGCTGTGGGAGTCTGGGGTCATGCCACGCACATCCTAGTGCTCTTTCTGGCACGTGGTCAGACTGCACTTTCCCAACCCCTCTGGAGTCAGGGATGGTAATGGGATTTGCGTTGGGAATGGGAGTGGAGTATTCCACTTTCTGAAAGGAGCTTCGAGAGCCATGGCTTGGTTTATTGTGCTTTCTTTCTCCTGGCTTGGCTATTGTGGAATCACACGTGCCATGGACCCACTATTACCTATTAGCTTGAGTCTCTGAGAAGCTGCAGCAGAGCTTCCCCTCTGAGTTATGGTGGACATGGAGTGTGAACAAGAAATAAACTCTGCAGTGTTAAGCCCCTGAGATTTTGGGGGCTATTCATTATAGCAGCATAATTTAGCCTATTGTAACTGATATAAAAGCTTATGAAATTGATGATGGGTCTCCTAAATTCAGGAAGTGACATTTAAGCTGAGAACTGAAGGATGAACAATTCACTAGGAAAGGGGGGAGAAAGTGATCTAAGCGGAGCATATCAACTATAAGGAGGCACAGAGAAAATCCAGGAGCACTGCAGGAACTAACAGTCAGTAAGAACTAGAAGGAAGAAGGGTCAGCATCGGCGCTGTGTGCATGGGGCATGGTGGGTGAGAGATGAAACAGAAGAGAAACAGAGAGACAATGGAAATGCTTAGATGCTGTTCCACTGCGGGTCTTTGCTCTTTTTTTGAAGACTGGACTAACAGCAGCCAGTGTGGCAAACTCGGGTGATTTCTAGAAGTCATTAAAAATAATGCTTGGCTCTTTTAAAACATTTGCTCAGAATTCTATTGATATGAAGGGCTTTGATGCAAGCATATCATTCTGTCTGACAGACTGTAATATCGTGGAGTTGAGTCACAGGGGCCCAGGACATCGTGGATGGGCTACTGCAGTAGTTCTACACTTTCTCTGAATCAGCCCTTCTTCCTGCTCAAAGCTTATGGAGTTTATAAACATTACTTAGGACAGTGCTGGGGACCGAAATAACAATAAATTTTCACCCATTTATCTCAGATACTGTGATTCACAAAGCATTTCAAATCATTTCACAGCTGACTGCATGGGCTACCTCTAACATTTTAGAAGAAAATACCTACAGCCTTTAATGTAGTCTGTTTTGTTTTTGTTTTTTTACAGACAGTTCTTAATGTACTAATTACAACCATGGGGAGAGGAGTACTCGCCGCTAACTCTCTTAACAACATACTAACCATGACAAAGGCTATGCAATTCCAGTTGTAACTTGACCAGTTTCAGTTGACTCTGCTTTAATTTAAATACACACACATCTTTCACTTCTCACACACATTCTTTCCCATAGGTAGTCACAGGTGTAAGATAAGGTCACCACTATTCTCCTGAATCCATGTTTCTGCCTAGTCGCCTAAGCCTCTTCATTCTTGGCTTCCTGGCCCCATGCTAAATAAGGAGATACCCGGACTCTATTGGCAAGTATATGCAATTAGCTGCCAGACTAAAATCTGAGATATTTACATACTGAGTGGGGAAGTTCTACCATAACTGCAGATAGATAAACCCCAAAAGGAGGAGAGGTACTAGAAGGAGAGATGCAAAAAAAGTAAAACTGTCCAAATTGCCTTAGCTCAGACACAACAACTAAAGTGCTGAACTTGTTATCAGTAATAGCACCCAGGGAATACACACTGCCTTCTCCAGACCAAAAGCCAAAACAACATTTAGCCAGGTGGGCTGAAGCTGGGGCTACTGGTGGTATCTTACAGACTCTTTAAAAAATTAACTTAAATTCTGATCCTTTCATGTAGTAAGATGAAAGTACGATGCTCAAGTTTTTCCTGCTGGAGAGGTTATCAGTAGGAGATCACAGAAGGTATCATGCAAAGTAGGACACTTGAAAGAGGGTAGTTGTTAATAATCCTGCTAAAAAAACAGGTAAAAACCATGACTGCACACAGCAGATTGGAGGATATGGTCTTCCCAGCTCTATCAGGGAGTTTCCTAGAGCATGTAAACTTATCAGAATATATGTATCCTGAGAGTCAGGTAAGAAGTCTGAAAGTGAAGGCTGAAGAAAAGAATGGGGAGAATGAAAGAAAGAAAAAAAGTGTGGAGAAGAGTGACAATAGTCAACAGGGCAAAAACGAGAGGTCTACTCTAGAAGATGAAGACTCTAGAAAACACAAAAACCCATAGTCTACTTAGCTGTGGACATAAGGAGACTGTCAGCATGGACCTCTTTGGTGCCTCCTCTCTTGTGTGCAAAGGCAGGCTGTGGGTCATGAGAGATGACCTAAAACGTGGGGAGCCTGGGCCTGTGGCAGGAGCATGCTGGACGCACTGTGAAAGGAGGAATGGAGCTCCTGTTGCCGAGGGCTTGGGGGCAGGTTTGGTCATGGACCTTGAGGGCGCCGAGAGCTCTCAAGGCACTGAGCCCACTCCTGGAATCTTCATATGAGCTGGGAACCACCTGTGTATAGGGGGTGGGCAGCAGCTGCAGCCTCTGGAGTCTACATGAATGTAAACGGGAACACGCCAGCATTAGCTCCACGTTAATCCCAGCCTCTCAGAATCACAAACCCCAGCAAAGCAAACTCCAAGTAGAGTCTGTCCTCCATTTTCTAGAACCTCTTTAGGGCTCTGAGGTAAGTGAAGCCAAATTCTCTGGTTCTTTCGGGGCTGAAAGAGTTCACCTCAATTCAGAAGTGGTTGGCATGAAGTACCGAGTGAGTAGGAATCTGTTGACAGTAGGAATTTGATGACTTAGAAAATCCCCAATGTAGTAAATCTGTCAGCAATTAGCTGAAAGCATACTCTAATCATATTTGGTAGCACATAAAAATGTAAGTGAGCAAATTCAAATCGGTGCTATCAGTAATAATCTCTTGTTTCTAAAAATAACTTGGGAGTAGACCAAGCAAACATTAGCTGTCTTCTAATGAAACTGACTCAGGAAGTGGACCTAAACTTTTGGCAAAGTGCTCAAGCTTTCTGGAAATGACCTCAAATTCCCTTATTTGTTCTCCCTGCTTTTCAGGAAAAATTCTTACATTTTCACAAAACATGAGAGACAGACTGGGATATCTTTAATAACATAAGAAGTCACAAGGTCTGAAAGTTAAGTTCTACTGAAGAGCTGCACAATCCTCTTTTGCGTGCCAGACAGATACAACCGTCAGAAGACAAAGTATATTAAACAAAAAGAACAGGTGCTTGCCCCCCGCCCCCAGAGCAGTACAGGGACCTGTGGTCACTTACAGGGTGTCCACTTGTCAGTTACTGCAAGCACAATCTTCAACAAATCAGCTACATGATATATTAGGATGTTAACCAAAAACACCCAAATTCTGTTGCTTAGTAACTGCTGTCTAAAGATCCAATTTCCAGCTCTGCTCTTTGTATGGACTAAACCATGAAAAGAGGAGGATTAGGCACCATGATTCTGTTCTGTGCAGACTACAATTTGCAGTGGGATTTACAGGAGGATATTCAAAGAAGATTATTTCTATCTTGCAAAGCTAGTGGAAAGGAAAATGTCTTCCATTAATTTTCAGTCCTTTTAAAAACAAGACTATATGACCTTACTAATGGGTATAGTTTTAGAAATCACAATTTTTTTACTCAATTTTGTTCAAACAATGTAATCACATCAGATTGTCCTATGTCATCTCTGTACTGACTGTATACTCAGAAAGCATACTAGTTAAAATCAAGATCTACTGCATTGTTATTTTTTTCATTTAATGCCATTAACAGAACTAGCAAATAGGTTTTTTCTTTTTTTAAAGTATAGATGCAGAAATGGATAAAGGAATTAAATTTTTTAAACAGGATAATGTTGGGGAAACAAAAACAAAATACGGGAGAAGAGAAAGATATGTAAATACTTCAGCTATCTTAAGGGAACATAGAGTATCACCTCCCCAACAGAATGTGAGAATAATACCTCATACAGAGTTTGCTACTATTGAGTTTATCTACACAGAGAAAGGATTTATTAAGCAAATTAAGAAGTAGAATTGAATCGAGTATAAACTACTTTCATATATTTTAGCACCAGAATCTGTATGTGAATAAGAAGCAATAGCTTAATTGCAATTAATGGCCTGAAAGTTAAGTATCTTAATCTTAGATACTCATTAAAGCAAGCCTAATGTCTCTCTCCACTAACAAAAACTCTTGGTTTAAGTAACAAAACCAAGCAGTAAAATGATATATAAAGATATTATGGGCAAGAGTCCAAGGAAACTGATATTCTTATATGATGGGATTGCGAGTGTAAACTGAAACAACTTTCTTAAGAAGTAGGTTTTATAAACATTAATATTTTTACATAAGTTTTAATAGCAACATTTATCATAAATTCACACCCATTAATATTTTTACCTTAGCAATCTCAGCTGTGAGAATTCATCCTAAGGAAATAATCAGAAATGTATGTGCAATAATAATGATAAGTAAGAATAACCACTATACTTTATTGAGCACATATTACATCCCAAGGCACTGTATGATACAGCACAAAAATCACTGTCTCATTTAATTCTCATAACAATCCCTGCTGCTAAGTCGCTTCAGTCGTGTCTGACTCCACAGACGGAGTGCGAGACCATGTGAGACCCCATAGACGGCAGCCCACCAGGCTCCCCCGTCCCTGGGATTCTCCAGGCAAGAATACTGGAGTGGGTTGCCATTTCCCTCTCCAATGCATGAAAGTGAAAAATGAAAGTGAAGTCGCTCAGTCGTGTCCGACTCTTAGCGACCCCATGGACTGCAGCCCACCAGGCTTCTCCATCCATGGGATTTTCCAGGCAGGAGTACTGGAGCGGGGTGCCATTGCCTTCTCCGAACAATCCTATGAGGCACCTATTAATATTATCCTCATTTTGTAGATGAGAAAATAGAGGTTTACAGATTAAGTGACTATAAGAGCTGGTAAGTGCAGTGGAGCTGGGATTCAAATTCAGGTCTATTAGAAACCCAAGTCCAAATTTTCAGCCAGTAAATTTTGATGCTACTCTCAGAAAAATGTAATAAGAAAATGGGGGCAGTCACTGGAAGTTCTAGAGAAGGAAATGGCAACTCACTCTAACATTCTTGACTGGAAAATCCCATGGACAGAGGAGCCTGGTTGGCAACAGAACATGGGGCTGCAAAGGAGTCGGACAGGACTTAGTGACTAAACAGCCACAAATGAGAGTGCTACAGAATACTGTTTATAATTGTGAAAAAACTTGGAAACAACCTAAATGTTAAACAAAAAGGGAATGTTTAAGTGGATATTACACAGCTACTAATTTAACATAATATTGGGATAAACTTTAATGACAATGAAAAAATTTTATAGTAAGTGGAAAAAAAACCAGTATGTCCAATGTGATCACCAATACATAATACGTTGTGTGTATGTGTGTCTGAGAAGAAGATGGAAGAACAAATATGGACTTTATTTTCTTCTGTGTTCTTTTCTGCATTTTCTAAATTATTTTTGAAATTGGGAAAAGCTATATTTTGGGAGTGGGAAGGATGTACCTAAAAGGAAAGAACTGTCTTCTCAAGAATGACAAAAAATTATAAATTATTTGTGCTTTGGGGAAAAAAAAGACACCGTCTTTCCATTTTCACACTAAAAACAAAACAAAACAAAAAAATGAAGGCAAGAGAACAATGGTGGGAGGTAGACTAGAACGTCTAAAGAATGGCATTTATATTTCATTTTCAAAAGCAAACTGGAAGACTGAGCACCTTTAGATGGGTCTGAGCCCTCAGGCTTTTGTCAAGCTATCATTAGGCAACAATGTGAAAACTATTTGCAGGGAAAGATTCTGCAGTATTTCTAATAAATTTCTAAGACACCTCTGCTTCATTCTTTTCTCCATTCTGTTCTTTAGTCACAGAGAATAATATTTTTCTACAAGGAGACCCAAAAGGTCTCAATATGAATTTACTATACTGCTGAAGCAGAAATATTTTTTGCAACTTTAAGAGTATACAGCTGATCCAGACAGTGAATCATGAATCCAAGGGATTTTAAGTAAGCTGGTATAGACACATTTTTATACTCCTTAGCCTTCCTCTCAACTGAAACCTTACCTTGAAAGGCTGCAACAATTTAAAGATTAAATCATAAGTTATTAAGTCATTAATTTAACCATTTAAGCCTCTAAAATCAGCACATATTACCTTCCCCCCTCAAGTCAATTTGCAAGAGATTGAAATAATAAAAATGATAATATCTCACACTTACAAAGCTGCTTTGATGTGCAGGAGCCTAAAATACTTTTAAAAAACTTTATAGAAAAGACTAGAACCATCCACCCACATGTCAGAGTACATCTGAGGTAGAACCTGGCAGCTGGTGAAAAGCAATGGAGTAAATTACCATCTGCACAGAAGACTACTTTTAGACAAGTATAAGAGATAGACGGAGTTAGGAAAATACAAACAGAATCAGCTGCTCAATTAAATGGGAAGTTCAGTGGCTATGGAGTCCAAGAGCTGTTGAAATTTTCACCAAAAGAAATGGTTTAAGGGTTCCCTTTAGAGGGAAGCATTGTAAAAATTACAAAAAACAAAAAGAACAGCAACTCCATCTACATGAGGGAGGTTCCTGGTCCTAAAGATTCTGTCCAGGTCTTCCCAGGAATGATAGATACTACTGGTTTCATCTCAGACACCAGTAGTGTGTCTTATGATATTTAAGTTCTTTCTTGTGTCAGGCAACATTTCCCTCACTTTCACACTCAATTTTAATGATCTTGTGCAGAATATTTATCTCGACGATTCAGTGTGCGGGGCTGGAATCCTGCTCCAAGCTCTGTGTCCTCCATCCATTCAAGCAGTCAACACAAATGATTTTCTGCTGCCTGCACAAACAAAAGACTAACTTCTCAAACGTACATTTTTTGGGAGTCTGCTTTTGAAAAAATGTATTTTCCTCTTCAATCTTCTCCCTAAAGAAACACTTAGGTAATTCTATCCTACATCTTTATAAAGTGAGGGCCTAGGAATGAAATAACAGCACACCTGAGCTGTCTTTACTGGGTAGCAGTCCCATTCTCAAGATTCTTTTCCCTTACTCTGGCAGGCAGATTCTTTTACCAGCTGAGCTACCAGGGAAGGCCCCTGACTTTCTCACATCTCTTTTAACTTATAACTTACAGCCAGTTCTTATCTATAAAAAAATCAAGCATGAAAAAAAAAGAGTTTAAGTAAAAGAAATACTTCAACTAGATATGTAAAAACTAACCTTTCTTCAGTCTGGGAGTATGCAAAATCAGAATATCAATGAAAACCAAGTGAGGTGAAACAGCATGAAGAGTGTTCAGCACTGATTTTTGCTGTTTTTGTTTTTAATGAGCAACCACCTACTATCCTAGATGCCTTACACGGTACTTGCTTGAATGTAACAGCAATGAACCAGATGATCTGAGATGAGAGCTCTTTCAGCGCTAGGATCCTGTTCTATGTTGTAACTTTCACTGGTGGTTCAAAGCAGCCATGCTAAGAAGGTGACAAATGGTACTTGGAGAAACGCAGAGAGATGAGGACCACCCGCCCTAGGTCTGCCGAGCGGATGCTGATTATTATCTAAGACATCACTATCTTTCTGTAGGGGTTTTGAGAATATCTTTCCAATGATATAACTTTGTTCTTTCCCAAACAAATATAGTCAACTTAACTGACCCCAGTCTGATTTTGCAGACTGACGAGAGAACTTAAAAAATCCTAAATGAATCTGCTCCACTCTACTCAAACACGCTTAAGTCAGACCTTTCAGTTGACACAAACTTAAGAAATGAAAAATAATCCTAATTACATACTAAGCATAATCTGGAAGATAAAGGTACTCTAATAAAAATACATTACAAAGTTAAATATTATATCTAAAACAGTCACTGTTTCCCTCCCCCCAAATTCTGCTGATAATTTCACTTGAGAAGAACATAACTGTTATGGCTTATATATATATACATATGCGTGTGTGTGTCTATGTATATATACATGTGCAAAGATAAATGTATATGTACATGTGTATGTATACACACACACACGTACATCTAAAAGGTAGGAAGTCAAAATGAAAGTAAAAATCTCGATACCTTCTTCATGGCCTGACACTTGGCTGTCTCAGAAAAGCCAATCATCTTATCAGGAGAACAGATCTTGATGAAGGGGAAGTTGGATTCCTCTGCAATCCTAGCAGCTAAAGCTGTCTTCCCACTGTGAGGAGGGCCTGCATAACGACAGGAGCAAGTCAGGGGAAAAAAGCCAACCTAAGCAAAGGAGAACCAAACAAGTTTAAACTTTTATCCACAAAGTACTGAGGCCTCAACCAGCTGCTCATTAACATTTCCCGACACAATTTCATGGCAGACATGTTTTCTCTTATTAGCAACTAAACAAACTGATTAGCATTTCTCAAAAGTATGATGAAATATATTCCTTCTTTCTTTGTCACATAACCTTAATCTTTCAAGCTTCTGGCTAAATATACAAAATGCAAGGGTTTTGCTTCTTAAAAAAAAAAAAGGAGAGAGAGAATGCATTCAAATGCATATCAGTACTTATTAGTTCTATGAAATCATCTGTCTGACAAAAAAAAAAAAAACAATCTGCCTAGGAGATGATATTAAGGGCAGGGAAAATTGCCCCTGCTCCGTTGTTCAGTCATGTCCGACTCTGCGATCCTATGAACTGAAGCCTGCCAAGCTCCTCTGTCCATGGGATTCTCCAGGTAAGAATAATGGAGTGGGTTGTCATGACCTTCTCCAAGGCCTCTTCCCCACCCAGGGATCGAACCCAGGTCTTCTGCATCTTCTACATTGCAGGCAGATTCTTTATTGCTGAGCCACCAGGCTAGAAAACTAAAGACTCGGGTCTTCTCATGAAGGCAACCAAATCTACAAACTCACCTGTATTTAGACAATTTCTCCTTCCCTTCTGTGTAATAAAAGATGTGCCCCTCTCCCACCCATAAACCGACCACTCATTCTTTCCCATTTTCTCAGGAACCTGACATTATCAACTGAACCCTCTCCCCAATGTTTCACCTCTCCCTCTTCCCTGGAGCCTTTCCAACAGCATTTAAACATGCTCTAGTCTACTGACAGTTTAATTAAAAAAGCCTCCTTTTTGACTTCACTACTATCAACACTACTCTGCCTTGTCCCTTCAAAATGGAACCTCCCTAAACAATCATCTACTCCAGCTGCCTTCACTCACCTTCCAACCATCCTCAAACCAACCCCATGGTTTCCATTCCCATTACATGGCACTGGCTCCCATCAGGGCCACCAATGACCTCGATCTCACCAAATCCAACACTGTAATCTGTTGGCGTCTTAGGAGTACTTGATACAACTGACAGCTCTCTTCTTTCTTTAAATACCTTTCTTGGTTTCTGTGATAGCACGTTCTCTTTTCCTTCTCTTAACTCTCTACTTGTTCTTGCTCAGTCTCCTTTGTCAATTCTTCCTGCTTTACTTAGTCCTTCAACATTGACATACCTCAGAGATCAGTCCCAGACCCGTCTTCCTTCTCAAACCTTCCCTTTCTCTAAGTGACTTCATCCACTCCCATGGATTGAACAATAGTCTACACAGTGACAACTCATGAATGTACACTGCTAGCTAGACTTGTCTTCTGAGCATCTACATATCCAAAGGGCTACTCAACATTTTCCATTCAATTATTCCATAGAATAGAACTGATTCAGCGACTCAGGGAGTTTAAGGAAGATATTTGTTGTTTAGTCGCTAAGTCGTGTCCCAATCTTTTGCAACCCCATGGGCTGTAGCCTGCCAGGCTCCTCTATCTACGGGATTTCCCAGGCAAAGATACTGGAGTGGGTTGCCATTTCCTTCTCCAGGGGACCTTCCTGACAAAGGAACTGAATCCACGTCTCCTGCACTGCAGATGGAGTCTTTACTGCTGAGCCACCAGAGAAGCCCAATCATCCTATAGGAACCTTGAACTTCTGTGTCTAGAAATGAACCCGCGATCTTTGTTTCTGAAATGAGTTTCTCTACTAGAGTTCCCACTCTTAGTAAACAACATCACTCACCAGCCCTGAATAACAGAAACCTGGGGATCATGTTTGATACCTCTCTCCATATTCAATCTAGTTATTATGTCTAAGCTTCAGCTTCCTCATCTACAAAATAACAGATACAGCAGCATCTACCCTTGCAGGACTGAAGTGGGGTTTAAATGAGAAGGTATGTGTAAAGTGCTAGCAGAGTGACTGGCAAACAGTTAAGAGTTCAAAGAATGTTAGCTTCATTATGTTTAATAATTAACCAATAATTATTATAAAATCTCTATTATTCTACCTCCTAAATATTCCTCAAAATAGTCTACACAACTCCATTTCTCCTACTACTATGTAGCTTCAAACCATAATCAGTTCTCATTAAGACTACTGCAACCGCTTCTCACCACTGGTCTTTCCTGTATATTAATATTTTCGCCATTCCAATCCAATCTCTATCACAAAGTGGTCATGATGTTTTGAAAATACAAATCTGATCATGTTACTTCTGTGCTAAAAACCCTACAAATGGCTCCTTGTTGCCCCTCAGATAAGAGTCTAAATCATTAACGTGGTCTACTAGGCTTTGCACGAACTGGCTCCTGTCTACTTCTTTAGTCTCATGTCTTAGCCAGTCTCCCTTTTTGCTTCAGTCTCTTTCCAGCACTGGGCTTTTTCATACACTGGCTGCTGTGCTTACAACACTGTCCCCAGTTACTCTGCCTAACCAGCTTCTCCTCATACTTCAGATCTTGGCTTAATGTGTTTCTCAGGGAGCTCTCACCCTCAGACCTTTGGAAAGAGCTAGATTCCGTTGTCATGTAGACTCACTGAACTTTTCTGTTGTTCTACTAATAACTATAAAAAAATAATTAGTGAATAGAATATCCTTCCTTTTTTGTCTACTTGGTAAAATCCTCACTCATCCTTCAAAGTCTATACTGACAACAGTTTCTTTGACCACTTCTGGGCAAGATGACTTGCATTCATACACCCTTACACACAAACATGGTAGTTAGGCCTTTTTCATGACCAAACTGATCTCTGTGAATGTCTTTGTGTCTCCCACAACTAATTCAACTCATGAAACATAGTAAGTACTCAGTGAATATTTATTAACTGAATTGAGTACTATGTTGTATTATAAGAGTCTATTAAGTAACACAGAAATTTAGATACAGTCCTATAAGAAAACTAGTTGCTATCAATCATCAGTAACATTCTATTCCAAGAAAATTTAAATTTGTGCACAATATTGGAACACAGAATGGACTGCTATTTTCAGATCATGAACAAGCTTAGAACTGAAAATTCAGTTTTCTGGACTGTGCTAAATGGTTTTGTGTAAGTGCTTTTAAAAAAACAACAACAAAAAACTTTTGATGCCATCTCATCACTTTTTCTCACCTTCCAAGAGGACGCTGACCAATGGTGTGCGGTCACTGTTTTTAGTCTGTTGAACCAGAAGTTCCCCATCTTCTAGAACTCGAGTAACTGGATCACCCCATTTGATGATACCATTCATAATGTAACTTGCATAATCCTCTTGGTTTGTGCCAAATGCCTATGAAGGAAAAGGACAGTTTAATGCATTTCCAGCATTAGTATTAAAAATTAAATATTTAAAGGTATAAAAGATGAGTAATAATTCCTACATGCTAGTGCTGTAACAATTTCCCATATTTATATAAAAACTGTGAAAATAAAAAAATTGTTTTATAATTTCTCACTTAACTTTTTACCCAATTAGGGAAAAAACTGCTTTTACATGAGTTAATGGAATAAAAAATAGATTCTAGGCTCAGATTCTATGAGAGTCCAAGCCTTCTCAATCTCTGAGATAGGGTATGTTCCAACGTGCTTATTTTTGTAAGGAGGACATGGGTTGTTTCTGTTAAGAACAAAGAGAAAAAGGGAGAATATGGATTTAGAAAATGAAAATGGTTGACTCAGTACACAGAGATACTACCCTAACACCAACTGTAGGTGTCAGGGATTAAAATGGAAATAGGAAATTGTACTGGGGCTCTATGATGACCTAGATGGGTGGGATGGAGGGAGTGGGTGTGAGGGAGGTCCAAGAGGGAGGGGATTTAAGTACATACATAGATGATTCTTGTCTAACTTGATGAAACTATGAGTCATGCCATGTAGGGCCACCCAAGACAGATGGGTCATGATGGAGAGTTCTGACAAAATGTGGTCCACTAGAGATGGGAACGGCAAACCACTTCAGTGTTCTTTCCTTGAGAATCCCATGAACAGTATGAGAAGGCAAAAAGACAGGACACTGAAAGATGAACTCCTCAGATCGGGAGGTGCCCAATATGCTACTGGAGATCAGTGGAGACATAACTCCATAAAGACTGAAGAGACGGAGCCAAAGCAAAAACAACATCCAGCTGTGGATGTGACTGATAATGGAAGCAAAGCCTGATGCTGTAAAGAGCAATATGGCAGAGGAACTGGAATGTTAGGTCCATGAATCAAGGCAAACTGGAAGTGGTCAAACAGGAGATGACAAGAGTGAATGTCAACATTTTAGTAATCAGCAAACTAATATGGACTGGAATGGGTGAATTTAACTCAGATGACCATTATATCTACTACTGTAGGCAAGAATCCCTTAGAAGAAATGAAGTAGCCATCAGAGTCCACAAAAAGACTCTGAAATGCAGTACTTGGATGCAATCTCAAAAACGACAGAGTGATCTCTGTTCATTTCCAAGGTAAACCATTCAGTATCACAGGTCTATGCCCTGACCAGTAATGCTGAAGAAGCTGAAGCTGAGCAGTTCTATTAAGACCTACAAGACCTCCTAGAACTAACACCCCAAAAAGATGTCCTTTTCATTACAGGGGACTGGAATGCAAAAGTAGGAAGTCAAGAGACACCTGAAGTAACAGGCAAATTTGGCCTTGGAGTACAGAATGAAGCAAGGCAAGGCTAATAGAGTTCTGCCAAGAGAACGCACTGGTCATAGCAAACACCCCCTTCCAACAACACAAGAGAAGACTCTACACATGGATGTCACCAGATGGCCAACACTGAAATCAGACTGATTATATTCTTTATAGCCAAAGATGGAGAAGCTCTATACAGTCAGCAAAAACAAGACTGGGAGCTGACTGTGGCCCAGATTATGAACTCCTTACTGCCAAATTCAGACTTAAATTGAAGAAAGTGGGGAAAACCACTAGACCATTCAGGTATGACCTAAATCAAATCCCATACGATTACACAATGGAAGTGACAAATAGATTCAAGGGATTAGATCTGATAGACAAGAGTACCTGAAGTACTATGGACGGAGGTTTGTGACATTGTACAGGAGGCAGGGATCAGGATCAAGACCATCTCCAAGAAAAAGAAATGCAAAAAGGCAAAATGGTTGTCTGAGGAGGCCTTACAAACAGCTGTGAAAAGAAGAGAAGCGAAAGGCAAAGGAGAAAAGGAAAGATATACCCATTTGAATGCAGAGTTCCAAAGAATAGCAAGGAGAGATAAGAAAGCCTTCCTCAGTGATCAATGCAAAGAAACAGAGGAAAACAACAGAATGGAAAAGACTAGAGATCTCTTCAAGAAACTTAAGAAATACCAAGGGAACATTTCATGCCCAGATGGGCACAATAAAGGACAGAAATGGTATGGACCTAACAGAGGCAGAAGCTATTAAGAAGAGGTGGCAAGAATACACAGAACTGTACAAAAAAGATCTTCATGATTCAGATAATCACAATGGTGTGATCACTTACCTAGAGCCAGACATCCTGGAATGTGAAGTCAAGTGGGCCTTAGAAAGCATCACTACAAACAAAGCTAGTGGAGGTGATGGAATTCCAGTTGAGCTATTTCAAATCTTAAAAGACGATGCTGTGAAAGTGCTGCACTCACCAGCAAATTTGGAAAACTCAGCAGTGGCCATAGGACTGGAAAGGGTCAGTTTTCATTCCAATCCCAAAGAAAGGCAATGCCAAAGAATGCAAAAAATACCACACAACTGCACTCATCTCACACGCTAGTAAAGTAATGTTCAAAATTCTCCAATCCAGGCTTCAACAGTAGGTGAACCGTGAACTTCCAGCTGGATTTAGAAAAGGCAGAGGAACCAGAGATCAAATTGCCAACATCCGTTGGATCACTGAAAAAGCAAGAGAGTTCCAGAAAAACATCTACTTCTGCTTTATTGACTATGCCAAAGCCTTTAACTGTGTGGATAACAACAAACTGTGGAAAATTCTGAAAGAGATGGGAATACCAGACCACCTGACCTGCCTCTTGAGAAATCTGTATGCAGGTCAGGAAGCAACAGTTAGAACTGGACATGGAACAACAGACTGGTTCCAAACAGGGAAAGGAGTACGTCAAGCTGTACATTGTCACCCTGCTTATTTGATTTATATGCAGAGTACATCGTGAGAAACGCTGGGCTGGATGAAGCACAAGCTGGAATCAAGATTGCCAGAATAACCTCAGATATGCAGATGTCACCACCCTTATGGCAGAAAGTGAAGAAGAGCTACAGAGCCTCTTGATGAAAGTGAAGGAGAGTGAAAAAGTTGGCTTAAAGCTTAACATTCAGAAAACTAAGATCACAGTATCTGGTCCTATCACTTCATGGCAAATAGATGGGCAAAGAGTGGAAACAGTGACAGATTTTATTTTGGGGGGCTCCAAAATCACTGCAGATGGTGACTGCAGCCATGAAATTAAAAGATGCTTTCTCCTTGAAAGAGAAGTTATGACCAACCTAGACAGCTTATTAAAAAGCAGAGACATTACTTTGCCAACTAAGGTCAGTCTAGTCAAAGCTATGATTTTCCAGTAGTCATGTATGGATATGAGAGTTGGACTATAAAGACACCTGAGCACTGAAGAATTGATGCTTTTGAACTGTGGTGTTGGAGAAGTCCCTTGGACATGTCCCTTGGAGTCCCTTGGACAGAAAGGAGATACAACCAGTTCACCCTAAAGGAAATCAGTCCTGAATATTCACTGGAAGGACTGATGCTGAAGCTGAAACTCCAATAATTTGGCCACCTGATGTGAATAATTGACTCATTTTGAAAAGACTCCCATGTTGGGAAAGATTGAAGGCAGGGGGAGAAGGGGACGACAGAGGATAAGATGGTTGGATGGTATCACCAACTCAAAGGACATGAGTTTGAGTAAACTCCAGGAGTTGGTGATGGACAGGGAAGCCTGGTGTGCTGCAGTCCGTGGGGTCACAAAGAGTCAGACATGACTGAGCAACGGTACTGAACTGATAGCTGATTCACCTCATTGTACAGCAGAAACACAACACTGTAAAGGAATGATAGTTCAATAAAAAATAATAAATAAAAATAAAATTTTAAAAAAGTGTGAAGTGGTAATGAGGAGATCCTGTCCACATAAGTCTGGTGGTAGAAGACATAAGTCAAATTTCACCAAGGTAAGTGTGTATATAAATGTAAGATTTAGCAAGAGGTAGAAATGAGCAAGGTAATGAAAGATTGAAGGGTAAGGAAAGGAGAGTGATTGCTATACATTATAACTTTATTTGCACTACATATTGGGGCTTAAATCACATCCCTCTTTATTTTCAGCTTCTAATCTCAAATTGCAACTTCCATCAAACCAACTGCCAAAAGCAGTTTAAAACTTTAGTAGCTATTTACTTAACTGAATAGCATTTCCTTAAGGTTAGGAGAAGAAATGAGTAAATAAATAAAACCCAGTGTAAAGTAAAAGTCATACACCTTGAGAATTTTGAATTGAAAAAAATGATCACAACCCTCAAGTTAATTTTTCATCCCCCAATTATGGAAAAATCTTAAGGATTCTTTAGAACATGCTCCTCACAGAAAGTCATCCTTTGTAATATAGTGTCTCTAGACAGTATACAGTGGTCTCCTCACTCGATCACCTTGCTACTGAATCACTCTTCAGACCACTCTTTGGTCTCTTCATACACTAGGGCTTTGATTCCTGAGGAATCCCTGCTCTGGATACGCTAAATTCTATGGCTCTATAGAAAGTTACAAAGGAAGAGCCTAATAAATACTGACTGGAAGGCTGTTGTAGGAAATATGTAGATTGGCTGGTTTTTGTCTTTAATTACCCCAGATATATACTCCCAAGCCTCATAGCAGTGTTAGGATACCTGAACCAGAAAACAGTGACCCTCTTAAACTACTACATAACATATATAGTCATCCTTACTCATCCTGTCATTCATTTTTCATTTTATCCCCCAGACTCCTGGAATAAATAAAAGTAAGTTACTGCTTACTTAACTAAGTTGTCATAATTGCCTCTTCCTTATAGCCAAATTACTTGCTCTAAAAAATTTTAAGATAATTTGATTATGCTGGGCTCTAATATTTTTGGTAATTATTATGAATAACAACGGCAAAATATTAAACCATTTCCACTGCTGAAAGTATTTTATATTTAAAAGTCACAACAGTCATAAAAAAAAGCAGACAGGGCTAAAACAAGCTAATTTCTGTCTTTAAAGGAGATAAGTTCAACAATTATTGTCAAGAGTATATAAAGAATTTATACAAATCAAATAAAAACAAACAACAGAAAAATAGGCAAAAGACATGAATGGCATATCATAGAAGATTCTCATATGCTTGACAAACATATGAAGAAATAATTAATTCATAGGTAATCAGTGAAATCCAAATTAAGACAAAAATCAGATCCCATTTCTATATCTAGAAAGAATAGTGAAAGTGAAAGTGAAGTCGCTAAGTTGTGTCTAACTCTGCGACCCCGTGGAATGTAGCTCCTCCATCCATGGGATTTTCCAGGCAAGAATACTGCAGTGGATTGCCATTTCCTTCTCCAATTTTTACATCTAACTGAATGGCAAAAATTCAGTCTGACAATACCAACTGCTGTACAGGATGCAGAGAAAGGATCTCTTTTACATTATTGGGGGCTTCCCTTGTGACTCAGCCGGTAAAGAATTAGCATGCAATGGTAGGAGACCTGAGTTCGATCCCTGGGTTGGGAAGATCCCCTGGAGAAGGGAAAGGCTACCCACACCAGTATTCTTGCCTGGAGAATTCCTTGGACTGTATAGTTCATGGGGTCGCAAAGAATCAGACACGACTGAGCAACTTTCACTTTTCTTTACATTATTGGACGAAGTGTTTATCGGTTTGACCACTAGGAAAACAATTTGAACTAGTTCAAGGTTGGACATTCATATTCCCAGCAATCCAGCAATTTTATTCCTAAATATATATATCTAGGAGAAACTCACTCAAGGATGCCTTAGCAGCACCTGTTTGTAATAACAAAAAACTGGTAATATTCCAACTGTCCACTGACAGGAAAACAGACAAACTATGGCAGTCTCACAATGCAATGTTATTCAGCAATGAAAATAAATGAGGTATGGCACAGAAAATCATACAGATGACTCCTCATAATAAAATATGTAACAAAACAAAGTCTCAGAAAATTAATATATACTACATTTTATACACTGTAGACTAATGACTATATGTCATCAATTGAAGATTAAGATGCATCCAATTCCGTGCACCCAAGGTCCATTTAAGAAAGAAAAAAGCATACACACCTTTCTAAGAGGCCTTTCTACAATTTATTTTTGTACTAATATAGTTACTCAAACATGAGTGGTTGTTTTACAGGAAACAGGCTGATGTACCTTATAATATATGCTAAAACTCCAACTATGACTATTGAGTTTTAAGTATATTTTAAGAAAATTGACCTTTTTTTAAAAAGGGCACTGAGCATAATTAAAAGTTTCAGAAATGAGAGTAGTGAGAGGAACTAGAGATGTTGAGTAAGAGAAAGGAATGCCCTGGAAGAGGTTGGGGAAAGGTAGAAAAGAGATGAGAGCTAATTTTAAATGTCAGTCTATATATGAAGGACGGATGAATTAGGATGAATTTAGGTTTCTGTAGCTTCAGGCATATAAAGGACCAATGAGAAAACTAGTTCAAAGCAATTTAAGAACTGTTAGAAAGTCTCAAAATTGAATGGCCTGCCTTATAGGATGGTGAGTTCCCTATCATGAGAAATATTTCAGTAAGTCTTGGCTTCCCTGGTGGCTCAGACGGTAAAAAATCTGCCTGCAATGCGGGAGACCTGGGTTCGATCTCTGGGTTGGGAAGATCCCCTGGAGGAGGGCATGGCAACCCACTCCAGTATTCTTGCCTGGAGATCCCCATGGACCGAGTAGCCTGGCGGGCTCCAGTCCATGGGTTCATCGGGTTCCAAAGAGTCAGACACGACTGAGCGACACAGCACAGCACAGAGTTACTGAACAGATATTTCTTATGTTGGACACTTACACTGTTGAGACTTTATGTTTTTTTAAAAACTACACATGATATAACCTTCCAATACAGGGTAAAACGGCACTTATTTTTCTCCTGATTTATTTTTTTGACTTATGCATCACTTCATATTTGTACTCACTGGTTTGATATCATTCTCCAAAGAAGCAAGGAAGTCTCCTCTTGTCACCTGCAGGCTCTCTGCTTTCTCCATGTCCACTTCCACTTTAGTACTGGCCTAATGAGAAATGAAAACACAATGTAAAGGACTTCCAAGATTAAAGAATATTTTCAGCTAAGAATATAACACCTGAGGATTTAAAAGGCCTATTTCCACAGAATAAAAAACATAAAAAACAAATTCACAAACATATCTACGTCCTTCGCCTGAACGATTCCACTTGTAGGTGTTTATCCCATGACTATATTCACAAATATGCATGAAGTTGTATGCACCAGGAGATCTACTATAGCAATCTCTATGAGCAGAAGACAGGAGTACATTAAAAGTCCATGGAGAGGGTACCAGTTAAGTGAATTATAACACATCTATATCGAAGAGCATTAGATAGCCATTCCCCCCCCCCCCCCAAAATGAGGCACAAGGAGAAGAAAATATAAAGAGGGGGGTCTCTCTCAGAAGGTGGGTCTCATTCTTGGCTGCCTATCAGAATGATACACACACACACACACACACACACACGTGCCCAGTTCAAACCTGTAGGATTTTGACTTCACACACACACTCACACACACACACACACACACACACACGCCCAGTTCAAACCTATAGGATTTTGACTTAACAGGTCCAGGAGAGGGTACAGGAATTCATATATATATATATATTTTTTAGGAATTCATATTTTTATAAAGTGCACAGGTGCTTCTGGAGCTCAACCAGGTTTGTGAACCATTATCCTAGGAGACCAAGGACCTACGACTTTGATATTTACTCATAGTTTGTGCTCACGACCCAGTGTGCCAGCTCCAAATACTCTGCTCATTGCACCTGGAGCTCCTCCATAGAAGAGACATCTGGAGAAGCATCAAGGCCTTTATCAGCACTTGGAGCTGCCTGCACCTGATGAGTGATTGAGACACCAACACACTTTTTAATGTGACTGGGCTCACTCCCAATAGCACAAGGCAAGTGAGTCTGATTTTTAAAATGGTACTATGGGTTTTTTTTGTTGTTTTTTTTTAAAACCTATCTTCAAAAAATCTGACTATAAAACCAAACTATGTTAAGCAATATCAACCTTCTAAAGGTTATTATAAAGTATGAGTCATGTCCCTTAGAAACAGACTGCTGAGACAAATAAAATGATAGACATTTTATAAAATCTCAGCCTGATGGGATAAAAAGAACTGTCAGAAAACTGGAACAAGACGGCAAACAAGATACACTTATTTATCTCCCTTCCTGCCCCAAATCCCATGAATCACAGAAAGTGAGAGAGAAAGGTTCAAAAGCAGGGAACATGAATCTGGAAGTTTTTAACTTCCTAATCTAAGACAAGTCTCAGACGAAGGAGAGAAGAGAAAGAATGAGAGAGAAAAAAAACAATAAAAGAAGAAAAAAATTTCCCTAGCTGAAGAAAGCTGTATCTTTGCAGTTTAAAGGTTTCAATGAGTAATCGGGGTAAACAGGAAGAAACTTATACCTGTCTAGACACACTACTGTAAGCTATCAGAGCACCAAAGGTGAAGAGAAATTTATAGACCCTTTCTGAGAGACAAAAACAGTTCACCTGTAAAAGGAATCGAAATAAACACTAGAAACTAGGAGACAATGTAACCATGTCTTCAAAAATCTACCTGGTTATCATTACCCCAGAAAATTATTCTCATGTGTACACAGGGAGGCACGGGCAAGTGTTTTCATAACAGTGTTATGAAATACTATTATGATTTCCTCTTAAGAGTGAACCTGTGTTCAAATGACAGAAACATATAGCAATATGAAAGGAAAATCCTGTCTATCTTTTGGCATTTGCTGAAAAATATGAGAGAATCTAGGACTGCAACAAGTGTGAAACTCGTATTTCTACTATTAAGAAAGGACTCACTCAGTGAACTAAGGTGAATTAAGATGCTTTTCCAGTGGTCATGTATGGGTGCGAGAGTTGGACTATAAAGAAAGCTGAGCACCGAAGAATTGATGCTTTTGAAGTGTGGTGTTGGAGAAGACTCTTGAGAGTCCCCTGGGCTGCAAGGAGATCCAACCAGTCCATCCTAAAGGAGATCAGTCCTGGGTGTTCATTGGAAGGATTGATGTTGAAGCTGAAACTCCAATACTTTGGCCACCTGATGCGAAGAGCTGACTCATTTGAAACGACCCTGATGCTGGGAAAAATTGAGGGCAGGAGGAGAAGGGGACGACAGAGGATGAGATGGTTGGATGGCATCACCGACTCAATGGACACGAGTTTGAGTAAACTCCGGGAGCTGGTGATGGACAGGGAGGCCTGGCGTGCTGCAGTTCACACGGTCACAAAGAGTCGGACACAACTGAGAGACTGAACTGAACTGAAGATGGTTGAGGGACAGTTACTTTAGAACAGGTTGTTTTCAGGCCTCCATGAATTTTATAAGTTACCTAATCATAAGTAAGCAATACTACAGTTATAAACTTTTTCTACCTATTCATTAAGTTTCTTAAGGACTTCTCTTGGTTAACTTTTATGATTTTTTCAAAAATTTAAAAATTTAAAAAAATTTACAATTCTGAATTTTTATTCATTCAGAAAAACTTCTCTCACTTGTCTGAATTAGATTGATTTTTTTTTCTCGCATTTTATTTATAACAGCTAATCAATATAGAAGAGGCAACATCTTTCAGCTTATACCTGCAGAAACTAATAAACTTGTATTTCAACACTAGCAAATATCCAGTGGTCACCCTTAAATTTAATAACCTTTTAAATCTGACCTTTCAAAGTTCTTATCATTCCTCTTAAATTAAGGGTGGAATGACCTTAATCAATCAAAATTCTACAGAAAGTAAAAAATAATTTTATTGAAATTCTATAAACATAAATCAGTTTTGATTCCCTTATAAAGTGCACATGTGTCCTGCATTTATTTCCTTATAACAGATTAGCACAGAAGAAATTTGGGTTATGAATCTTCTCCACCTGAAGCAGAAATTCCTTTCAGCTAAAAACAATCAAATGTCACATGAATTTTAGTTGACCACAAACATGGATCTAAGTATAAATGACATGAACATCAGGTGTTTGTGACTGGATCTTCCACTTGTTTCAGAAAATTTGAGAAAAACAGGTTAACAGGGAAGACTTGTTTAGTTTATTCCATCTGACTTTGTCAAGTCTAATTATTTTGAAAAAGCAGCAAAACAACATGAGTAATGGCTTTATTTATTTATTTATTTGGCCACGCCATGCAATTAACAGGATCTTAGTTCCCCAACTAGGGACTGAACCCAGGCCCTGGCAGTGAAGGTGCTGAGTCCTAACCAACTGGATCGCCAGGAAATTCTCAATGGCTTTTTAGAATACAAAGGAAGAACGTCATAATAAACAGACGAATGCTGTGCATAAGTTCTACACCAACTGTAAGTCATTAAGTTTCAAATTAAATACTTACTCACCAATTATCACTAATAAAGCTCTGAATATATACAGCAATGAGAATACTAAAACTGTGTGCTTTTTTTGTTCAATTGAGGAAGAGTCCTGCTGGGAAAACAATGTTTAAAGACCTGGGCAGTGCAGATTTTTTTTTTTAAATGCAGAAAAGAGAGCAAATAGTACTCTTTCTTTTCTGAGGTTAGTGTCTTACACATCTCTCTTTTTCCTGAGGTACCTATAAAGTCCTTTGCATTGGCTATTCCACAGATACTCAAAAAAAAAAAAAAAGCTATTTGGTACAAAAAGTGTTGGTCACAAGGCTATATGCATTACCTAAGTTTAAAGATAATTTAACCACATGGAAAAAGTGAGGGAAATAATGTCCACTATTTGTACTACTTCTTACTTGCAGTGGTGGTTAAACATTTTACCTTTAAATTAGAAATATTATAACTGCAAATAGTTAACAAAAATTTTAAAAAACTCAGATATGGAAAAGGATATATACAGTACCTTCTCAAATTAGCAATAATAACAAAAATGGAAATAACAACAAACATTTATATAGTTTGTAAGGCACTTTTACAAACAGTATTTGATTTTATTTTCACAAAAACTTGATGAAATAGGTAGTTATTTCCTCTTGACAAATCAGAAACAAAGAAGTAGAAAGAACTGTAACACATAACCACACCTTCTGACTACAAAACCTGTCACCATTCCACCATTCCTCATTGTCTTGGGTGTAAATAAATCCAATACATGCTGGAAGAAAGCACGTTTCTTAAGAACGGCTTTAGAGACATTTGGGGATAAGGTTATTGTGATAAAAATGACAAATGGCTAAATAAGATAAAAATCCAGTAGCTAATGCATATGAAAAATCTGATAACTAATAAACTAGTAATTGTGGATTATAGTATCAAGAAGCACTGATGGTGGACTGAGGTGAAAGATCAGAACAGCAGCAGCAGTTTCCACAACATTTATATAATTTCTCTTGAAGTCACCATCACTTTATCACTTTTCCTAAGACATTTCTTACAGTAATGAGGAAGAATGGATGAATGAATGAGCAGATCCACCTATAAAGGCTCTAGCATTTATTTCCCACACTATTCAGTCCTTTGGCATTCTTGGGGGTCTTTTGTTTTGTTTTTTAAAGCAGTAGTACTACTATCCTCCTCGCCACAGGGTCTCCAGTATTTTAAAGACATTTATCACCTTGTCTAAAGTGGCCTCTTCCATTATGGCAGTCGTCCCCAACCTTCTTGGCACCAGGGACTGCTTTTGTAGAAGACAATTTTTCCACAAATTGGGGAGGGTTCAGGTGGTAATGTGAGTGACAGGGAATGACAGATGAAGCTTCGCTCCCTTGACCACCTCCTGCTCTGTGGTCCAGTTCCTAATAGACCATGAACTGGTACCAGTCCCTGGCCAAGGGGGTTGAGGACCCTTGCATTATGGCATTCTTGAGCGAGAATAAAGTCAATTACGCAAGGGAATGAATTATGATTTATAGATAGAGTTTGATTCAGAATACACATTTACTAATTTAAAAAATATTTATTAAGCAGCTACCATATTCTCAGTATCAAGACCTAGATACTGTGAGAGATTCAGAAATGAATAAGACAAGGACTTCAAGTCTAGAACAAGGGTTGACAAACTTTTTCCATGAAGGGCTAGACAGTAAATATTTTAGGCTTTGTAAGCCACGCAGTTTCTGTTGCAGAGACTGATTCTGCCATTGCAGCATGAAAGCAGCTACAGAAAACACATAAATAAACAGGTGGGTCCCAAAAACTTTATTTCTAAAAACTGACAGTTGGCCAGATATGGCCTGTGGACCATAGTTTACTGACCCTTGGTTTAAAGCAATTGCTAGGGTATACCCAAACAAAACATACTCAACCTGACTGTTATTGGCTTTTATTATTTCCTGCGTGAATTGTTACACAAGTTCCCCTCTCTTGTCTCATGTCGCCAACTTCACTCCCCTAAATACTCCACTCAACACAGCTGCCAGAGTGAGCTTATGTTTTAACACTATGCCACTGCTATTCTTAAAACTCTTCAGTGACTTAGCACTACTCACAGAAAAGGCGCCCATACTTCTGAGCACAATATAAAAGGCTCTTTGTGCTCCATCCCCTGCTTTAGCCTCCCGATTCATCCCCCACCACGTCTCTACTCCCCTTCCCTACCTTTTAAGCTGAAGCAATACTGAATTATCCTTAACACACCATGCTACTGTGTCTCTGTTCCTTTGCATATGTTGTTCTTTCTGCCTAAAATGCCTGACCCCACCAGGAAGCGTGTTCACCCAGAAATTCCTCTGTGAAAGCTCCTCTCACTTGATAAACTGACCACACCTGACACCTTTTCACTTTCTTACCTTGCATGTACTTTCTATTACTGTATGTGGAGGATTAGACTGTGAGCTGCTCAAGGGGAGGAAATGGGAGCATTAACCCTTAGCACAGTGTCTGGCATACAGCAGGCTAAATAAATCTATTGACTGAAAGTCAACAGAAGGTATCATAAGTGATACATTACTATTAATATTTCTTTTTTTTTTTTGGGCCGTGCCATGGGGCTTACTGGATCTCAGTTCTCCAACCAGGGACTGAACCTGGGGCATGGCAGTAAAAGTACCAAGTCCTAATCACTGAACCACCAGGGAATTCCTGATACATTACTAGTTCAAGAAGGAAGAGAACACATCATTCTTGAAAGGGAGAATCAGAAAATTTTTTGAAGAAAGTGGTGGTACATGAGTCAGGTATCAAAAAGATAAGTAGGGACTTCCCTGGCAGTCCAGTGGTTAAGACTCTGTGCTTCCAATGCAGGGGGTGTGGGTTTGATTTCTGGTCAGGGAACTAAGATTCCATATGCTTTGTGGCACAGCCAAAAAAGAAAGAAAGAAAAGATAAGCAACATAGAGGGTAAAGATTCTCAGTAAAACATAAAAAAAAAAAAAAAAACCAACGTCAGAAAAGTAGTAAAATACATTAATATCTGATGACTGGTAAATATTTCAGCTTGGCTGAAGTGTATGAAGAATAACTGAGAACACATCAAGAAGGGCCAATTTAAGGTCATGTCTAAAAGGACTTTAAGACCAGGCTAAGACATCTGCTCTGTTCTGTAGATCATGGTTAGCCACTGAAAGGTTCTGAAGAGTAGAATGCTATGAAACAGGAAGATTAATCAAAGAGAAGATCAGTAGTGCAATGAGATCTGAAAGATACTGTCAAGATAGAACAGACAAAATCTGGCAAATAACTTGAGGTAGGACACAGTAGAGTGATAGATATCAAAGATAATCTTGGATTTTTAAGCCTAGGAAATTAGGATAAATAGGGAAGTAGGAGCAGGAAGGAAAGTAGTAAAAAAAAAAAAAAAAGTGAATTTGGTTTTGGAATATTAAATCTGAGACCTGATAAAACATCCAGGTATAAAACAGAAAGTCGGAGAAATATACTTTTAAAAGATAAGACATAAATCTGGGAGTCATTAAACTACAGGTGATAAGTAAAACCTGAAGAGAAGGGATGACAAAGGATCAAATGCATTTTATCAAGCTTTATTTACCAAAATAAAAGTATCTTTTGTATGTATTTCTCCTAAAGCATCAATAACATTATTGTATTAATTTGCAAACACATCCATTTCCCTGACCGTCTATTCTTTGTGGGAAGAGGTTGTGCTTCATTACCTTTGTGTCTCCAGCTTAATACTTTGAAAACAGCAAGCAGGTATTTAATATGTTGACTTAATGAAGCAGCCCCCAAAATTCTAGCATGTAGGACATCCAACTTCCTATGCCATGTTACAAGTCAACACAGCACAAGTTTCTAAACAATTCTTCAAAATCACCATCTTCACATATCTGCATCAAATAGGGGCAACCTAAGTTAAATGGGTCAGTAGTTTCCACAGGGCAGATGCTACCATTATCTTTTTTCCAACTACTTTGAAGACGTAGCAGTTGACAATTAATTAATACCTTTCATCATGTCTGTTCTCCATCAAAAGTTAAGTCAGTATTAGTCTAGCCCTTGGAATGCTTGAAAGACAAGAGGAAGAATACTAGCACAGGACTCACAGGGCTGTAGACTCCTAATCTGGCAGTTGATTTTACTGACCTTTATGTGTCTGTTCATAGCAGTGGACTGTGCTGCTCGCACCAGACCCTCCAGTTCAGCGCCGCTGAAGTTCTTGGTCTCTATGGCCAGTTCTTTAATGTCTACGTCAGCAGAGAGTAACTGATGCCCTCTCATCCTTGCTGTGTGGATGTGAAGGATCTGTAATCGGCCCTTCTCATCTGGTAAGCCTGATAACATTGGAAATAAAATAGATAATTATAATCCTAATGTTCTTCTTATAGCCACTCAAGTGTATAAATATCTGCTTTTCATGATATACGACTTTTCTAACAAATATTAAGGTATATGACTTTGCTCCTGCTAAATGAACTCTAATTACAACCCCCTACCCTAATCAGTGACAGAGATATTTACCTATCTCCATTTTAACTTCCAGTCTTCCAGGTCGAAGGAGAGCCTCATCGATCAGATCTGGTCTGTTGGTCATTCCTGAGCACAGGTGTTAAAAGAATACACAAATGATCAGAATTCAAAAATAAGATAAAATACCCTTTTAGCATTTGCAAGAATAGTTGCAAGAATTTCCCTGACAAGCTAAGAGGACAATTTTATAAAAGTCAAATAGAAAAGCAACGATTTTCAAAAATATCATTTGTTCTTAACCTAAGGAAAATATCTGGGGACTTTGCCTTAGTATTTCACTACTCTACACACCAGTGGAATATAAATGTAATGAAAGCATCAAATATTTAAAAAGAAAACTTTAGGTTCAAACGTCAAATGTCAAAGTGAGAGAGGGGCAATGTGAACATCTATCTGAGCTCAAGATCCCTTCCCTTTTTTGTAGGTGAAAGGTTTTCAACCTTCATAAATAGCATAATTTGTGTTTTGTTTTCAAAGTCATCTTAAGAAGAACTTCAGTACATAGGCAGTTAACAATAAGTTATAATAGGGATGCATGATCTGCCCTGGCCTGCACAGAACCTGAAGAACCTCTGAGGACCCTTGGAGGCCTACAGAAACCAATGTGAAAGCCACCACTTACACAGGGCTGCCTTTTTCATCTGTTAACTACAAGTTGAAAGCCATGAGTCACAAGAACTCATCTTTCATTTGTCTTCTTGTGACTTGTTATTGTTCAGTTGCTAAGCTGCATCCGACTCTTTACGACCCCACATACTGCATCACGCCCCCACATACTGCATCACGCCAGGTTTCTCTGTCCCTCACTATCTCCCGGAGTTTGCCCAAGTTTGCCTAGAGTTTGCCCAGAGTTTGTTTATTGTGGCTAGACATTAAAACAATGAAATTCTTCAATATCACTTGATTCTAATTTGGCAACATTGGCCAAAATGTTTGTATAAAATTGCACATAAATTTTATATGTAATTACATATAAAAATTACACTCAAAAATTACATATAAAATTACAAGCTACACAGATCTGAATTTGGAACCTGCGTATCTAACGTTTTTGAAATCACAGTACTTATTTTTTTAATCAAGCAAACATACCAATGACTAAGATGTTGTTCAGTTGTTCTACGCCATCAATTTTGGACAGCAGCTGGTTGACAACAGTGTCATGAACACCTGTGCTCCCAGCCATGCTCCCTCTCTGCTTGCAGATGGCATCAATTTCATCAAAGATGATGATGTGCAAGCCACTGTTGGCACCAAGCTGGTAAGGGAAGAAATTACATTAAAGGTCATAATTTGCATATATTATTAAACAAGGCAATCAAGAAAGCAAAACGAAGCTTTCATTCCATTTGACCAATAAATGTAGCAAGTATAATCATGGCTGCTGCCCTCTCAAAGGTGGAACTGCAGTCTAAGAATTCTGCAAAATGAAAAGGCATTCCAGACCTCATATTTAACAGAAATAAAATGAAAACATACACTGTATACTGATATAAGTGAATACCCATCACAACTAACTATTCATTCACACACATTTCTTAACCTCATTCTTTGAAAGAACTCTCAAACATTTCTTAATTTCATGAATTCCAACTCCTTCCCATTTTCCCTGAGTTTTTGGTGAGAGGATTGCCTCCAAAGCAGCATGTTTAATGTTTACCATAGTATATAGCTAAAGAGGAACTCCACTCAGAGGTGGACTGGAAATTGGACAAATGGGAGAAGGTACTGAATTTGATTCATAATCAGTTATACCACATGAAAACAGACTGCTTCTTCTGAACAGTAAAGTGAGAAAAGCGACACAATTTATCAAAAGAACATAGTCAAGCAGGTGCTGTTTCCTCTACATAGTGATTTCTGTTATATTTTGTTGGATATAGAGTCTTAATGAAAAAGAAATCGGTTTATATATTTTGAACTTCTAACATGCAGATACTTTTAAATGCCAACAGTGATTAGGTTAAGTTATCACAAACTTTCTAGCAATTTATACTTAAGTAATTAAGTCTCTTTTCAGGAACCAAAGGCAGAAGTGCATTGTAGAGACTTTTTTTTAAGAAAAACCATTAGGGATTAGTAAAATAAAACAGGTGAAAATAAACATAACCTAAATATAACAACACATAGACAAAATCAATGACGGCCACAACGAGATTCAAGATTAGATATGACTGGTATTCACTAAACCTCTACTAAGGATATCATTTTTTTTTAATAGACAAAATTTTGATTATGAAAATATCAGATGTTAACTGAACAAACTGGACTGAGTAAAAGTTATAAAACAAATAGAAATAAGTTAAAAATAAATTATCAATATATCACTTAAAGACAAATGCTGTTACCATTCTTTAGATTTGTTTTAAATTTATCTTAATTAAAAAATTGGAAACTCATTACATCTTTCATTTGCTTGAACATTAACTGTTTCTTTTTTAAAAATCTAAATTTATTATTTTTGGTTCTAATTGCAAAATACGTGATCACTATAAAACCTTGGAAAACTACCAAAAAATGTAAAGAAATCACAATCATCCAAAATCAACTAGCAAGAAATAGCTGATATTAATTTGGTATTACGTAAAAGTTTGCATTCCTTTTTTCAGTTCAGATATCAGTATTTTAAGCTCTTTCCCACACCTATACGCATACATTATAATTTTTATATTACAATGTATACAGCTATACATTACAATTTTTAATGCCCCCATAATATTTCATCATATATTTGGTTTCATAATTTAATCCCTCTATTCCACATTAATTCTTTACTGTCACAGAGTTAGTAATGTCTAAGTTTTTAGTATTACAAAAGCTGTTGCAATGAACATTTTTATACTGAAATCTTTGACAATACTTCATGAAGGCAAATTGTTAAAAGGTGTGTTGAGTATTTTAATAGTCTTGAAATAGGCTTTCAGATCTTTTCCAGAGAGGTTTTATCATTTTATAATAATCCTACCACAGTATATAACACTGCCTATCTTGATATATCCCCACAAGTAAAAAGTAGTTCCCAAATTGACAGATGAATAATGGTATTTTTCAATCATTTTTAATTGGCACTTGTCTAATTATTGACAAGGTTGGTACTTTTTAAAATCATCTATTTTTTTTTTTTTTTACCAGTGTCAATTTTTCTCTTACTACTCGTTCATGTGCTCTGTACATTTTTCTATTGGGATTTAATAATTTTTATCAATTTATAAAAATTCTCTATACATTAAGGGTATTATCGTATTTGTTATACATATTTTATCCCAATTTGCCACTTGGCTTTTAATTTTAATTATGGTATATTTTGGCTTCCCTGATAGCTCAGTTGGTAAAGAATCCACCTGCAATGCAGGAGACTCTGGTTTGATTCCTGGGTCAGGAAGATCCCCTGGAGAAGGGAAAGACCACCCACTCCAGTATTCTGGCCTAGAGAATTCCATGGACTGTATAGTCCATGGGGTAGCAAAGACTTGGACATGACTGAATGACTTTCACTCAAGGTATATTTTTAGTAAGTGGAAGGGTTTTCTAAAATGTATTTTTACTATTTAAGCAGTCAACATTATCAATTTTTATTTTTATGATGTTTTCTGTTACTTTTATCTTTAAAATCTTCCCCTATTACAGACACTGGTAGTCACCTACATTTTATTCTCTTGTAAGTTTTTACTTTATGTACAATTCTTTAATCTATCTGAAGTTTAATTTTTATATATGATACAAACCAGGTGGTTCAGTGGTAAAGAATCTGCCCGCCAATGCAAGAGATGCAGGTTCGATCCCTGGGTTGGGAAGATTCCCTGGAGAAGGACATGTCAACCCACTTCAATATTCTCGTCTGGAAAATCCCATGAACAGCAGAGCCTGGTGGGCTACAGTCCATGGAGTCACAAGAGTTGCACACGACTTAGTGACTGAGCACACACACACAAGTAAGAATCCAAGTAATTCTTCAAATATTTACCTGATCCAAAATTGTTGACTCAATAACCCTTTCTTTATCGAGACACTATTTCTATCAGGCTTTATATTTTTACACATGACAGGTATTTTCAGCCTATACTATGGACAGTAGCAGCTGGGGCAAGCTCTTTCTCTCCATACCTTTTTCTTCTTTATTGTAACTGTCTTGGTTACTTTCAACCATGTTTGCTTCCCCATGATTATTAGAATCCTTCTACTAGAGTAAAAATATGTTCTCCAATTTAAAACAAACAAACAGAAAAGCCAAGTTTTGACTGAAATTGGATCTAATCTCTAAATTAGTTTAGGAAGTACCGACATCTTTATTCAGTTCTTAATATATCTCTCCAACTATTTAAGTCTTTTACGTCTCCCAATAAAATTTTGTACTTTTTGTCATATAAATTTCTTCTTAAAGATTCCTAACTATTTATGGTTTTTGGTTACACTCATGAATGGGACTTTCACATTATATTTCAGAAACAGTATATATGTAGAAATGATAATAATTTTTTGTATTTATTTTACATCTGACTACTTTACTCTCTTATTTATGCTTTTTTGATTTTTTTTTAATGTTCTACGTAGACAATCAAATTATCTACAAGCACAACTTTGCGCCCTCCTACATAACAGGTATTCTTGTTGTGGGGTATGAGAAATTATTCCTGAACAAAGGCAAACAGAAAGGAGAAAGAGAGGAACTAACAGATAAGAATTCAGATGCATGTAGGGTCACTTGAGCAGAAGGCTAAGGGGACAATCCAGGCCCTATAAAGGGGATAATAAAATTTACCTAACATGAGAAACAATAGTTACAGTACTATCACAATAGGGACTAAAATCCAGAAACAGGCCTTTCTAATGAAACAGAGAAGATCAAAAACACACACACAATTGCAAAAGCAGAATGCTCTTTATACAAGATGATTTTAATCCTGACTTTAGGATGGAAAAGGAGAAATACACAGTTGGAAGGTCAGCGAGAAACACTGGCACGTAAATGAGGTGAACAGACTCTTCAAGAGACTTTTGGTGACAGGAGCAGTGATGACTAAAAAACAAAAGTCCTAGGTTTGGTTACTGCCTGCAACTGGAAAGGGGAAGTAACAGCAAATGTAATAAATTACCTGTGATTATGATAAGAAAGTTTCAGAAGGGAAAAGATGGAAGGGAAAAAAATTTTTAAGTTTCTACCATGAGAGGACTGAAGTGTTAACAGGACATCTAGTTAGAAATGTCCTCCAGATAACAAGATATAAACTGAACAAAAGAGGATAGAAAGATAGATGTGAAAGTCATCTACAAACGGCAGAGTAGAGTTGCAAACGAGATTCTGTAAGGAGATGAATCATATAATTAAGCTGGAGAAATATAAAAGCCAGACAGATTCTGGGCTACAGTACCAAAAGATGATTCCAATAAAGTCAACCCAAAGAAAACAGGATCAAGAAAACACGACAAAGATGAAAGATGAAATGCTGTATATCAGAAGTAGGAAGAAAAATGGTTCTAAAAATGACCTGAAGGGAATTGGAAAGGATCTAAAACACACCTGAATATATACTTAAAAAAAATAAAAACCAGATAAAACACAGTATGATCAAGCAATTCCACTCCTTGGTTTACAGTAGCTCTGCTCTTAACTGCCCCAAACTAGAATCAACCCAAATGCCCTCTAGTTGGTGAGTGGATAAACAAACTATGGTACATCCATATAATGGAATATTACTCAAGAGTATAAAAGGATGTTTGATACATGTGACAACTAGGATGAAAGCTCAAAGGTAATATGCTGAGTGAAAGAAGCCATTCTCAGAAGGTTACATACTATGGTCTCATTTATATGACAAAAAGACAAAACTCAAAAAGACAAAAGTAAAGGGATAGACAACAGATCAGTAGTTACCAAGAGTTACTAGCAAAGGGACAGAACAGGCGAATTCTGTGAGGTGATGTAAATGTTCTGCATCTAGATTTTGATGACTGTTACATGAAACTATACACATGTTAAAATTCATAAAACTCAGAAAGGTTAGTTTTAATTCATAATAATAAATAAAATATATAACATCTTATCACACATTCCAGTATTCATTACTTGGAATACTGTTCATTCTTTAATGCATTCTTATGCAAGATGATAGTCATGTGTTCATTAAGGTTTTCAAAATTTAACTAAGCTTCATTATATTTTTTTTTCCTGAATATAACTTACAAATTGTTCTCCTTCCACAATGTTTTAAAACTAAAGTCTGAAAAAATAACTTAATTTCTCAATTATTGCCATATTTACTGAACAGATATCTAAAGATAAACGATAGCTTGTTGCTTAAAAAAACTTCAACACCAAAACCTATTCACCTTTCTATCTGTAGAGAAGATAAGAGAATGAAGAATTAGAACTACAATCTTAGCTTTGCCAAAAAATTCTAGACAGTACAGTATTAATTCTTGCTGTTTTCAATAAAAAACAAGGACACTCCTGTCTGTGACTGAAAATCTGTAAGATTTTATGCTATTTTTTTTTAAGACACCTTTATTCAAGGTTGTCTGTCAATACAGCATAAAACAAAAAGCTGTTATAATGTACGAATTTTGCTGTCAATGTGCCTTATGTTACCACTGGAATCATGACTTCCTTCTCAGTCCAACCTCAAAAATCATCTGTATGGAAGGGAAGCCAGAGACAATAAGAACACTGTGCTTGATTTAATGATCACAGGAGCAATCTTCCCTAAACATAATTCAGTACAATTCTGACCTTTTCAGAACCTTGCTAATCTTAAGACTTGTCATCAGGTCCCTTCCCCCAACCTAGGGAGTACAATAACATCAATTTCTACAGGTGCATTATTTAAATAAAGGCAAGTCCTTATTGTAATAAATTAGGAATTGGGTTAGGAAGATGCCAAGATTAATGTTCACAAATTAATATAGCTTAATCATCAATAAACCCTTTACCAAAAAGTTTAAAGCTCCATAATGCAATCCTCTTCAATTCACTGACTTCTAGCTCTGTGCTTATCTGCAAACTCTTCCCCCACAGAAACACAGCTGATGCCATTGAGCCCCTGGCAACAGCCTTGGAAAATGGCTGTTCTATATTTAGCCAGTTTGACCTATATGCAAGTGTTCGTCTTTGTCAGCCTGGACGGTCCAGAATCACAGAGGTGATGCTTTTCTTTATTATGTAACACATATATACTCTCCATGGGGTCATTAGCTGAATACACCAAGCCATTTCTGGGTGTAAGAATTGAGAAAAGTATATCAGAAAAACCTGGCTATGATTAATACCTACCTAGAAATTCTTTGCCAACTCAGTTTTATTATTAAGTGTCATATTTAAACTGTCTGCAAGTTTCAAAACAGCACCAAAGATACCTACGCAGCCATGTAGAAACTATCACAACAGATCTTATAAAATGCTTCTCACCTGCACCTGATGTTTAATCCTCAGTATACCATTAGGGTACATTAGAAACACAATTTTGGTTTTTAATTTTCTTTGTTAAGCAGTATTAATATTTATAAAAATTGATATCACATGACTTTTTTCCCCTACAAGTCTGCTACAGGGCGAAATTTTTTTTTGGCTATGCCCCATGGCATGTAGAATCTTAGCTCTCCAACCAGGAATTGAACCTGTACCCCATGCTCTGGAAGTACAGAGGCTTAACCACTGGATCACCAGAGAAGTTTCAGAAAATATATTTTTAAAAAAACAGAATAGAACTCATTCTGGGAACTCCCTGGTGGTCCAGCGATTGGGATTCTGCACTTTCAAAGCCAGGCCCATGAGAGATCCCTGGAATCCCTAGGATCCCACAAGCTATGCAGCACAGACAAAATAAAATAAAATAAAATAAAATAAAATTAAATTCATTCTATCTTGCAATTACTGTATGGGTCCATTGGATTTTTTTATAAATCTAAGATATATTATGCTATTTCAACATTCTAGAAATTATGTCATCATTACTCACCAATTAGTCCTAACTATGCTAAAAAAAGGGGACTTCCCTGGTGGCACAGAGGTTAAAGCATCTGCCTGTAATGTGGGAGACCCGGGTTCGACCCCTGGGTCGGGAAGATCCCCTGAAGAAGGAAATGGCAACACACTCCAGTATTCTTGCCTGGAGAATCCCATGGACGGAGGAGTCTGGTAGGTTCCAGTCCACAGGGTCACAAAGAGTTGGACACGACTGAGCACCTTAAAAAAAAAAATGCTAAAAAAAGATCAATTAAAAAATGATGGTATTTCTCTGAAGGATGATGCAATAGTGAAATAAATATCGTATGACATCAACTTTCAGCATCAACTGTGTTGCCCAAAGTATTATATCTGCTTTCAAAAAGGTATAAAAGAAGTCTAGACACCATCCACTATCTTTGCTGCCTGATTTTAGCTTTAACTGAACACAGTTCAGATTTTTTTATTCTATGGCCGTAATGGCAAAGAAAAGAAAATCAACAGAGGAAAACATTCTGCAATTATTGGATGAATCTAAAGATGAATGCAAAGACTGAGATGGCAGCACCTGACATACTACTGAAGATGATGAAATGGATCACTCTAAGTAAAATCTCAGACTATGTGCCTTCAGATGGTGGTGTCCTAACAGACTGTCTCAAACTCAAAGATGAATAAGACAACAGATGCTGAAGGCAGGTATTACAAAATAACAAGCAAAAATAGATGATGTAGACATTAAAAAATTAAACTGGCCATTAAAGAGCTGTATACAAACCTAAAAATAAAAATATTTTGCAATTATAGAATGTCTGATGGGCCATCCTCTTTTCAACAAAATTATAAGCCAAATTAAAAAATTTTTTTTCAAGTATTGTCTTGATGACACAAGTAGAAGAACCAGAAGTAATGATAAACTATAATCTATGAGCGATGTCATTTGAAATTTACAATCAGTGTACAAATTCATGTATGACAACTGATGAACAGTTAGCTACATTCAGAGGCTCCTGCCCATTTTGGATATATATTAGTATCTATTGATCAGTCAATAGATGTCTTCAAAATCAAGAAAATATGAGATAAAAATTTGGTTTTCACTATTTATGCTCTTATTAAATAGTTTAATAGTCTCTGCTTCCCTTTATTTTTATGTTTGTAAATGACCTGTAAATCAACTTACAAGTAGTTTTTAAAAAGGAGTTCTTTCAATCCAGATAGTAAATGGTAATGACTATTTTTCTTGGTATTCTGAGCTGTACAAAGATATTTGAAGCAAAAAATATTGTAGTATTAGGGATGAAATCCCTCATGGCTCAGACGGTAGAGAATCTGAATGCAATGTGGGAGACCCGGGTTCGATCCCTGGGTCAGGAAGATCCCCTGGAGAAGGGCATGGCATCCCACTCAAGTATTCTTGTCTGGAGAATTCCACGGACAGAGGAGCCTGGTGGGCTACGGTCCACGGGGTCGCAGAGAGTCAGACACGACCGAGCAACTGACACAAAGACACAAGGGATGGCTCTGGGACTGTCTGAAGAGTTGAGATCAGTTATTAGACTTGCAGTAATATACTAGGACCCAATGCAGCTAAGACAGCTAGAGACCTGAATATGAACAAGACCTTGTTGGAATGCAGGGGAGAAAACCACCTTGGGTAAAACTGAAATGATTAAGCACCCAATAAGTAGATTTTAAGCAGAAGGGCTGTTATAAAGGCAATGTTTAAAACTTATTTTTACCACGAACAAAAATTTTAAAAGTAGAAAATGACAGGGTTTAATAGAACTTACTAGATTTAAAAAATTGATGTTTCTGGTGTTATTCATATTGATCCACGTACATCTGTTATTTATTTTAATGTCTAAGATGATATTCTACTTCCTACTGGGAAGAATCAAGATGTTTCTACTTTTTCCCCAACTGCATATAGTACAACAACCAACATTCTGATACATGTCATTTTGTGCATAAGTGCAAGAGTATTTCTCTAGGGTAGTTGTCTTGAAGTAGAGCTCTCATGGGTCATGGGGTTTGTGCATCTTCATTGTATAAGATGCTGTCAAATTAATCTACAAGCTATTACCCACTGTATATCTAATTTATACTATGACTAGTAATGTATATGAAGTCCTGTTTCTCTACAACCTCATCAACTTTTGGCATTATTAGCCTTTGTAAATTTTATCAGGTTGTTAATAAGGTGGTTTTTCTTTAATGATGCTCTTTCCTGAGCATTGTTTCATTTGCTTATCTTCAGTTGGGTTCTTCCTCTGAGAAACTGCCCTTTAATATCCTCTGCCAGTTTTTTAAATTGCAGTGTTTGTCTTTTTCTTACTTCTTACATAGGAGTTATTACAGAGAATTTATCATAGAAGATGCCAATTCTTTGTGGATTATATGGACTTTAAATATCTTCTCTAGTTTGAGACATTTGTATTTAGTGAAATTTGACAAGGAATTTTCTTTATATTAATGTAACCAAGTTAACATTTTTCCTATGTCTTTGATTTCTCTATATTAAAGAAATTCATTCCTAGCCTCAATTCCTAAAGCTTTTCCCTATTTTTCTTCTAAAACTTTTCTTTTGAAAGTTTTGGTTTTTTGCAAATCCATTTTGTAATTTTGTATGAAGTGAGTTAAGGACTACACTTTATCTTTTTCCAGAAAGACAATGATCTCAGTCCCATTTATGGAACAGTATATTATTTCCCCTCTGATTTGTATTGCCACTTTTCACTTAATAAGTTCCTCCTATGTTCCTCAGTTTCTTTGGTCTGTTTTTACATGCATATAAAAAACTGTTTCAATTACTGGGCTTCCCTGGTGGCTCAGTGGGAGAGAATCCACCTGTCAATGCAGGATACACGGTTCAATCTCTGGTCCAGGAAGATCCCACATGCTGTGGGGGAACTAAGCCTGTGCATCACAACTACTGAGTCCGTGCTCGAGGGCCCAGGAATTGCAGCTACTGAAGCCTACAGGCCTAGAGCCCATGCTCCACAACTAGAGAAGCCACTGCAATGAGAAGTCCATGCACTGCAACTAGAGTAGCCCCAGATCACTGCAACTAGAGAAAGCCTTCAAAGCAACAAAGACCCAGCATAGCCCTGCCCCGAAAGAAAAATGTAGGAAAAAAAAATGGTTTCAATTACTACAGCTTTCCAGTAAGTTTTGATACCTGAATAAGTAAGTTTTCATTATTCTTCAAAATTTCCATGACACTTCAAGCATCCAAATAAAAAAGTTGTTAAATTACAAAAAATTCATGTTACACTTGATTCGAAAAGCACTAAACTTACAGATTAATATGGGCAGAACTGTCATTTTTATGATAATGTTAGGATTCCCATATGAACATGTTCTATCTTACCATTTATTAGCTTTTGAAAATTCAAAACTGCTTATAATTTTCTCCTTTATTTTTCCTGTTAAGATTTAATCCTAGTTACCTTATCATTCTGACTGCTGTTGTAAGTTAAATCTTTTTTTAAAGTTATATTTTCAGTGTCTTCACACTTTGAGTCATGTTATTCCCTTCCTGCTTGTAAAGTATTTGAGTTTTATTTATTCCTTCCTCAGCTCCCCCTCATGCCTTGAAAAGCTTGAGAACTACATACAATTTTCACATAAACATATGACTTAAGTTTTATGTTAATTAACATTAGCATCTTCTGCCCAAATAATACAAGGATCTTATATGAATTCAACCTACTCACCACATGGTTTGTTCCGCATTTTAGTTCTACCCTTAAAATATATATGTACTGATCATCATTATCATTTTGTACAGTGAAAGCTTATTAAATTTACCTCTTTTAAACCTTTTTATTATGAAATAAGGCATACCCAGAGTGAAAGTCCCCCAAACGTGTCTGTCTGTCTGAAGGAACTGTCACAAAATGAGCAGCCGTTAAACTTAACAGGAACTAGAACAGTGCCAGCATCCTCGCAGTGTCTCCTTACCACCATTCCCCAACACCCCTCCCCCGTCACGCCTCAAAGGCACCACAACCTGATTTTTATGGTAACTATTTCTTTCCCTTATAGTTTTACCAACTAAGGAACATGTATAATTAAACACTGTACTTTAGTGTAGCTTTATATAAATGAAATCATACAGCACAGATGATCCTTTCTTGTCTGGTTTCTTTTGCTCAACATTCATTTGTGAGATCTACAACTATGAATAGCTATGTGTACAGCCAGGCTTCCCTGGTAGCTCAGCTGGTAAAGAATCCGTCTGCAAAGCAGGAGACCCTGGTTCAATTCCTGGGTTGGGAAGATCCACTGGAGAAGGGACAGGCTACCCACTCCAGCCTTCTTGGGTCTCCCTGGTTGGCTCAGCTGGTAAAGATTCTGCAACGCGGGAGACCTGGGATTGATCTCTGGATTGAGAAGATACCTGGAGAAGGGAATGGCTATACCCACTCCAGTATTCTGGCCTGGAGAATTCCATGGACTATATAGTCCATAGGTTGCCATAGTCTGTTTACTTTCATTATAATACAGTAATTTATTGTATATTTATATGACTGTGAATTTTAGGGTGACAAGTTACTCTCTTAAAAAAAGGCATTTAACTGACTTCTGATTTTCATTGTTTCTGTTGAGAAGACAAAGTGTGCAAGTGAAAGTCACACAGTCATGTCCGACTCTTTGCAATCCCGTGGACTATACAGTCCGTGGGATTCTCCAGGCCAGAAGACCGCAGTGGGAGCCGTTCTCCAGGGCACTGTCCCAACCCAGGAATGGAACCCAGGTCTCCGGCATTGCAGGCAGGTTCTTTACCAGCTAAGTCACTGAGATGACAAAATGCCAGCTATTTGTGCTTACTGAAAATTCACTTTTTTCCTCTAGCTGCTTTTAAGATTTCTCTTTTTTTATTTGTTTTAAGCTGTTTAATAATGATCATCTATACATGCAGAATTCTTTGGTATTTCTCTTGCTTGAGGTTCATATTACTTCTGGAATCCATGGACTGATGTTCTTCATCAGTTTTAGAAAATTCTAAACCTCTTTTTCTTCAAATACTGCTTTTGCCCTATTCTCTTTCTCCTGACTTTGGAAATTTAAATATGTGCACTAGACCTTCTCATGGTTTTATCTCTATTGCCTTTCATCCTTTGTTTCTGGTTATTTTTGTTTAACATCTTTCAGTTCACTAATTCTCTCTTTGGATGTGTCTAATCTGTTGCTTCAATGTGAGTTAATTTACTGACTTTCTCATTCCCAGAATTTCCACTTGGTTTTTTTTTTTTTTTTTAACATTTTCCAATGCACTGCCAAAATTTTCAATCTTTTTTCTCTCTGAACATGATAAGTATACTTATTTTAAAATACTATATCTGAGAATTCCAATATCTGGAGGCCCAATTTCTATCATCTTTTGTTTTTCTTTGTGTGTGTTTATGTCTTTGTGTATCTGACTCCTTTTGATTATAAGCCAGGCACTGCATTTGCAAACTACAGAAGCAGTTTATGACCTTGCATGACACTATCTTCCTCCAGGAAGGATGTACAATTCTGCCAAATGCCGGGGTCACTGGTGGTTCAGGAACCCTCAGCCTAGTTTTAGAGAATGACACAATTCAAAGCTTATCTGTAGCCTCTATAAGAACATGTCTACTTCTGGTTAACATCTGCTCCTATGGTGTAGCCTTTCATGGTGCCAACTCAAAAGTGAGTAGGTTCGTCAGGAGTCCTCTCTTTGTGGGCCATGGGCTCTAATCTCTTTCCCCCTTACATTCACTCACTAGCCAGTCAAAAGGGTTACAGAGCTGTTTATCAGCTCTCTCCAGAATTGGCTAATTTCTCCAGAGGAACAAGTGACCCCATACACTGGGACCTTTTCCCCCTGGGCCTCCATTCTCCCCACAGATATTGTAAGCTCTTGATGCCTCCAAGCAAAAAATAAAATAAAATAAAATTTTCATTGAGCCTTTCTGGCAGTCTTCAGTGGCAGGCACAATTTAAATTACCTAATCTACAACTACTAGAAGTTAAAGTTCCAAATTTTATCTACATTTTCACCAATTTCATTGCTCACCATTGTTTCTAGTACCCAATCCACTCCTTCTGGGTTCAATATTCTTCAGTCTCAAGTATATCCTGCTTCACATTCTTCCAACAAGCTTCTGTGACTTGTTGGAAGCTTCTAATAGTTAATTCTATTAGACTTTATCTGAAAAAATACCTTCATTTTATCTTACTCCTGAATGAGAATTAAGTTGGGTATAAAATTTTAAGTTGACAGTTATTTTCACTTAGCTCTGTGAAGGTATCTTTCCACTGTTTTCTGATCTCTCTTGCTATTGTTAAAAACTTTACTGTCAACATAATGGATATCTCTTTGGATGTCATCATCATTCCTTCATTGCTAATACTAAGACATTTCTCTTTTTTCTTTGGCATTCTCCAGTTTCACTACAATGCATCTACATATAAGTTAATTTTTGAACTTATTCAAAATTTTGAACTCATGGTGCTACATGAATCTAAGTATTTATAAATCTAAGTTTTAAAAAATCAATTCTAGAACGTTTTCAGCCATTCTCTTTTTGAATATTGCCTCTATACTATTGAATTTGGGTTTCTTATTTTAATTCTGTTATCTCAATTTCTCTTTCATACTTTCAATCTCTGTATCTCTCTGTGCCACATTCTGGGTGATAAAATGGCAACCCTCTGTACTCTTGCCTGGAAAATTCCATGGATGGAAGAGCATGGTAGGCTACAGTCCATGGGGTTGCAAAGAGTCGGACACGACTGAACGACTTCACTTCACTTCATTCTTCTATTCATCACTTCTCTCTTCAGCTGAAGCTACTGTTTATGCTGAACCTAGTTGCTGAGTTTTAAATTTTGATGATGTTGTTTCTATTTATTGGAGATATTTTAGCTTCCCCTGTAAGAAGCTCCTGTGGCCTGGGTTTGGTGGAGGACCCTTTGGGGTGTTCTTTTATCTAACAACTCTATGTGGGATCATTAATCCAGGATTCATTTTAAAATTAACTTCCCAATTTGGGGACCTCAAAGTACATTGGTGGTGTGCATGTGTGTGTCTTTTCTCCCCAACTCCTAAGCATGAGCCAAAGACCCATGGTTTAGAATTGCCATGTGAGATTCCTTAGTTTCCACTCTAGAACCCAGGCAAATAGTTGAACAATTCCGTCATTTCTCTGTGTTGGTAGGGAAATAATTTCTAGTCATTTTTCTTCACTGATGATACAGTCACTTTGGAGGTTCCAGTTCCTAGTCCTCATTTTAAGTAAGTTCAAGGGCTCATTTTATGCCCCCTTGCTGTTCAGTCTCCCATTCATGTCTAACTCTTTGCAAACCATGAACTGCAGGATGTCAGGCCTTACTGTCCTTCAACATCTCCCAAAGTTTGCCCAAGTTCATGTCCAATGCACCAGTGATGCCATCCAACCATTTCATCCTCTGACACCCTCATCTTCTGCCTTCAATATTTTCCAGTGTCAGGGACTTTTCCAGTGAGTCAGTTAGTGGATGCTAAAACCCAAAGGCACAAATTACCAGAACCAAAAAAGGAAGCTCATTATCTTTAGCACTTTAATTTTCAGTTTTCTTTTAATTTCTGAAGACATTTCTATCCTGAGAGCTCAACTGTTCTTCTGAAAATATTTTACCCAGCATTTGAAGATTTTTGTGTTTTCATGCTTCCTAGTCTACTGTATTTCCAGAACCAGAAATCTCAGGACATTGTTTTTAAACTTTTCTTTAATGAAACAAATATGCAAATACTAACATATTAGTCAAGGTTTTCCAGAGAAACAGAATCAATAGATCTAGAGACGTGTTCTATCTATTCTACTGGTACTTTAAAAAATATATTTATTCTAGACCTAGATTGAGATCTTTTTACCTATCTAGAGATTACTTATAAGGAACTTGTTAACAGAATCATGGGAGCTGACAAGTCTTACTATCTGTCCTGGGTGAGCTGGAGACACAAGAGAGCCAACTGTGTGGCTCCCTCATCCAAAGGTCTGCAAGCTCGAGAGCCAGGAAGAGAGGGTGTTTCAGTTTTGAGTCTGAAGGCAGACAAAAACTGATGTCTCACACAGGGCAGTCAGGCAGAAGGAAATTCCCTCTTACTCAAGTGAGGGTAAGACTTTTTGTTCTTTTCAGGTCTTCAACTGATGGCATATTAGCAAGGACAACTGCTTTACTCAGTCTACAGATTCAAATGGTAAACACAACCCAACCAAAACAATGTTTAACTGATGTCTGGCACCCTAGCGCCCAGAAAACTAACACAAAATTAGCCATCCCAATTAGTAAACTCTGGTTTGATTTTTAGTTAATTTTATTTTTTTTTTCTAAGACCCAAATCAAATTCTCCTTTGTGAAATCAAATCACAAATTCACATTTGTGAATCAAATTTTCCTTTTCTAACAGCTTATGCCAGTCACTCTATAGCTGGGTTGGGTCAGTGGTAACTAAACCAGCTTTCTGCACATGAACCTTACACATACATAATTCTCTAAGTCTCTTTTTGGACTTAACTTCTCTCTTTTATGATAAATGAGTTCAAGACTCTAGAAGTAATGTGGAAGAAAAGTGTCACTTAAAAAGATATTCATGATACATTTTTATAAAACTTTTGGCTTATATCACCATCCATCTTTGTATTTGGAATATGTGGATACTGACATCTGCTCACAACATGTAAATCTCCCAAAATCCCAGTTCAGTGACATAACTCAGTTCTAAATAAATTTTACTTGCAATTTCTTCAAACTATAAATTATGGCAGCATGTTTTCCACCAGAACTTTGGGTTTCAATCATCATATAAATGACAACAAACTTTTACTAAATTATATTAGCATTACCCTCCTTTGCTCCTCTTCAGCATCAGCAAAGAGTTTACGAATGTTAGCCTCTGACTCTCCTACATATTTGTTGAGAATTTCTGGCCCGTTGACCACTTTAGGCTCTCTTGCATTCAACATCTTGCCAATCTGTCGAGCCAATAGTGTCTTACCGCAACCTGGAGGCCCATATAACAGGATGCCTTTAACATGTTTGCAGCCTAAAAGGAAAAGAGAACAGTCTTACATCAACTAAGTAAGGTATCAAAAATTTCCTTTCTTCATATGCATGTTAGGAAAAATACAGCAATTGCATTAACATATATTAATATCCAGGTGCTATAAACAGAATAAGAATGAACTGAAGCTCTTTTTAAAATAGAATACGCCACAAAAAATTCCTACACCAGTACCAATAGTTGAGGGGGAAAGCTGCCAATTAAAGGTCTTTGGAAAAGTATATCTGAACTATGATTTAGTTTAGAACAAATACTTTTAACTGTGAAAATGTCTCTTTGACTTAAATACCTAATTAGGAACTATTACTTCTTTTTCATTATCCTTTATTTTAAAGCTAGCAGGGGAAAAGAGAGATCTGTTTTCAGGAAAACTTAACTCAACACAAATCTATTATGATACAATAGCTATGGAAACTATATCTTAGTCATAGAAATTACAGGTCTACCTGTCAATACAAGTACTGGAAGAAAGGGCAGACATGTCTGAGTTGGGTGGGGACTAAGCAATCCACAGGATCCAGATGGATGTTACAGACTTTGTGCATAAAGGTGAATGCCCTATTTCACAGGACTATGCCAAGTGAGAAACCTGCTTTCTCAGAGCCACCAAGAAGAAAATGAAGCTTCCAAAGAACAGTATTCAATTCTTTTCAAGGCAACCATTGCTAAATGTCTTAAAGGTATCATTAACAACAAAAAATAGCAAGACTGAATGACTTAAGACTCCCTAGGATTTCTTGCGCTCACTCTATGCAAGCATTTACTCCATTTCTGAAGATTAAAAGGATCTTTGGTTTCTGTTTACTCACTCTAGGAATTCTCACCTATCTTGCAGTTTCACACTTAAGATACTTGACTCATTTCTTATGAGTTTCTTTATACTACACCAAAAAAGCACTCTGTGAAATAATAAATTCTTAGATTTCAAGTGTTACACTCAAAACTACAGGTAAACAGGAAATTTTCTGGAAATGGAATATAGTAAGTTTTTATGGAAAATGTCCTCATTTGGAATGAAACCTTAAAAAATTATATCTTTAAGAAAATTATGACAATACATTTAACGACTCACATAAAGAAAACCACAAGATTCAACCAACTCTAACTAGAAATTTTAGATTCTAAGGAGGAAGATACTTGGTGTTGCCTGTATGACCATTATCTTTATTTCAAAAAGAGACTCCCTTTTAAATCCTTGAAAGTGATGAGATCTATGCTTATGGCTAGACTTGTAGAGACAAGGGGAACTTGGTGGAAACTTATGAAGGCTTAGATTCTTAACCTTCTCATCAAGAGTAAGTTCATGTTCCAAGAACTGTAGCCTATAAAATGTCTTTGCCCTTGTCCCACCCTTGGGGGCATAAGGGGGTAAGGAGATAAGGGGATAAACCTTGAGTTTCTCTTAGAGGCCAACACCACCAGGCACCTTCAGGATCCAATCTACTGGGACACATCTGAAGTGAACTCTGGAAGTTCAGTTCAGTTCAGTCGCTCAGTCATGTCTAACTCCTTGCGACTGCAGCATGCCAGGTTTCCCTGTCCCTCACCAACTCCCAGAATTTACTCAAACTCACGTCCACTGAGTCAGTGTTGCCATCCAACCATTTCATCCTCTGTTGTCCCCTTCTCCCACCTTCAATCTTTCCCAGCATCAGGGACTTTTCAAAAGAGTCAGTTCTTCGCATCAGGTGGCCAAAATATTGGAGTTTCAGCTTCAGCATCAGTCCTTCCAATGAATATTCAGGACTGATTTCCTTTAGGATAGACTGGTTGGATCTTGTTGCAGTTCAAGCGACCCTCAAGAGTCTTTTCCAACACCACAGTTCAAAAGCATCAATTCTTCAGCTTTTTTTTTTCCTCAGGTGCTCAGTTTTCTTTACAGTCTAACTCTCACATCCATACATGACTACTGGAAAAAACATAGCCTTGACTAGGTTGACCTTTGTTGGCAAAGTAATGTCTCTGGTTTTTAATAAGCTGTCTAGGTTGGTTATAACTTTTCTTCCAAGGAGCAAGCATCTTTTAATTTCATGGCTGCAGTCACCATCTGCAGTGATTTTGGAGCCCCCCAAAAATAAAGTCTATCACTGTTTCCACTGTTTTCCCATCTACTTGCCATAAAGTTGATAGGACCAGATGCCATGATCTTAGTTTTCTGAATGTTGAGCTTTAAGCCAACTTTTTCACTCTCCCCATTCACTTTCATCAAGAGGCTCTGTAGTTCTTTGCTTTCTGCCATAAGGGTGGTGACATCTGCATATCTGAGGTTATTGATATTTCTGCCAACAATCTTGATTCCAGCTTGTGCTTCATCCAGCCCAGCGTTTCTCATGATGTACTCTGCATATAAGTGAAATAAGCAGGGTGACAATATACAGGTTGACGTACTCCTTTCCCTATTTGGAACCAGTCTGTTGTTCCATGTCCAGTTCTAACTGTTGCTTCCTGACCTGCATACAGATTTCTCAGGAGACAGGTCAGGTGGTCTGGTATTCCCATCTCTTTCAGAATTTCCCACAGTTTGTGGTGATCCAGTCAAAGGCTTTGGCATGGTCAACAAAGCAGAAGTAGATGTTTTTCTGGAACTCTCTTGCTTTTTCAATGATCCAATAGATGTTGGCAATCTGATCTCTGGTTCCTCTGACTTTTCTAAATCCAGCTTGAACATCTGGAAGTTCATAGGTCACATACTGTTGAAACCTGGCTTGGAGAATTTTGAGCATTACTTTACTAGCGTGTGAGATGAGTGCAACTGTGTGGCAGTTTGAGCATTCTTTGGCACTGTCTTTCTTTGGGAACTCTGGAAACTGGCTCATAATCTTCCACTCCAAGCCAACCGCTACTGTTTGACTTAAAACTGTTTGTAAGAAACCATAGCAGAGGAAAGTGGAGGTGGTGGGAATGAAACAGGCACAAGGGGAGAAGAGCCAGAAAGGAGAAAATGAAGACCAAACCTTAGCCCCATCTCCAGTCTCTTAACCTTCTCCAAGTTTCTCAACTTCCTCCTAACCACACTTCCTTCCAGTTAAGCCATATACTCTTTCAAGGACTCTTGCCTCCTTGGCATTCCTGTATTTCTGTTACACCTACCCCAGGAGCCCTGAACACAATATGACTTAATTGCACCTAAACACTGGCCACAGAGCAAGACCGGAGAAAATCGCACCACGGTGCTGACTGATGTCCTAAGAGCTCTGTGCTATCTGACCTCAGCTCTACTCTCCCTGCTTCCTCCGTACTGCATGCCACCCCTCACCTGATTCTGTTCATCTCCCCTTCTCCTTAGGAATTACCCAGATCGTCACTGCTCTCTTCTCAAGTGCTACCCATGCCATTAATTCCTAGAGATGATTTAGATTTCTACTTTGCATATTAAAAAAAAAAAACCTATCTAGTATGAATTCTGCTTAGCTCCCTGCTTCCTCTTCTTTTTTTTTTTTTTAACACTGCAAATTTATTATCTAACAGTTCTTTAAGTCAGAAGTTTGAGTGGGTTTGGGTAGCTCAGATCCATTTTTCATAAGACTGAAATCAAGGTGTGAGTCAGTGGGGTTTTGGGTAGAATCAGTTTCCAAGTATATGCAGGATGTTGATAGAATCCATTTTCTTGGGACTGTAAGACTGCGATTCCTGTTTCTTTGCAGGGTGTGAGCTGGGGGTTCATCTTTTCTCCCAGACGCTGCCTATTTTCTTTTGATACTTTCCATGTGGTCTCCCTCCAGTAAGTGACTGAGTTTCTCTTAGGCTTCAGATCTCTTGAGTTTCTTTTTCTGACACATTTCTCTCTTCTGCCTTCCTCTTCTGCTTTAAGCTACCTTCTGTGATTATGTTAGGCCCACCCAGATAATTCAGGTTAATCTCTCTATCTTTTGACAAGGTTATTAGTAACCTTAATTACATATCCAGACTCTCTTTGCATCCCTGCTTCTTTATCTACAGATTTATCTGCAGACATCTCCATTCTCAACTTCAGCAACTGTTCTCAGAGGAGGAGTTTCCTCTTCTCCAAGGTTTAAATTGCAATTATTTGTCTTTATACTTTCTTCTCTACTAGACTGTGAACTATTCAAGGCAGGTGCTGTCTCATTAATTCTGAATTGCAAACACTCAGCATTAATATCTAGCACATAATATATATTCAATAAATAGCTGAACAAGTAAATTGTTGACATCTTTCCTACAAAACTCAGAGAAAATGGGGGCAGGAAGATGATTTTTTTAAAAAATTATTTGACGCTCTTATTTGAAAGTATTTATTTTGTATTTGAAGTTCTCCATAAAAGTATTTACTTTCATGGCTAAGATAATTTAAATACCTAACAAAATGCCTTTGGAAACACTGGGACTTTACAAATTTGGCCAAACTACATAATATCTAAGTACTAGATTTTTAACTCTGTAACTCTGTTTTTATATGTGCGAAATGCTCAATTTAATATGTTTTGAATTAAATTAACTCAGATGTTATAAAACGAATAACCCACAAAATATTACCATGAAATTTGAAAGAAAGAGATAAAACCCACATCCATGGAACTTATATATAATCTATAATACAGATCTGTGAAATTACAGAATCTGTTCAATATAACATGAATAGGACTGTCATAAAAGCTCTAATCTGCATTAGAACCATCATTCTTTTAGGATGCCAAGAAAACACATAAAAAAGTATACACTTATATGTGAAGATTTTAAAAAATCCACTTCCACAAAGGAAGTAGTTACTTGAATAAGCAGTGGAAATGGGACTTTGTTATTACTATTATTATCATAGCCTTTTTGACTTATTAAATAAGCATTGGTCTCTAATTTTAAATGAGTCATAAAAACTCTTCATAAGTAATTCCATTCAACAAAAGTGTATTAAGCTCCTGTTTGGACTAGGCACGAAACGAGGTGTTTGGGATACACAAACATGAAAAAGGCAGTCCATGCCTGCAGGGCATTTCTGATTTAGTAGGAAAGACAGAAATAAAAATAAGTTATCTACAATATAATATGACACTATCAGAGATGTGCATGAAATGTTTTTGGAACCTAGCCAAGAGAGACTGATCTTGCCAGGGTGATGGCAGAAAATTAGGGATGGACACGGGGGAAGGGATAACACACAGTCTGGGCCTTGGAGGATGGCTTGAGGTTCCTAGTTGGGCAAAGGAAGGGAAATGGCAGCCTAAAGACAAAGATCAGCATCAGATTAGGCACGGCGGCCTAGACCTAGAAGCTGTCCTTTCAAGACAGCCAGTAGCCCCTTTCATGGCTGGGAGCCTTGGAGCGGAGTGCCTGAGTACCGGGCTGACAGGTTCCCAACTAAGACAGGCCTCAACACCATGCCAGGAGTTTTTGTTTTGCAAAAACCCAGAGGTTTCTAATCAGGGAGGCTATATAATAAGATGTGCGTTTAAAAACTAACTCTGGTGGTAGAGTAGAGGAAGGACTGGAGAACAAAGATCAGAGGGTGGGAGTCTAGCTGGAGGAATGTTCTTACCCTTTTTCTGGGGACACTGCCTCACTGTCGAGCTTTGGGTTTTTTGCCAATTAAGCCTTCCTATCCCTCCAAGTCCTTTGGAAGCACATGAACAATTGGGTCGAGCGGCCTCAGAAGGCTGCCTCCCTACTGATGCCCCAGCTTTCCCCTGAGCTTCTCCAGAACATGAAGGCCTAGCACTGATGCTGGGAGCCTCTGATCTCTGACCGCTAGACTGTCTGACTGCCAAGCTGTACTGATTGCTGTTACTTTTTTTTCCCTTTATGTCTTACATGCCCCCTCACTACTCAGAGATCAGTTTCCTAAGTTAGGGAACTACAGAGCAAAGGGCAGGCACAGAGGAAGGAGAAATCAGTGGAACTGACTTGTTTAAGATGTCATGTTCTCTCATTCTATCCCTTACTTTTTTCCCCATGGAATAGACTAGTGGACCTCCCTAGAAAAATGCCCATGTACAAAAATTTGTATGCAGTTCTGAGAAGATTCTTAGATCCTCTGAGGTCCAGGCATGGAATTCAAATTAAAAATCCCTGAGTACTACTGAAGTAATCCAGACAAGAGACCAGAAATGGAAAAAGGCAATAATTGTTAGAAATAGTAGTAGGAAAAGAACAGAAGATAGGGGAGGTATTCATCAGAACTCAAGAGACCAACTGAAAATAAGAGGAGGAGTCAAGGATGACCCGAAGGTATCTAGCCTGGGCACATACGAAAAATGATCATAATTTCAGAAAATAACCAAGAAGTTAGCAATAGGAAATCATAACTTAGTTTTGGGCTATAAGGCATTTGAGATTCAGGCAGTAATGCCCATTAAAAAAGACTTGTTGAAAGCTTAGAAAAGATATCAGAACTCCTGGTTCAGTATTTTTGAATGTTTGCTCTGGGCACATGAAAAGCCTCCAAAAGCTTTAAGCAGAGGAATGTGACAGAGGGACAAACGCTCCGGAAACAGAGGATGAGGCCTGGAAAGAGAACATGTGATGTAAAAATCAGGAGGTTCACGCTGATCTAGGTCAGATCATTTGGGGTTGAGGTAGGAGAAGGAAGCCAAGTAGTATGGGCAGGAACAGACAAGAGATAACACTTTCCGGAACTCTGGCAACCTAGAGGGGGGATTTAAGGAGAGGTGCAAGGAAACTTCTTCTGAGACTAGTGAAGTAAAGAAAAGAGGAAGTGAGCTGAGGTTATGCCTGCTGGGTTTTGTTTATCACCTGAAGTAGGCGCTGAGGTCATCTAAAGAATGCAGGATGAGGAGATGACACTGGTAAACATGTGAAAAGTTTGGAAAGAAAGTGAGGAACTGAGGAAATGTGTGAGGAAGTGGGCTTGAGCAGACAGATGCCACTGGGTAAGTGAACTCAGCATAGGAAATTCAGGTCACTTAGGAATTCTCCTCTTCGTTGCAATTATATAAGCAACTTACAGTGTGAGGTAAGGTGTAGGTTCTTACTCAATTCTGTAAATATAAATTTTATTAAAGCTGGTATGAGAATCTTGACTTTTTGGGTTTTAACCACTGTTTTTTTCCAAAATTGACTCTTAAACGTCAGCATTGCAGGGTAAATAAAACTACCACAAAAAAAACAAAACTACCCCCAAATCCAAAACTACCACATGGCCTGTTCTCACCATTCTCCATTTTCCACAAAGTTTGAAGCTTTAATTTTATTTCTAAGTCATTTGCATCTTTTCTCCTTCCTCCATAATTTATAGACTAATAGTATAATCAAAAATAGTGCCAAAAATTTCTTCTCTTCATTTCCTGAATTGTTAATTAGCTGCTTATTTTAATAACTGCTTCTGTTAATCTCTTCCTAAAAACGCCTAATTTTTATCTGGATGAGGCACAAGCATAACACTCCTGGTTAGAGTAACATAAAGGAAGGTGGTAGTAAAAACCATAATTCAAAATGGCCAAAACTGGCTTTATATATTTGGTTTTGGAATTTAAGTTGCTAATTATACCTGAATATAGGAGTAAATGAAGTTTTGGGATCACGTTCTTTGAGTCATTCAACAAGTGTTATATTAAGATGAGGTTGTTCTCTTCTGATTATTTCTCTTTCCTCAGTGAAATCCGCTGCTGGTGAGGATGGAATGAGGCAAGAGGTAATGCTGGATGTTTGAGGAGAACGGAGGCGAACTACTCCTCTCAGAGAGGCAGGAAGGAAACTGACATGACTAACGAAAACATCCCTTCTAGGCCTCTTAGCTAAGATCAGGTGTAGCCTAAGGGGATATAGAAGCAATGCTAGGAAACACTGATTCCAAGATATACTGATGCTTGCTTGATATTTGGTTCTTAAATTTAAAGTGAGGTCAAACATCATGGTTTTGTGTTTTTCTGAAGCCATATTCAAGTCTGGGTACTGGTACAGAGTAGGCAGGTAGCTGAGAAACACCTGACACACAGAACATGAGGAACAAGGCTGTTGAGGGTGTGCCGTAGGGGGTAAAGGGCTTCTGCAACAGCTCAGCGGGTAGAGTCCACCTGCAAATGCAGGAGACACAGGAGATGTGGGTTCAGTCCCTGGGTCAGGAAGATCCCCTGGGGAAGGAAATGGCAACCCACTACAGTACTGTCACCTGGAAAATCCCACAGACAGAGGAACCTGGCGGGCTACAGTCCACGGGATTGCAGAGTTGGCTGCAACTGAGCACACACAGAGGAGGGTAAAGGTGGTAGACCATGGAATCTAAGCTGGGTAAAGATGACAAAAAGGCTGGGAAGTGACAGAGGAAATTAACTGGAAGGTCCCATGGGACTGAAACTCCTGGAGTAGGGGTGAGACATAGGCTAAAAGAAAGCAAGGAGAAAATGGGAGGTGGCTAGAGAGCAAGAGGCTTAAAACTGAGATCCTCAAAGTTGTGGTTATTAGTCATGGTGCAGGCTTGGGTATGACCGAAGTGAGTGTTTGAGATGGAGTCAAAGAAAAGTTAAATGGAAATGAGGACTCTGAAGAACTGTGAAGATAGACTGTCAGACAAATCACCAACAAGAATACTAAAGTCACCAGTGACACATAGATAAATAAAACAATCAAGATTACATTTAGAGGAGCAAGTAAGCCAGACAAACTTCTTTATCTGGCCCCCCATTCATTCTCCTCTAACAGGGCTATTCCTGTTCTCTTCCATTTTGTTCTCCATATGTTAGGGACAATGAAAAGTATTAATGCCTATTATTGTAAAATTAATGTCTATTACTGTTTATTATTTTACATCATTATGTAAAGGCTATTAATAAAGGTACAAATAATGTTAAATGCCAATGAAATAAATACAGCAAACAGTAATGCCATTGTTTACTAAGGATTTAAGCAAACATGACATTGGAAACTCACTATAAGACTATATTCTGTAAATAATTTAGTGTAAGGATAGTTTGTATCTCATTCTAGAGCTCTTGTCATAAGGAATTTTTAATGATTTGTTAGAATATGAACCACAAAGCTGAATTTCAATTATATTTCATAATGGATATTTGTCAAATGGATGAAAGTACAGCTTGTGGTCAGGCACCAGAGAGGTGAGGAATGATTGATTTAAGCGCATTAGGAAATAAATCATGTGAAAAATCTCTACAGAACATTAAAAATTACTCAGAGCCCCATTTTTCTGACCATTGATTCTCAGACTTAGATTTCTAAAGCTATTATAGCTAAACCACTTCTTTAAAAACAACAACAACAACAACTGGAGATTAGTGCTGTCATTGGGTTGCTTAGCTTTTATTTTGCAAGGTAAAGATTTCTTAAGCAAACAAAAATATCAAATCTGACATCTTCTATCACCACCATTTAATCTAAGAAAATATATTATACTATCAAAAGGTAGGATGGACATAATCTCAGAATAAAGAACAGTTTTTTGTATAAAATAAAGTCAAGAGTGGGGGCTCTGGAGTCAGCTTGTCTGGGTTCAAGTCCTGGTTCTTCCACTTACAACTGGAAATAATAATAGCAACTACCTCAGAATATTATTATGAAGATTAAGGCACTTAGAAAGAGCTCATGCTGCTGCTGCTGCTGCAGCTAAGTTGCTTCAGTCGTGTCTGACTCTGTGTGACCCCATAGACAGCAGCCCCAGGCTCCTCCGTCCCTAGGATTCTCCAGGCAAGAACACTGGAGAGGGTTGCCATTTCCTTCTCCAAGAAAGAGCTCATAAATTGGCTTAATTAATATTAGCTTATTTTTTTTTTATCACTTTGCTGTGCAGGAGTTATGAGATGCAACCAGACTGCCACCTGTTAGGTGAGAATTAAATCACTGTTAGGTGACTGTAAAGCCTGAAAATAAATGAAGATCTTGCTTGTGAAATTCTTTCTGAGACTAACTACTGTGACCATCTGGCCCCTTAAACACTTTATCTAAAACACAATTGTCACTGGGACGTTGCAAATTACAGGACTCATTCCACTGATGAACCTCAAAATCCAAATTAACAGTGTAGTAAATGAGTTGAAACAGTAGTTTCACAAAGATTTTGCTAGTGTTCAGTAGGGCAGGATTCTCTGTAGCTTTAGCCTCTCTTTCCAGGTGGATTACTATCAGAGTCAATCCTCCCTGCTCCTCTTATGCCTTAAAGCAAGATTCAATTCATACCAACCTCTCAAGCCTTCCAACCTCATTAAGGGTCAATATGTAGCTCCATCCATAAAAACCAAGCTACCATGACTATCACTTTCACATGTACACGCCTTTCTAACATCTCTCTCCCCAACCTGTTCTATTATAATAAGAAAGTTTCTTCTTCAAAGTTCCCCTTATCACACCAATTGCACCGATTTTCATAGTCCTTAGCTATCAGATATTAGAAAGCTGCCACTCCTCTCTCAGGGTAGCACACACCTCACTCTTTGGCACTCATCTGGGATGATCAGGTTCTATTAAGAGGAACTGGGGCTATTTCTGGGTATTTCACCCAAAAGAACACTTGCAATGCTAGATAACCACTGCCCATCCTTTGTCTCTTAGTTTGAGGTATGATATACACTTCTGATTCTAACTTTCACTCTTTTAGTTAAATTAGCAATTCTCCAACCATGTACAAATGTGTAACACTGTTTGAGCCCCACGTATTGTTACTCAGTGATTACAATCATACAAACTTTGGTGGGGAGAACTTTAAGAGGCTTTAAGGTGTGTGCTACAATTAGCATGGATGACTTTTGATCTAAAAGTCTAAATAGAGTAAGACCATATCTATTATAATAGAGCTTATGTAGCCCCTCTGATGAAAATAATGCATGAAAATATGTGTAAGATATCTAATGTACTAATTATAATCTCTTAAGATAGTTCAATGAAAAAGAATAGCTTGTTTCTACAATAAACACTAACATTTGCTATTTATAATCTCTGAAATATTACCCATAAAAGTAAAAAAATCTGCATTTGTTAATCTCTTCAATTTTAAAAAGCAGTGAATTTTCTTTGTTTTCCTGAGATTGTAGCAGAAGCAAGCTGCACTGAGGAAAAATTGTCAGTCAACTTTTAGGTAACCAAAAGAAGAAAAAAAATTAGGGCAAACACTAATTTTACACAAGAGTAAGCAGAATAAGAATAAATTAGGACTGATCTCTGTCAAATTAGCATCAGGATAAAGAGTGTTTATTTCGTGGGGAAACACGATCCATAGAGAGAGACAGAGAGAAGTGTGAAGTCGGTTTGGTAATGTTTAGAGGGGAATCCCACATAACTTCCAGTTCAAATGCAGACAGATTTGCCATGTTTGCCAAAACAGGGAGGCTATCAACAGAATAGCGGCAAGTCAGGACATATTCACAAGTCTTGCAAGCCGCTCTCTGCAGTTGTGCAAACCAGATTTGAATGCTTACTTTTAAATCGTGCATGCACTTGCAGAAAACACAATCACAAATTAACGCTAATATTTAGTCTTTTATTTTAAAGTTTGCGCAATTCCAACTTCTCCTAGAATTACAAGTATTTTCTTAGTTCTGTTCAACTTATCCTTTCAGTATTACAATATGATTATTTATACTAAGAAATAGTTTTCAATTTTCCATCCACACAATGAGGACTTGGAGCATAACTTCCATCAATTCATAATATAGGAGGGCTTTTTGTTTGTTTCAAAGACTGTCAATCAGCCTCTAAAACAAGCTATCTACACTTGCTTAGCTGGGCACTTACCAAATCTTTAAGAAAAGGAAATAGTTAAGAATGGAAACACAACTTGGACCCCATTTAAGCAGTGAGGTCTTTGATCATCCATTCTCTGGCTGTCATTGTGTCTAGTAGAGACCCACTTTTGCCCCCAACAGTTTAAAAATGCTGAGAGCACTTTGAGTTCCGTTATGATTAAGTGAAACGGGCCTGTGCCTTGAGCCCCAAGCAGTGCAGGATGCCTGACTGGTCTATATCCAAATTAGTCACCTGAGATTCAATACAGATCTTCTCACTAGATAGCCCACAACTAAAGATGGGGTGTGTGTAGCAACCCTCCAAACTAATCTCTGCTGACACCCCCACCCTTTTATGCTCCCTCAGAAGGAGTGGCCTGGTATTTCACAAATTCTTGATGACAAAGATCATGCTTCTACTATACAGCAGGTCCCGCCTTGCTGCCATTTGGCAGCATGTATCTTTATTAGTTTCAGAATTTTACAGCTTCTCCTGTCTTTTTTTCCCCTCTGTCCCTCTGTTTTAAACCCATTCTACTTGCTGTTCTATAAGGCCTCTGCTTCTGACTAGCAATTACCTTGTTTTCTCTAGCAGACAACTTATTCTTTCTTCACTTATACCTGGACCTTCTACTGTTATCAGTTCATGTTCTTCTGTTTCTCAGAAGTCACCTCCTTAACGCATGCCACCTGACTCTGATCACATCTAAGGCTGTTAACACTACTAAGCTCTGACCACAACTTTGGGCTCTATTCTTTAATACTTACAACGGTAGCAGCTGTCTAACTTTAACATGCACCAACCTCCTATGCATCTAAAAACGCAGATTTCCAAGCACTAATCCTAGAAATTTGAATTCATTAAGTCTGGAGTGAAGCTGGGGAAGTTATTTAACAAGCACTCTCTAGGTGATTTTAATGTGGGCCACAGGACACTTTGAGAAACATCATTCATAGTTATAACTGACACTACATTAAGCTGCTTTCTAAGAGCTCTTAGGTTTTTATTTAGTGTAAATGTCCTAAAGCTTCAATTAAATCATAAGCTAATAAGAATACTTTTTAAAAAAGTTCCTTGACAAGTTGCAGCTATAGAAGAGCAAAGAGCTATTCTAACAAGATAAAAGTTATCAAGAATAAATTTCAGGGACTTCCCTGGTGGTCCAGTGTTAAGACTCCAGTGGTTAAGACTCACTGCAGTGGGAACTGCAGCAGGCCTGGGTTCAGTTCTTGGTCAAGGAACTAAGGTCCCAAATGCGATGTGGCTTGGCCAAAAATTAAAAATAAAAAAGAATAAATGTAAGATTTCTATACTTGAGTACAGTAGGCTTATGGGAGATGACACGATGGGAGGGACTTACTTAAAAGTAAACTCAGTATTAATCAAGATAGAATGTGGATGTCAAAAATGTTAACCCAATTTCAGCCTGCATTAAAAGAAGACTGATGCTTTGAACAAAGGACGAATAGTTCTTGTCTACTGTCTAACAAGGACCACACCTGCAATACTCCAAGTATTTCACTGATTTCTGAGTTTCACAACTTAAGGCAAATATAAACAGATATTAAAGTTCAGAGAAATGAAAACAGAATGGTAGAGGGCTAAAAATCAGGTTATAAATGGATTTTCTAGAAGAACGAATCAAGCTGGAAGTTTTAGCTTAAGGAAAACATAAATATGAGGAGAGTTTATGTCTGGACAGAATAGCTTTCTTCACACACCTAAAGGGCTTTCAGGGCGAAGCAGGGAACCCTTTTCTGTATAGTCTTAGGGGGCAAACTAGAGCTGGCAGCAGAAGCTACAAGAAGCTATGTTTCACCTTAAGTTAGGGAAGACTCAATCAACAGTTATCCAAAAAATGGAAGGCAGTGTTCAGAGAGATTGAGTTTCCTGTCACTGAAGGAATTGAAGCTTAGCTTAAGGAACTTGGCAGAAGTTCCTCAGTAGAAATAGAAAATTTAAACAAATACAAGTATGTAAATTAAATGACTTTTAAGATCCCTTGCAATGCTGAGATTCTATAATTCCTTTGATATTCTATGGTAGAACCAGCTAGTTCTGCAAAGACAATAACATTTGAAATAAATATTCCAGAATGGGAACAAAGAAGGAGACGGAAGGCTAGGAAGATGATAAAGAGGCTACTGCTGTAATTCATGTGTAATTTACTGAAAGTATGAAAAAGGTAAGAGGAATGATCCACTCTCCTCCCCCCCAAAAAACAAAGCAGAAACAAAATTAAGAGTAGTCAATAATGGATTTGAGAAAATGCATGCACACATGAATACAGCCAACTGATCTCTGACAAAAATCAAAGGCAATACAGTGGAGCAAAAACAGTCTTTTCAAAAAATGGTGCCAGAACACCTAGACATCAACATGCAAAAAAAATAAAACCAACAAACTGGATCTAGACACAGACTTTACTCCCTTCACAAAAATTAAAGCAAAATCAATCACAGACCTAAATGTAAAATGCAAAACTGTAAAACTCCTAGAAAATAACACAGGAAAAAACCTACATGACCTTGGGTATGGCAGTTACTTTTTAGATATAATACCAAAGGCATGATCCATGAGAGAAAGAATTGATAAGCTGGACTTCATGAAAATTAAAAACTTCTGCTCTGTTAAAGACAATGTCAAGAGGATGAGAACAAAAGCTACAGAATGGGAGAAAATATTTGCAAACGAACACATTTGATAAAGCATTATTATCCAAAATACACAAAGAACTCAAACCTCAACAATAAGAAAACAACCCAATTAAAAAATGGGCCACAGACCTTAACAGACATTTTACCAAATAAGATAAACAGATGGCAAATAAGCATATGAAAAGATGCTCTACATAATACGTCATTAGAGAAATGCAAATTAGAACAGTGAGATATCACTACATAGATATTAGAATGGCCAAAGCCTAGAAGACTGACAACGCCAAATACTGATAAGGATGTGGAGCACTGGAATTCTCATTCATTGTTGGTGGGAACGCAAAACAGTTCGGGCACTTTGGAAAACAGTATGGTGGCTTCTTACAAACCTACTCTTTCCATCTGATCCAGCAATCACACTCCTTGGTATTTACCCAAAGGTGTTGAAAACTTATGTCTAAACTAAAACATACAAGTGGATGTTTATAGGAGCTTTATTCATAACTGAAAAACTTGGAACCAACCACAATGTCCTTCAGTAGGTGAACACATAAATAAACTGTGGAACATCCAGCCAATGGAATATTATTTAGGACTAAAAAGAAATGAGGTATATCAAGTGACAAAAAGACATGGAGAAAGCATAAATGCATATCAGAAAAAGCTACTATATGACAGTCTGAAAAAGACAAATCTATGCAGTCAGTGGAAAGATCAGTAGTTTCCAGGGAAGGGGGTGGCAGAGTATTTTTAAGGCAATGAAAATACTCTGTATGATACCATAATGATGGATACACATCACTATACCAATACATTTGTTGAGACTCAGAGAACATACAATACCAAGAGTAAAATGTAATGTGAACTCAGGACCTGTGTGATAATGATGTGTCAAAGTAGGTTCATTAACTGTAACAATGGTACCACTCTGGTGGAGAATGGTGATAGTGGGGAAGGCTGTGCATGCGTGGGAACAGGGAGTACACAGGATATCTCTGTGCTTTCCCCTCAATTTTCCTATGAGCCTGAAACAGCTCTAAAAAAAAATCAATTAAAAAATGCATGCAAAGTACAAATGATATGGCCAATAAGGGATATGGCCAATATCTAACATATATAGTCCCAGGTGGCGCTTGTGGTAAAGAACCCAAAGCAGGAGACGCAGCAGACCCAGGTTTGATCCTTGGGTCAGGAAGATCCTCTGGAGGAAGGCATGGCAACCCACTCCAGTATTTTTGCCTGGAGAATCCCCGTGGACAGAGGAGCCTGATGGGCTACAATCCATGGTGTCGCAAAGAGTCAGACACAACTGAGTGACTAAACACACATCCAACATATATAAACAGCTTATACAACTCAACATTAAGAAAAACAAACAACCCAGTTGAAAAATGGGCAGAAGAACTGAATAGACATTTTTCCAAAGAGGAAATGCAGATGGCCAAGAGGCACACGAAAAGATGCTCAGCGACGCTACTCATCAGGGAAATACACATCAGAACCACAAACAGGCATCACCTCACACCTGTCAGAACAACTGCCATCAAAAAGAGCACAAACAACATGCTGGCAGAGATGTGAAGAAAAGCGTACCCTTGAACACTGTTAACAGTACGGTGGTTTCTCAAAAAAACTAAAAATAGAACTACCATGTGACCTGACAACAACTCCACTCCTGGGTAAATATCTGGGAAAAAAAAAAAATGAAAACACTAATTTGAAAAGATACACATTCACAATGGAATGCTCCTCAGCCATAAAAAAGAACAAAATCTTGCCACTTGCAGCAGCATGAATGGACTTGGAGGGCATCATGCTAAGTGAAATCAGACTGAAAAAGACAAATACTGTATGACATCACTTACAGAGGGAATCTAAAAAATACAACTAGTGAATTTAACAAAAAAGAAGCAGATTCATAAATATAGAGAACAAACTAGTTGTTACCAATAGGGAGGGAGGGGTGGGAAATGTAGGAATGGGGGAGTGGGAAATACTAACTGCTGGGTATAAGACAGGCTCAAGAGGGTATTCTACAACATGGGGAATATAGTCAATATTTTGTAGTAACTGTAAATGGAAAGTAACCTTTAAAAATTGTATTTAAAAAGTAGAAAAAATAAAAACAATAAAAAGTATTGGGTTAGCCAGAAAGTTCCTCAGGGTTTTTCTATACTATCTTATGGAAAAACTCAAATGAACTTTTTGGCTAATTGATAAAAAAAAATTAAAAACCAAGCAAAGCAAAGGAAAAATGGAAGAAAACACGACCCTAAGGACCTAGAAAATAAAGGTAACTGGAAGAAAGAGCCATTTGTGGGGTGGGGAAAAAAATGTTTAATAATGTAAGAAAGTTTTGAACATTTCAAGAATTCATTTCAGTAAAAATTCTAATGAGAGAGGGTGAAAGTATCTGGAGATACAGTCATATACTACATCCAGTAAAGGTGGTCTAGATGCTTTGATAGAAGGAAACCAGTCTCCAGAAAACAGTGAAGCTTATTCTAGTGAATGGCGAGTGTGACTTCACATTCAAGTTGTGAAATAAAGAACAAAAAACCCCAATAATAAACCAACTTATTTAAAATGCTGAGTCAAGAGGCCTAAAGAGCACCAGCCTGGGAGCAGGCAACCTACATCCTCGCCCCTTCTGTGATTCTATTAAATAAACTGTTTACCCTCCTGGGGCCCTAATGTCCTCATCTATGAAATGAGAATGACACGAGCTTTTAAAAAAGTTTTTCTCAAACTTGTGTTCCTTGAAACATTAACAGTTACATCTTTATGTAAGTATGTTTGTTAAGTAAGTTTAAGTAAATTTGAGAAAAGTCAGACTAGATAATTTCTGTGGTTTCCTACTCTAACATGGTCTAATTCTGATTCAAAATATAGCTACCTTAATGTTTTAAAATCTAATATATCTACAGATATACTATCTTCTTTTAATTATCTCATAGAGAGAAGTATTAAACAATGCAAAATGGGTAACAATCCTTTCAAAAAAATTTCATACCTTGACAGTGGCAACTGAGAGCAGAAAGCAAAGGGTCTAAGAGCAAGAAGGGCAGAAACTGAGGAAGGACTGAATAATTCAAGTAAGGCATGTAAATAATGTCTTTAATTCTGTTTGTCTATCCTAAATGATCTTTTCCTTCAAATTCTTAGACAAGTTGCTAAAAACCAGAATCACTCAAGTTCAAACAGTTTTGACTTTTTAAAAATTCATTTTTAAACAAAATGGAGAAAAGGATCCAATCTTTTGACTATGGCAATAAATTATTATCTTTCTTTATGTTACAGTGTCTCACCTGGAGCCATTACTGCATATAACATGAACACGAACTTTGAAGAGCTGAGTTCTATGTCATTTAGTATGACATATGGTCAGCCTTCCATAGCCAGATCAGAAAGATCAGATTACAGAGAACTTATAACATTATAAAGTGGTCTTCCTTTCTCCCTTTTTCTAAGCTCTTCACAGCCTCAGTCGGTTGCCTAAATGAACAGTTAAGAGAAGTCAAAGTAACCAAGTAGCATACAGAAAAGCAAGAAGAACCAATAAAGAGAAGTTTTGTAGAAAGGGAAGTGCAGTAACACAAGAGAAGTGTCAGACAAAAAAATTGTAGTTGTGGGTCACCATAGAAATGTCTTTGGAATGCATTAATAATCTGCAATTTGGGTAATTCTCCTATGTATATGTGAGATGTGACTGAATATATCTAATGTGTGTGGATTAGCAGCATACTAATTATAGGTTTATCCTCTAGTAACCATTCATTATCAAAAGACTCGTAAGTCTTGCTAAGTTTTCTCCCTCATTACAGGATTCTAGGTAGATTTTTAAAAATCAAAGTACTTCTAAAAAACTGTATCATTGTGGGTAAATCTGAGTAAATATATGTATAAATAATTCAGAAGTTTAAGCTACAGATGTGTGTACCTTTATATATCAGCTTTCAGTCACTCTGGAATAAGAACAGAACTCAAACTATTACTTGCTCAGAGAAAAGATACTGTATTAAGACCAGAGGTATCAGTGAAGAATTCAAAGTCACAAATAAATCTCTGAGTAAAAGATTCATTAAATACAATGACTTTCAACGTCAAGTTTTAATACTATTAGTAAAATGGTACATGGAAGGGATTTACTGTTGTCTACGGTAATTTCTTTAAGAAACCTGAAAGAACACTATGTTAATTATTTAAAAAGTAAATGTAAAACCCTAGTTGCCGGCATGTTTTTTTTTTCTTAATTATGAACATAATATCAAAGGTAGATTACTCAAGATAACAAATCATATGGAACTCAGAGAAAAGTCTTGTTTGAATCATGTTAGAAGTATCAAGGCTCTTCCTCTCCTAAACAGTAATATGTTATGTTCTGGGCAGTTTTTTGCTAACATTATAGTTAATTCTTTCTTCCACTTCCCTTCCTTCAACATCCTATTCTCTATAGTGTCTTTCAAGATGGTTGTTGTTTTTCTAAGTCAATATACCACATATAAGAAGAAACTGACAAGATTTATAGAAGGAAGTGAGACAGCATTTATCAGCTCTTTTCTGATGGAATGTGATAAAAAGTAAATAGAGATCAGCCAAAGTATGAGTTCATAAACAAAGAAAACATATTTCCAGGTGTCCCTTGACTACCTTATCAACAAACACTGCTCAAAATGTATAATTACAAAATATCAAGAGGATAATCTCAGGCATAAACTGTTTTGAACAGCAACAAAAGTTTAAGATAAGGAGATATACCTAAACATTTGATTAAAGGGAATAGATTAAAGATTTTTCTCTTTTATAATAGCACTTTTTGGCAATATAATCATACCAACCACCATTTACATAATGTTTCACAGTAAGCAAGGTACTATGTTAGGAAATTTTTACACATTAATGCTCTACTGACAATAAACTTACAAAGTAAGTAATTTTGCAGGTGAGGATACCAAAACTACGAAAGTTCAGGGCCCAGGGCCCTAAAGTACTAAGATGCCCTGGGGGATACAAGTGAAAAGTGGTGGTATCAAAGGCAGCCCTCAAAGCCAGCCCTGTTGGTGTGCCCAAAAGCCTTCTTACTACTGAGGAAGAGATGCTAATTTACCAGTACAAGCTTATCTTGATACAATTTTGCTAATATGATTTATATTTTTTTTAAAAAGTGTTCTTTCTTGGGATGATGCACTCTTTTTCTTTTTTTTTTTTTTTAAATGAAAGTACCCTTTATTTTAACTGTGGAAAATTCTGAAAGAAATAGAAATACCAGACCACCTGACCTGCCTCTTGAAAAATCTGTATGCAGGTCAGGAAGCAACAGTTAGAACTGGACATGGAACAACAGACTGGTTCCAAATAGGGAAAGGAGTACGTCAAGGCTGTACATTGTCACCCTGCTTATTTAACTTTTATGCAGAGTACATCATGAGAAACGCCGGGCTGGAGGAAGCACAAGCTGGAATCAAGATTGCCGGGAGAAATGTCAATAACTTCAGATATGCAGATGACGCCACCCTTATGGCAGAAAGTGAAGAACTAAAGAGCCTCTTGAAGAAAGTGAAAGAGGAGAGTGAAAAAGTTGGCCTATAGCTTAACATTCAGAAAACTAAGATCATGGCATCTGGTCCCATCACTTCATGGCAAATAGATAGGGAAACAGTAGACATAGTGAGAGACTTTATTTTGGGGGGGCTCCAAAATCAAGGCAGATGGTGTCTGCAGCCATGAAATTAAAAGATGCTTACTCCTTGGAAGAGAAGTTATGACCAACCTAGACAGCATATTAAAAAGCAGAGACATCCCTTTGCCAACAAAGGTCTATCTAGTCAAGACTATGGTTTTTCCAGTATTCATGTATGGATGTGAGAGGTGGACTACAAAGAAAGCTGAGCACTGAAGAATTGATGCTTTAGAACTGTGGTGTTGAAGAAGATTCTTGAGGGTCCCTTGAACTGCAAGGAGATCCAACCAGTCCATCCTAAAGGAAATCAGTTCTGAATGTTCATTGGAAGGACTGATGCTGAAGCTGAAACTCCAATACTTCAGCCACCTAATGCGAAGAGCTGACTCACTGGGAAAGACCCTGATGCTGGGAAAGACTGAAGGAGAGAGGAGAAGGGGACAACAGAGGATGAGATGGTTGGATGGCATCACCAACTCAATGGACGTGAATGTGAGTAAACTCTGGGAGTTGGTGATGGACAGAAAGGCCTGGGGTGCTGCAGTCCATGGGGTTGCAAAGAGTCGGACACGACTGAATGACTGAACTGAACCCTTTATTTTTTGGAGGATAATTACTTTACAATATTGTGGTGGATTTTGCCATACATTGACATCAATCAGCCACAGGTGCACATGTGTCCCCCCATCCTGAACTCCCCCTTAACCTTCCTCCCCACCCCATCCCTCTGGGCTGTCCCAGAGCACCAGTTTTGAGTGCCCTGCTTCATGCATCAAACTTGCACTGGTCATCTATTTTACATATGATAATACACATGCTTCAATGCTATTCTCTCAAATCGTGCCACCCTCGTCTTCTCCCACATAGTCCAAAAGTCTGTTCGATACACTCTTTAATAAAGAAAAAGGTCACAGTATGACCATATGACACTGATCACAATGACCAGTGTATGATTCTATTTAAACAGAAAAACAGACTATACATGAGTAGAGCCAGTCAAAAATACATACGTGTATAAATACCTAAGTAAAATACCTTCCCCCTTCTTTCTGTAGTCCAGTTCCATTTAGGAACAATACAAGAGGTCTTTCCTAGATTAAGAAGGAATCTAAAAGGATCAACAAAGATTTAGTAACATTTTAAAGACAAGGCTCAAGTCTTTATTCATCAGGGCATCTGCTGCTTCCTCATACTGCCTACTTTGCTAATTTGGTTCACAATGTACCTTATACTTTACACAATGCTGCTCTGGGTATGTTGTGTTAGTCCCACATACAACATAAGCATCTTGAGGGCAGGAGTTGGATCTAACTTAAGTGTTCTACAACTGAGTTAATCAAGTTCTTGGTGTTTATTCACTTCCTAAAAACTTACACTGTGAGCCAGGCACCAGCACAGGAGCAGAACATACACGAGTAACCAAATACACAAGGCCTCTTCCTTCCTGAATTTATCTTAGGCTCATGGGGGGTAGGGGCATGGCAGGGCCTACCTGCCAGTGGGTAATAAGCAATTATGCTACAAGGTAATAATGCACAGAAGAACATGGAATTACTAGAACACCTCCGAGGAGCACTAAAGTCAAAGCAGTCTGTAAAAAGTGAGATCAAAGCTGAGGCCTGGAGGATGAACAGGAGGTTGGATTAAAAGATGGTGAAAAAGTACCCTTGGATATTGAGGTAAGAGACAGTAGCATGGCAAATTAGGGGAGCCTAAAATAGCACAAGTTGGCTGGAACCCAGAGAATGGGGGAGGGGGTGCAGGCTGAGAGAGGAGGTGGGAAAGTCTGGCAGGGGCCAGACCACATAAGGCTTGTAAGCCACGGAAGGAGTTAAGGAGAGCTACTAAAGAGTTTTAACCAGTGAAGTGACAGGATCAGACTTGCCTTTTTATAAAAATCGCTCCAGTTACAGTGTGGAGAATGGATTAGAGAAGGGCAAGGCTGAAGGCTTAGGGAGTAATTCAGGCAAGAGATAATGGTGGCCTGAAGGAAGGCAGTGGCAGGGAGATGGAGAGAAGTGGACAGATTTGAGATTCAGAAGAGAAGGCAGTACTGACAGGAAATGGGAGGGGAGGGAAAGAGGAGTTAAAGAGGGTGCCTAGATTCTCCGCGAGAGCATCGCCTGTGCTATAAAACAGAAGTATGTTTAGGGGAGAGGATGGAGGGGGCAGATGAATGAGTCTGATTGTGCATTTACTGTATATCCATGAGATAGCCAAGAGGTTATGATGCTAGAAGTCCAGAGCTCTAATTTCAGACTGTGATGGAATATGCATATTTGAGAGTTAGTGGCACAAAGACACTACTTGAACCTATGGAAATGGATGTGACCAATTTGGAGAACAATTTAAGAGTGAGGAAAGGAACTCTAAGCCAGACTCCAGGGGAACTGTATTGCAAAGGACACAAAGCAGGCTGAGAAGGGACAGCCAGAGAGATAAAAAGAAGATAAATCCTTGGAGGGAGAGAAACCAAGTTAAGAGATTATTTCAAAAAAGACTGGTCCATGGTGTGTTTTGTAAATGTGCACAGAGTGACTGAAGCTCAACTTCAATAAATAAATACATCAGCAATTCTTTTTCTCTATCCTCAATGAACTGAAATTACATTCATTTAGCAAATATTTATTCAGAGCAATGCTTCTCAAATTATCTATGCTAAGACCTAGGTTTTTTTTTCTTCTAAGTTTTCAATCCATTGCACCTGGCTTCCCAGGTGGCGCTAGTGGTAAAGAACCTGCCTGCTAATGCAGGAGACTTAAAAAGATGCAAGTTCGATCCCTAGAGGGAATCAACACAGGGAACATTTCCTGGAGGAAGGCATGGCAACCCACTCCAGTATTCTTGCCTGGAGAATTCCATGGACAGCAAGCTTGCCAGGCTACAGTCCACAGGGTTGCAAAGAGTTGGACCCAACTGAAGTGACTTAGCACGCAGGCATCCTCAATTCAGCTTCCAGGGTTCTTTTTCATGGTGATGAATATATGTGCAATGATTATTCTCCACTCCCCCGAGGTCCTCCTGATTTTCTTATTTCTAACATTTTCTCACGGAGACCTGAGTCTCACCTCTAGTTCTGTCACCACAGTAACTAATGACCAAATTCTGCCAATTTCATCTTTGTAATTGTTTTCACATCTTTTCTTCCCTTTCCATTCCCACTGCCACCACCTTAACCCAGGTTTCTAGTACCACACAACTGGACAATTATCATCTACTGGTCTCTCACTATCTCATATATCACCTACTCTCGAGAGCAATGCTTTTCATACAGCATAATCACATTAATTATCTAAGACACTAACTTTAATTGCTTTGTTCCCCTGCTGAAAATTCCCCCAATGACTTCCCATTATGATTGTTTATTCAAAAATTACATTCATTTGGCAAATATTTATGTAGGGCAATGCTTCTCAAACTATGTTAAGACCTAGTTTTTTCTTCTTCTAAGTTTTCAATCCATTGCAGGCCAATGTTTTTGTAAAACTACAATTTAAAAAAGTGCTAATTTTAAATTACTAAAAAAAGTTTCTAAATTCTTATTATCAATTTTGATATTTTTCTCATGATGGACTGGTAACAATGGTTCATGGCTCAGCAATGATCTGTAGACTGTATTCCAAACTGCCTGGGTGTTGCTAATACATGGATAAAAAGACATTACAGTTGCACCCGCAATGCAGGGTGATTCTGCCATTCAGGGGAGACGTTTTTGACTGTCACACAGCAGGAAGGAGGAACTGCTGGCACTGAGTGAACAGAGGCCAGAGATGCTCTTAAACAGCCTAAATGAAGAGTACAGCCCCCGCCCCTGACAAAGAATGATCCAGCCTAAAACATCAAAAATGCCAAGGCTGAGAGACTCGGCTTTACAAGTGTAATGCAAATGAATAATTAGGAGAAACTAAGAACAGAGCTCTATTCGAAATATATACACAAGATGCAGGGGACACATAAGCACCTGAGTCTGCCTGGAAGGTTAAATGGACAGTACTTACCAAAGAAAGGCCTCATCTCCTGACGCATAGCTTTCCAGAACCCAACCATGGCCTAACTTTCCAACAACAGCACTGCTAGCCTGATCAATGTTGTGAATTCTATACCTTGCTTACTGTCTACTTCCAAGGATACAAACAGCCATCCCTTCCCCTCCCCCTACCCAAATCACACAGCATTTAAGGCCTCACTCAAGGGCTGACTACTCCATGAAGTCTTCTGTGATCCTTTCTTTCAAAATTCCTAAAGATTTGCCATCTATACCATTCATTTAGCATTCTATCACATACTGGCTTTTGATACTATTGACATTTCTTAGGTTGTATTGTTTAACTGCTAAATAATTATTTGATTTTTACATACATGTCATCTCTAAGCTGACAGCTCACTAAGAGAGAGCCTCTGACACAATCTCAGCATCCACCCATTTCCCGTAGTATGCTACAAAGAGGGCCAAAAGCACATGAAGCAAGTGGACTAGAGTTATTAGGTAGCAGACACTACAGTCCTACCACCAGCTCTTCACATGTCTTGAGCTCGTGACAATCTGAATATATGAGGTTACTACAAAAGTAATTTATCTACAAACTTTAGTATCTTAGAAAGTTTACTGATTCATAGATTGAGTGCTTATACTTCTTATTACTCCAGGCCAAGGTAAGTCCACAGGTTTTTGCCACATTCAAGTTCCAGAAAATCTACCAGAAATAAGAAAATTAAGGAATCCCAATTGAGACAGTTCCTCCAATCAAATTTTAAAACCCAAACAGATAGTTCTTTATGCTTTCATTCAAGACACTCACTGCCCAGACAACAATCTGAGGTTTTAGAAAATATCTCTACTCTTAAAAACAAAAATGGTTAAAAGAAGGTGGGGAGAAGGGGAAGGAGTAGAAGCGGGGAAAAAGAGGAGGAGGAGATGAAAAGGAGTATGATGACGAGGAAGGAGGAGGTGGTAGTTTAACTCTTCAGCAGAGGAAGAGAGGGCAAAAAGCTTAAGCAGTTGTCTGACATATAAATGAAAAGGTCAGACTTCCATAGTTATCAACCAGCTCTATATGTACTCAATATGCAGAATTCTACCAAATCACTAAAGTACTGGGTAATTTCTGAATGTGAAGACTGTCATTTAAAGTGTGTACAGGAAACGGTAGTGGGTGAGGCCAGACCTATAGACCTGCAGTGCTTTAATAATTCCTCCCTCCCTTTTCACCCCCCAAATCTATTATGTCTAAGCTCTTACAACCTTATATATATGGAAAGGTTTGTAAATTTCCTTGAGAATTAATTCAGGAAGAAAGGCAAACGTGAAAGTTATATACTCATCATAGGATATTATCTGACATAAAATTCAAGGCTTTATTGACTACTTGACTCCTCTTAGCTTCATCTCCTCAATATTCGGAGAGGCAACTCAGAATACAGACTCTGAATCCTCTTAGCTTCATCTCCTCAATATTCGGAGAGGCAACTCAGAATACAGACTCTGAAGCCAGGCATCCTGATTCCCAGCTGTAACACTGCCAGTTACTAGTTGTATAAACTCAGGGAGTCATTTGCTTTCCTCTTCCCGCCCCCCCCCCCCCCCCGGTTCCTGGACCAGAGACCCAAGTTCTAGTACTAGTTCCACCAGTGACCTGGTCAGTGACCTTGGGCCGCAATTTCTGCACCTGTAAGAAGAAGGAGCCAGGGGATGTACTAGATCAGTGGTACTCAACCAAGGGTGATTTTGCCCCAAGGGGACATTTGACAATGTCTTGAGATACTTTCGGTTATCACCACTAGGTTTCAGAGGGACAGTGCTACTTGGCTTCTAGCCAGTAGAGGCCAGAGATGCTGCGGAACATCCTACAATGCACAGGACAGCCAGCACCTCAGGACAAATAATTATCCAGCTCAAAATGTCAACGGTGCCACAACTGAAAAAACCTGTGGCTTCAGCTCCCTTGAAGGTCACCTCAGAGGTCCCCTAGAAGTGAGGCTGAAAAGCCCATTTTAATAGTTTTATATCATGGGTTTTCATGAGAAAAGAACAATGTAAGAGTTAATGACATGCACTCTCAGGCCAGATTCAGTCATTTCAGTTCAGTCACTCAGTCGTGTCCGACTCTTTGCAAACTCATGGACTGCAGCACCCCAGGCTTCCCTGTCCATCACCAACTCCCAGAGCTTGCTCAGTCATGTCCATTGCGTCAGTGATGCCATCCAACCTCATCCTCTATTGTCCCCTTCTCCTCCTGCCTTCAATCTTTCCCAGCATCAGGGTCTTTCCCAATGAGTCAGTTCTTCACATCAGGTGGTCAAAGTATTAGAGTTTCAGCTTCAGCATCAGTCCTTCCAATGAATATTCAGGACTGATTTCCTTTAGGATGGACTGGTTGGATCTCCTTTCTGTCCAAGGGACTCTCAAGAGTCTTCTCCAACACCACAGTTCTAAAGCATCAATTCTTCGGCGCTCAGCTTTCTTTCTAGTCTAACTCTTACATCCATACATGAATACTGGAAAAACCATAGCCTTGACTAGATAAGACTTTTGTTGGCAAAGTAATGTCTCTGCTTTTTAACACACTGTCTAGGTTGGTCATAGCTTTTCCTCTAAGGAGCAAGCATCTTTTAATTTCATGGCTGCAGTCACCATCTGCAGTGATTTTGGAGCCCAAAAAATAAAGTCTCTGTTTCCACTGTTTCCCCATCTATTTGCCATGAAGTGATGGGACCAGATGCCATGATCTCTGTTTCCTGAATGTTGAGCTTTAAGCCAACTTTTTCACTCTTTTACTTTCTTCAAGAGGCTCTTTAGTTCTTCACTTTTTGCCATAAGGATGGTGTCATCTGCATATCTGAGGTTATTGACATTTCTCCCGGCAATCTTGATTCCAGCTTGTGCTTCATCCAGCCCAGCATTTCTCATGATGTACTCTGCATAGAAGTTAAGTAAGCAGGGTGACAGTATACAGCCTTGACATACTCCTTTCCCTATTTGGAACCAGTCTGTTGTTCCATGTCCAGTTCTAACTGTCGCGTCTTGACCTGCATACAGATTTCTCAGGAGACGGGTCAGGTGGTCTGGTATTCCCATCTCTTGAAGAATTTTCCACAGTTTGCTGTGATCCACAGTCAACAGCTTTGGTGTAGTCAATAAAGCAGAAATAGATGTTTTTCTGGAACTCTCTTGCTTTTTCGATGATCCAATGGATGTTGGCAATTTGATCTCTGGTTCCTCTGCCTTTTCTAAAACCAGCTTGAACATCTGGAAGTTCACCATTCACGTGTTGCTAAAGCCTGGCTTGGAGAATTTTGAGCATTACTTTGCTAGTGTCACAGATGAGTGCAATTGTGCGGTAGCATGAACATTCTTTGGCATTGCCTTTCTTTGGGATTGGAATGAAAACTGACCTTTTCCAGTCCTGTGGCCACTGCTGAGTTTTCCAAATTTGCTGGCATATTGAGTGCAGCACTTTCACAGCATCATCTTTTAGGATTTAAAATAGTTCAACTGGAATTCCATCAACTCCACTAGTTTTGTTCGTAGTGATGCTTCCTAAGGCCCACTTGACTTCGCATTCCAGGATGTCTGGCTCTAGGTAAGTGATCAAACCATTGTGGTTATCTGGGTCATGAAGATCTTTTCTGTATAGTTCTTCTGTGTATTCTTGCCACCTCTTCTTAACATCTTCTGCTTCTGTTAGGTCCATACCATTTCTGTCCTTTATTGTGCCCATCTTTGCATGAAATGTTCCCTTGGTATCTCTAATTTTCTTGAAAAGATCTCTAGTCTTTCCCATTCTATTGTCTTCCTCTATTTCTTTGCATTGATCACTGAGGAAGGCTAGACTGTCTGAGTTCAAATCCACCACTTACTAGCTATATATCTTGGACCAGTTACTCAACCTTTAGAGACTCAGTTACTTTTTCCATTATATGAGAACAATAGAGTAGCTACATCATAATGTTGTTGTGAGGGTTAAATAAGTTAACAGATGTAAAGCATTAAGAAGAGTGCCTGGCCCTATATAATTATCAGCTAACATCACCATTACCACCTGAATACAGAAGGAAAATTGAAAAAAGAAAAAAACAGCAACCACTTTAGGAGTCACATGAATTAGGTTCCTGAGTGGAAAAGTTTTTAAGACCAAATGGATTCAAGCATGGTTCCTCACATGGCAGACACTCTGCTCTCCCCCAATCCCTTCTCCCACTCCTTCCTCGCTAATGCTTCCGCAGCTGCTTAAAGTCTCTAAAAGTCTCGGGTGCAAATGTTCTCATGGCTGGGAGATAATACAAGCTACTTGCTCCCCATTCTACAAAAAGTATATCCATTCTATAATGCAAAAATTAACTGGAGGAAGTAGTCTGTTACACATTAAGAAACTGATTTTGTCTTTCAGTAGAAAAGGATAGGTGTGTCTGCCTATGCTCAGTAAGAGGCTGCCATCAGAGCTCTCAGGATCTAGGCGGGTCTCTGAGCTCTCCTTCTCCAAAGAAACTTCACCAGGGAGAGGGACATCCCTGTCCCCCTGCTCCCTTGCTGTGCTGTCAGGGGAGCTGCCATGAGACAGAAAGAACCTATGTGGTTATCTTTTTGTTTTTTAATTACACAAGCAGAAACATCATAGTTAAACATTCAGGCAAGAGGTACACGGAGTGAAAGAACAAAAATCTCTCTTTATGTCCCACCCTCAATTCCCTTTCATGGAAGCAAGCAATTTTTTTTTTCCAATTTAATGTGAGTGCATATTGACTTTTCTAATAGCATTTACTTTAGTATATTTAATTATTAAAACATATCTGTACACTTAGAGCTATATCATTTTAAGATTTGTTTCACTGTATTCCACAGTAGGTTGGGAAGGATGCAGTCTAATTTATTTAATCATTTCCTCACTGGCGGACATTTAGGTATAAACTTCAGACTTCAACTTCATAGTGATCCAACTGCTGATTTGTAAGTAACTCAATTGTAGTTGCCAGCAAATAAAATCCACTGGTGATTCTATAGATAGTTCTGCCTCCCTTAAAGAAAGAAATCATTCTAAAAGTCTATTTATAAATTTAAAATGCCAACTGAATTTACATATAATTTGACTCTGAGATATAAGCATAACTATAACATTTATATTCAAATGTAAATAAGTTTAACTTAAAAAATTAAAACCAATGAAAATTTAATTTTAGGTTAAAATTTTCAAAAAGCATATAAAAAGGCACCCATAATATTTTCTTAGAGTGTCTGTTTTATCTTTATATCCTGCTCTACAGTTTCTGAAAATCACACAGTCATAAGGTCATTTTCTTCTTCTAATTAAAAAAATAAAAGATAAATTCCCCAACCTGAAGTTAGAATTAGCAAATTAGTAAATTACCACATTCTTCATATTCAAGTGTCATCTATAAGTACTCCATGGAGAAGCAGAAGGGGTGAGTTCTGCATCTCTAACTAGTGAGCAATTGCTTTCTTTTCCTTTCCTAATAAATTACAGGCAGACTGGAACAGATGTCAGGTTGGCATTCAAAACCTAAAATATAGCTGAAAAGCAAGTTATGACTAATACAAGGAAAAAAGATGAATGTCAGAAAGCTTCATTTTTTTTTTTTTTTTCAAATTTCAGATAAGCTCTTTAGCCTTAGGGTTCCTTTTACAGAGCCCTAGAGTTCGGCAAGATGTCTTAACCCCCATTTAAATTGCAATCTCTCCCCATGTGTGGGGGTGTGAAAATGCATTTTAAGAGTGTCAGTGTTTATGTTAATCTTAGCAAAAACTCCCTCTCTCCCAAATACGGCATGGACAAAACCTCAGCGCCCTTTCTTCCACTGTATTTTATTTGCACTGTTTTTAGCATGTGAAAGATGTCTGCATGTGATTGAAAGGCTCCTTATCTTCTTGGCAGCTGACTTGGTAGAGTAACTGCAGTTTCACTGGTGATATCAGAAAAAAGTTGCTTTCCTCTAAAATTTCAAAAGAGACCTTAAAAATACAGATTGAAAATGGGCTTAGAGATGGAGGCAGAGAAAGGAGACAAGGAAGAACACAGTGTCAGTTTCAAAGAAAGGGGGTACAAGATGCTAACTATTGGCTTTACTCCCCACTGGGTGGCCTGCATTTCTATCACAAAGTATAGTGCTGGTTCTCAGCTGTGTCCAACTCTGCGAGCACATGGACTGTAGTCCACCAGGCTCCTCTGTCCATGGGATTTTCCAGGCAAGAATAGTGGGGGAAAAAAAAAAATAGTGGAGTGGGTTGCCATTTTCTATTCCAGGGGCTCTTCCCGACCCAGGGATCCACCCTGTGTCTCCAAGGTCTCCTGCATTGGCAGGCAGATTCTTTTACCATTGAGCCACTTGGGAAGCCCAATTACAAGGTATAGGTCCACCCAAGGACAGGATGAGGCTTGAGGCCTTTAAGTCACTACACTCTTTTCCTTCCAGCTCTGAAACAGATAACTTCTGCCAAAGCCACTTTGCTTGATGCATGTGAACTTAGTCCTAAAATTATATTAAGAGACAGTAATTCTGTAACAATTATTTCACTGTTCTTTGAAAGAAAAGTTGCTGTTTTTGCTCTGACATTTAGGTATAGAGGTAACTGCCAGGGATGCCAAAAAAGGAGTTTCTTTGTACAAACTATCTTTTCCAACCAACGAGCTACAATGAGAATGGAGGTGACCCTGTGCCCAGAGCACTCTCCGCACAACCGCACACCAGGCAGTTAGCGTGGTGAAGGGCTGAACAGGAGCACAAGGGCGTTCCACTGAAACCCCGGTGGACGTAAGGGCTGCGCCGTTTATCACCCTCACCCACCGAGGCTGGTTTCTGACGCCCAGGTTTCTATCTTGGGCCCCGAAAGGTACTTCCATTATCCCACAGAGTAAGGATTTAAGCCTAACTAAACAGCTATCACTGTAGGCGCTGGAGAACATTCTAAGAGGCTGCTGGGTACTCGCTAAGTGCAAACTTTAGCTCTAGTTTTCCTTGCTAATGCTTTCATATGCTTTCTAGGAAGAGCAGCCCCTTGTGGGTTTTGGGGTGAGTCCAACTGCTCCAGACAAGGAAAAAGTAAACAGTTAGAGTGATTGAAACAAGAACAACAGAAGTCAAAGTACATTCCCCCAAAGTAACTCCTTTTCCTAATTCTACAAATGATCTTTCTTCCACTCTCTGTGGGGCTGGTTGTATGTGACCTCTTTTCCCCTTAAAGACATTCCTTGTCTTTAACTCTATATTAAAAAAATATTTTAACAGGGGTTTCCCTGGTGGTTCAGCAGTAAAGAATCCACCTGCAAATGCAGGAGACATGAATTGGATCCCTGAATCGGGACGATCCCACATGCCTTGAAACAACTAAGCCCATGCGCCACAACTATTAAGCCCGCACTCTAGGGCACAGGAGCTGCAACTACTGAAGCCTGGATACCCTAGAGCCCGTGCTCAGCAACCAGAGAAGCCCCTGCAATGAGAGGCCCACGCACCGCAACTTGACAGTGGCCCCCACTCACTACAAGAGAAAAGCCCATGAAGATTCAGCAGAGCCAAAAATGAAGAAGTAAAAATTTTAAAAGATTCTCTCTTGAAATACTATAGCAAAAACAGGAAGGTGTATACTACGTACTTGAAAGTATTTCAAGAGAAAAAACTAACATATGGGAAACTCTGGGACACTTATTTCGTATCTATTACATTATCTGATCCCTATTTTTTCTGCATAATTGTGTGCCTCTGGTTAATTCTTTAGTCTCTCTGTATCTCATCAGCAAAATTCTGTATGTATCTAAACTATACATGCAATTTTGAAAAGCAACATCAAGTTTTACAGGCAAGAGGAAAGAACTATATTACCTAGAAGCATAATTATCAGTCTCATAAACACAATGACAGAAGAGAATTCTAAATTTATCACTTTGTGAACTTGAAACCTTGATATATAGGCAAGAAGATCCATTTAGTTAAGATTCCTGTTTACAAAGTAGACGTAACTCTAGATTCCATGGTAAAGACAATGATTTGGTCTCAAGCCAAAATAAAAATGTTCCCTGTTTAAATAAAACAAAACAGTCTCAACCTACATTAATTATTCTTTTCTAATCCCTATTTTTTTCATTTGAACTGATTTAACCAGTCATATCCATGTCCAGTGAGATCCCACGCAGGTTGACTATTTAGTTAACAAAGAATGAAGGAAAAAAAATCAGCCAATTCTGTTCCCACTTGGCAGGGTAAAAGAACACAGTGTATACATAAAAAAGATGCATGTAATGCTAAATTAAATGTAGCAATTTGTACTTTTTATATGCCTTTATCAAAGACTAATGAGAACTTTCTAACCACATTGTACTCAGAAGGCAATGAAATTTTTCTACTATGTAATTCCTCCAAAATGCAAATGAGAAAAGAAGCCTCTACAGGAAAGTAAGGAATAATACATGCACAGCAAGAGATTTCCTTCTCAGCCATTTCACCACTAAAAAAGCAGCGCAAGGACATGAGGAGTCTTCACTCAGAGTAAAGGAGAAAGTCTCTCAGTTCAGCTCAAACACCAAGGTACCTTAAGACTTACTGCCTCCCCCCACCCCGTTTTTTTTATTTTTCAAATGGAACATAATTGCTTTACAATGCTGTTAGTTTCTGCTATATAACAATGTAAATCAGCTCTATATATACATATATCCACTCCCTCTTGAGCCTCCCTCCCACCCCAATTTATTATCTTTTAAGTCAAATTGACAACACATGCTTCTTGATGACAAAAAGCCATAAAGATAAAAAAGTATTACTTTTTTAAGAGAACTCATGTATGCCTAAGTAAATCAGTAAAAATATTAGAAAAATAAATCCATAAAAAAGGTAATGGGTGGTAGTACTAACAAACAAAACTGAAATTCAAGGTCCTTGGTCAAAAAGCACATTCACTACAAAAAGCATACTGTACAGCTCAACTGATTTCAACACGGACTGCAGAGATAGACGAAAGTCACGCAAGTACCACATCTGTTCTGATTTCATTTCAAACTCTTCAAGAACTGACAGAGTCACAAACCAACAGAAATGGGTTTACTTCTTTATAGGTTGTTCTCTCAACCTCAGAGAGAGGCCCTAAAGAGCAAGGTTTGGACAATGCACAAACAGGAAACTAGTATCTGAATCCTTGTAAGCATTTAAACCGTGAGAAAATATTTTAATATAGTTAAAAGATATAACTTATAGAAGCAGCTATTTTTCTACTTGTTGGCTGTAGAGGGGTGGTGGTTTACTCGCTAAGTCGTATCTGACTCTTGTGACCCCGTGTACTGTAGCCCTCCAGGCTCCTCTGTCCATAGACTTTCCCAGGCATGAATACTGGAGTGGGTGGGTTGCCATTCCTTTCTCCAGGGGATCTTCCCAACCCAGGAACCGAACCCACATCTGCTGCATGGCAGGCAGATTCTTCACCGCTGAGACACCAGGGGGAGTTAAAATGTTCAAAGACACAATCATCATACTCTCTGTATGGTGCTCGGGCTTGAAAATGAGTAGAGAGATATTGGACAAGAATAACTTAGAACATTTGGAATCACCCTTTAATCTCTGCTTATACCTCAAACATACTTAAGCAATATTTCCATGTCTTTATTTTAAAGTTTTATGGATTTATTGTGCCTCAAAATACACATTACCAAGGTAGCGAACTATCACATTTTTAACTATTTTCCAAATTAAAATTCTGTTTTTTTATGGACTTGGCCTTTGTGTCTTTCAGATAAAAAAAGTATGGTATTGCCATTTCAAGGTGTATAAAACTCAGGTGATGAGGGTCTCTGTCATTTTCTCTTAATCCAATTTCAAACTCGACCTTTAGCCAGTGAACAGGTGTGTGCCGTGTGTAACTTATCGGAGTGAGCGACCAGGCCGAGAGGCTACCAACAATAGGAGGCTGACAGAACCAAGCACTTAGTGCCTAGAAAGTAGTGCTCAGCCCCCCCATGATGAATATACTCTTATCTCCCAGTAGCAATTTAAAGATAAAGAATGATGGAGGTGAAGGGAGTAATATATTTGTATTCCTTCAGTTTTTTTGGATACAGTTTTTAACACGAATAGTCTGCCAGAAGCTGTTATGGTATAAATTCCTTCCTCAGATATTCTGTAGCTAACATTCCAATCCAACGTATGATATGCATATGAAAACAGTCAGCAGAGCATTCCCACCAGGGCAAATAAAGCCATTTCACACACAGATAAATTAAATAAACCTTCAAGAAAAAAGTGATAAATGACTAGTGCATTTCTTTGTATGCAATGTGGAAATTCCTATGTATATTCTGCATTTGTCCTTTTGCATAAATTTACAACATGCCAAGTATCCATTTACCAGGTATGAAGGTGTATTAACTGGGTAATACAATTTTTAAAAAAAGCAACAGCTAATATTAGAACAGTATCCATAGTCTAATAGATAATGACTATTCGGCATGGTAAATCTGACCTTTAGTGAATCTTTAGAGTCAGGTGACATTTCTCAATAGGCCGTTTTAAAAATTCATAAATATATAAATATAATGAAATTTCTAAATATGTCCTATAGAGAAACATACTTGGATAAATAAATTAAATCAAGCAACTACAATTGTCTTTATGATTTTTCCATAAAATTAAAATGTAGTTTTAAAAATCTTAAAACTTTAAAAGTTTTTTAAAGCTTTTTTAAAAGAGGAAGAAACAGTTTGAAACAGTTTGTCAGGTCTGAAAGATAATTTCAAAACCTTACTGAAAACAGATTTTATCACATCCAATTTTCTAAAACAGTATAAGATTTTATCCAATTTTTCTTTTTAAAACTCACCCATTTGTTCCACAATCTCTGGAGGAAATACTCTGGAAGCAAATGCTCGTCGAAAAATATCTGAAAACTCCTTGTCCAGACCTCCTATTCCCATTTTTTCAAAGTTCCAGTCAGGATTGATGATAGACTGGCGATTTTCCTTGGTTTTAGCTTTGCCTATTTCAAACAAAGATAATCAAATGTGAGAAAAGAACTTCACAACTAAGTGTAAAAAGACAGTCAGAACTCCCTGGGCATCCTCAGTGAATCAAGAAAAGCTATCAAACATGAAAACACCTTCCTCGTTGATTTTTTAAGAAGGATGAGTTTTGTTATATTTGCTAGTTTGCCTGGTCCCCATTTAGGGTCAGCAAAACTTTCAAAATGACTGGCTCAACTATGCTGTAGTCAATCCATGGAGCTTGGTCTTATTGACCTCTAACTCCTAACCAAGTTAACTAACTTGGTTGATTAGAAGAAACACCATGTGCATATCTGATGGAGAAAACACTAGTTGCCAGAAATGCAACTGAAATCTAGCAGTCCCTCAAGACTCCTAAAGTAATATTTAAAAATACATATACGTATCTAAATTAAGTATATACTCAGCAATTTAATTCTTCAGCTTGAAAAGATGTATGAAGTTTAAAGTCTTATTTGCTTTTTCTTCATTTGCACAATAATCTAAAATTATCCTAAGTCTTTGATGATTTCAAAATTCATGTTTTCAAATTCTTTCACAAAGAAAATTATCTAACTTAAATGTCATAGTGCCCCCTAAAGTAACTCAAGAGAACCACACTCTCTCTCTCAAACACAAAGAATAAAAGTGCCTTAGTACAGTCCACATAAACAAAAAAAGAAAGAACTATAGTTTTCTTTTAATTAGGGAATAACAGGTCACATTAGAAAAAGTTTACCCTAGATGCTAATTGTATGGTTAGTGTTTTGTGGACTTAACACTTCCTTTATGAAGTAACCAAAAATATTTTTCTTACACTCGACTGCCCTCTTGTGGCCAAATTATATAATTTTACTTTCAAATGGGGGGAAAACTATTAATCACCCTTAGAAATTACCTCCATTATATGAAAGTCATGCAACTCTTGGGATAATATACCATATAATATACAAAGAAATCACTCCAGAAACATACTGGATCAACAACAGTAGATTATGATATATCCTAATTATGATCGAACCTGAGTCTCCTACCTGGTAGGTGGATTCTTTAGCCACCAGGGAAGCCATAAAATAATGTATTAGTCATTAAAAACAATACTGTAGAAGTATATTTATAAGATGCTTGAAATATGTTAAGCAGAAAGAACTATAAAACAGTATGAAGATATAATCAAATTTTTTAAATTTTAGAGTGAGCTGTTTTTGAGTGCTTATTCATATTTCATGAAATAAATATTTTACAGTTGAGAAACAATAAAAGAGGAATGATAATTTATGGCTCTGGAGAAAAGGACACACATTCAAATTTAAATGACTTTGGATATAATAGTGTGTAACCACTGAAAATCCTTTACCTTGTACTAGGATAGACATCAACATAGGTAAATAGTTAATGGCATCATTATGCTGATGAGTTACTATTTTTAGAGCCCAATCCGCATTATTTTAATATAATAAAAGTGGGGTTAACGTACAAGAGTAGGACTGAACTATGGATCTGCTGGAAAGACTTTTTTTTACCTGTACATTGATCATTTAACTCAGTCACTAATGGAAATAATGCTAGTATCACATTTAACACACAACTAGCTGAGGGACATTCTACAAAATACATGACCAGCTCTCATGGTCATGAAAAGACAGTGAAAGTCTGAGGAACTGTCAGAGACTGGAGAAGACCACGGAGACTAAACCACTAAATGCAACGTGGAATTTCAAGTTAGACCCTGGAACAGAAAAAGGACATAATGAAAAAACTGATGCAATCCAAATAAAGTCTCTAGTTTAGTTAGCAGCAATGGAAACATGTTAATCTAGTTTTGGAAAAGTGTACTATGGTTACTTACGAGGTACCATCACAGGAAACTGGTTAAGGGTATATACAGGAACTTTCTGAATATTTTTTATGAATCTTCTGTCAGCATACACATATTTATTAAAAGTTTAAAAATTAATTTTTATCTGTATCTTTTCCCTTATTTGTAGTGAGGTTACTAGGAAATTTAAATGACATACATGGCTCACATTATATTTCTATTGGACAAAATTGATCCAGTGAAGGTTTTAAATTTTTTCTATATCAGTATATCTGAAAGATACGAAATACTCCATGACTCTGTGATAAGCCTTTTCAAGGCAAGTATCTCTATTCTCTCTCCCTGTTTAATCACTGTAGTTGAGTCACGTATTGTTAACAGATGTGCTGTGTTTAGTCACTCAGTCATGTTTGACTCTCTGCAACCCCATAGACTGTAGCCCACCAGGTTCCTCTGTCCATGGGGATTCTCCAGGCAAGAGTACTACAGTGGGTTGTCATGCCCCCCTCCAGGGGATCTTCCCGACCCAGGGATCGAACCCAGGTCTCCCGCATTGCAGGTGGATTCTTTACTGTCTGAGCCACCAGGGAAGCCCATTATTAACAGATGGCCCCACTTTATTCAGAATCTTCTAAAAAACTGTAAATCTTACCAATAAGATTGAGTGATGAATTTTCTGCTTTTTCAAATGCAACCTGACTGTTTCCAACAACCAGCCCTATTTCAATCTATAAAGAAAGACAATAATTAGTAGTTAGTCTTACAGCAGATTTCTGGACTTCTCAAAGCAAGGTGAAAAACAAAAGAGAAATGAAGTCTCCATGAGCAAAGCAAATTTTTCAAACTATCAGCTATTTCAAATTACTATTAGATCTTCACATAAGTCTGTTTTATACTATATTTTAATAACTACACTGGCTTTAAAGGCAATTTTTCCCTACTATCTTAAAAGAGTACATAATATAAAAGAAATCACTGAGGTAGAGGATGGCTAGGAAAGTTATATTCATTTGCACAATGCACATCATACAGATGATCAGAAATAAAACATACCTTCTGTCTTTTACCAGTTGCAGGCTCTCCCTTGAGGATACTGGGATCCATGGCTTCAATGTCTTTGACCAGTAAGCCAAAAAGCTTCTCATTGAAGCTAAATACAAGCTATATAGAAAAGACAGGGGGAAAAAATCACTTCATGATATAATGGTTTGATTTTCACATCATCACCAATGTTTTTCAAACACAGGCAAGCAGCTTTCTCAGCTCACTCCTCTCCACAAGGCAAACTACCCACATAGCAAAGGAACTAACACTTACTGAGTATCTGCTCTGTGCCAAACAAACATTACAGGATGTTCTGTAATTAATACTCACTAACTCTTCTGCAAAAAATCAGTCCTATTTTACCAGTAAGGATGCTGAGATTCAGAGAGGAGTTAAATGGGACCTAGAGTCACAGCAAATGACAGTGCCAGGATGCAAGCCTTGGTTGTGTGCCTCTAACATCATGCTTTTCTACAGTCAATACAAAGTGCCTTCCATTCAAGTGCAGGGACAGCTTCTGAATGCTCATTCACTCACCAAATATTTATCAAGTGCCTTCTACAAGCTAGGCCCTCTTCGGAATACCAGGGTATAACAAAAATGCAATAAACAAGGCTGACAGTCAATCCTGCCACCACTAATTACCAAGAATGGGAATAAATACTAAGAAGAATGATTTGAGATATTTATTCTTTCTCTGTATTATGGAGGATTTTCTTTCATGGGTTTGTAGACGTTTGCATGTCACTGGGTTTTAAATTATTACAAACACCAAGGCATTTTCTATTAAAATACAAAAGCTAAAGGAGAAGGTAAAAACAATGAAATTTTAGTTAGGCAATTTGAGCACAACTATCAGAAAGTGTAGGAATCCAGAAGGACTATGGTGAAGCCCAAAAAGCAATGGGCAGGTAAGTCAACAAATCATCAGCTACCTATCATCCTGGGGAGCCTCCTCAATCCATCTAATTCCAAGTAGCAGCCCAGCGGATCTCTAGTGCATCATCCCATTTGACTGATATTAACAGGACATGCCATTTCTTTCTTATTTTCTGTCTTTCCCAACTAGAAAGGAAGCTCTACAAAGGTAGGAAATGTGTCTGTTTTATTCACCAAAGATCTACAGGGCCTAAAATAGTATTTACTGAACTCATACTAAGTGTTCAATAAGTATTTGTTAATGAATGGATCAACTGACTAGCAGGTTCTTGTCTCAGCTACACAGGGCAGCTCACAGATCATCCCTGGACCTAAATAAAATTCCTCATGTGCGAAATGAGAAGTTAGACAAGATAACCTCTAAGGTTCATTTCAATTCCAGTACTCTTAAAAACAATAATAAGTGTTCTGTGTCCTTTTCCTGTCTATCAGTAACTCGTTTCCAATTGTGAAAGTTTGATATGATGATATATGGGTTAACCAAATCCTTAAGAGTCTCGTCTTTCCAAGTAATGACACTATACTCATTTCCACAGGTCCCCCCTCCCACCATTTCTCCCATTTTACAGGCCTTCCCACAGGAGAGACACAAGGACAGTCTATGTAACTCATAAGAGATCAGAACACTATAAAGCTGGAATTTTCAAACTTTTTGACCTCAGAATCTTTTTACATTCCTAAACCCCCAAATTTGGTTTATATGGATTGTAATCTGTTGATATTCACTATATTAGAAATTAGAACAAGAAATTTTATTAAAAAAAATAAAGTACATTATATATTAACACAAATAACATATTTATAATTTATTTTAAAGTATTTCCATTTCCCAAGGTATAAAACATAAGTGGGAAGAGTGGTACTGTGACATTTCTGCAAATCTCTAATTTCTTGCTTAATGGAAGACCACTGGGCTTTCATGTCTGCTTCAGCAGGCAGTGTAACTATGCTAGTACCCATCATGTGGCCTGCACAACTCCACTTGTGAAGAATAAGGGGAAATGGGCACATAACATTATTTTTAAAAAATGTTTTGATATTGGATTTGACCTCATAAACCCCCTGAAAGGGCCTCAAGGCCACAGTCTGATAACAGCTGCTATGGAGCTATGGTAGGAGGAAGGAGTTAATGACTCAGAAGTCACAGAAAGAGAGACAAATGGAATGGTAAGGTCAAAAGAGCAGAGATTATTTATGTAGAAAAACAAATAATAATTGATGAACTCACACATTTTTTAGGTAAAATTAAAAAAAAAAAAACCACACAGAATTTCTTCTTAGGAGACCAAACAATGTACTAACTGAAGTCCAAAGAAGGGAGCAATATAAACAGGATCATCTTTTTCTTTTATTCTATTGGACTATAGTTGACTTACCCTGTGGCGTTAGCTTCAGATGTACAGCCAAGTGATTCAATTATACACATATTCATTCTATTTTAGATTCTTTTCTCATATTGGTTACTACAAAATATTGGGTAGAGTTCCCTGTGCTATACAGTAGGTCTCTGTTGGTTATCTATTTTATATGTAGTAGTGTGTGTGTGTGTGTGTGTGTGTGTGTGTGTGTGTGTGTGTGTGTGTGTTCACCCCAAGCTTCTGATTTATCCCTCCCCCAGCGTTTCCCTTTAGGTAATCATAAGTTTGCTTTCAATAGCTGTAAGTCATTTCTGTTTTGTATATAAGTTCACTTCTTTTTTAAAATTAAATTCCATATATGAGTGACATCACAGGATACATTTTTCTCTATCTGATTCACTTCCTTCAGTCAGTATGATAATCTCCAGGTTCATCCATGTTGCTACAAATTGCATTATTTCACTTTTTTATGGCTCAGTAATATTCCATTGTATATATGACCCTGATCTTCTTTATAAGCAATATTATTTTTAAGAGAAAATCTGGGCTTCGAAAGCTCCATAAAAAACTGAATATATATTTACATGTAATTTTCTTAAGATTCTCAAAGAAGCTCATAACCAAAAAAGTTAAGAATTACTTTTCTACAGAAATACATCAAGAAAACAGAAAGACATCCCCAGACAAATGTCCCAAGACAAGAAATTTGATATACATGTCTATAGTGTTCCCAAATTTACAGAAAGAAAAGCTGCTGTCCTTATATATGACACTGTAAGCTAACTTTATAATTTTTCTAAACAGTCTGCTAGAGGTTCAGCAAATATATTTCCCTCACTTTTTATCACTCACCTTAGATATAGCTGTTCATATGCAAAGCTCCTCTCAGCTTTTAAAAAACAATTAATTTTGGACAAGTACAGAGACAAAAATGTCTCTAAATGAAAGAAAGTTTAAAACTACCTGTTGACCCACTGAGAATGCCTGGTTGTTGAACTGCTGAATAAATTCTGCAGCCATCTTGTCAGTATCATATGGGTTTGAGTCGATACTTTTTTTCTGCAGGAAATCAATCTCGATGGTCATCGTGCCAATACACTGCTTGGCTTTGTCAAAGGTATATAAGGACACTAGGGAGGAAAAAAAGGAGCATTTTCTTTAAGTCACAAAGACACCAAATCCGTGCTGTGCTTCAAGTAACTAAAAGTTTCACATAAATGAAATAGAACTTGACCAGAGGGGGATTTTTCATGACCTTCATTGGAGGGATACATAAGGCACAGATATTTTTTAAACATAATAATAACCACTAGAGATGTTCTTCCCCCTGACTTAATTGGAACATACTGAACAGCAATCTCCTGTACTTTTACCCCTCACCTGACTGTTCTGGGGAAATTACAGCTGCCTCCATATAGCCTCTCCATCTTCCTCCTCATTAAGCAGAGGATGGAGTGACAGAATGAGAAGTCCTGATGGAGATGGCATACCAAGCTGTTTTCAAACAAGACTTTTGCTTGACACAAGAAAGAGCCAAGGTCAGAGGTGTGTGGACTCTTGCTTTAGCAAATTAAGAGTGTAGGACCAAAACAAAAACCAGTAAAATCCTTGAGAAAAAAATGTTTTCTAGAGGGATTTCCTGCAGAGCAACTTAAGACTTTGACATTTCTTTTTTTAATAGTACAAAATATTTACTGAGCACCTATGATTTCAGGGGAACCACAGTAAGTTCTACATGCATAACAGGACAAAGACCAGACCTCTAGCTCATTTGTGTATTAACAGCACCTAATAGAGTCTGTGGGCTTCCCAGGTGACTCGGTGATAAAGAATCCACCTGCCAATGCAGGAGATGCCAGAGATGCGGGCTCAATCCCTGGGTCGGGAAAATCCCAAGGAAGAGAAAATGGCAATCCATTCCAGTATTTTTGCCTGGGAAATTTCAAGGACAGAGAAGCCTGGTGGGCTACAGTCCATGGAGTTGCAAAGAGTCGGACATGACTGAGCACAGCAAACAAACAAACAGTGTCGGCAGGATGCTTAATAGATTCATGAACTGTTTAAATGAAACAACTGCAGCAAAACACCTATACTTTCCATGCTAGTAACAAAGGGACTCTGGAAACCATGTGTTTCAATCTATTAGTAAATGGATGAATCTATAAACCACCTAACTTTCTGTGCCTTGATTTGTCACACCTATAAAATAAGGCTGAGCTAGATAAATCTTTATGGCCCTTTCATGCTCAATTTCTGTTCTCAACTTATTTCTTACAGACTAGCTGAGTCTAGTCTTGAGTTAAGTACAAGGATTTTTTGTAAGTCCTTTGAATGAAATTGCTTAATTAATCATATTTTTGTATTTTGGTTGGCCATCATAAAGGGGACACACATACTTGATATATGTTTTCAAAAGGAAAATAACAAAGAAAGCCAGGATGGAGGGTTGGAAAATTTGCTGAAGATCAAAGATAAGCTAAAATCTCAGCTGAGAGTTTCAGAATACTCTCTGGCCTCCATTTCTGCATGTTGTATTCTTTTTGTGTACTTCCTAGGAAGTAGATTACATTCTGAGTGATTTTCATAAGACAGCTTAGTTGTTTCTCCATACAACAAAATATTTATGGGATGAATTATTAATGTAAAATAAATAAGTTGATTGACAACCTCATTTCCAGGGGTCTGTCCCCAGAAGACTCTTGAACTAGAAAGTTACAAGGGAGGTTCATTGCAGCATATTTCTAATAGTCAAACATTTAAAAAATGCTTACCAGTCAGGAAATGATGAATAAAATGTGGCATAGTCATAATATAGAATAATGTGTAGCACTTAAAATCTGATATATATTTAATAAAGATGAATGGTCCATTAAAACATAATATTGAGTGAAAAAGTATAATTCAGAAAGGGTTGCACAGTATGACACAATTCGGTGCATTAAAGACTCCAAAACAATTTCATAGCATCATCATGTGTGTGTACATGCATATGTATAGATATATGCATGGATATATACACGTGTGTGAACCATTCTTATACCAATAAATTTGAATAAGTTATTAAAATATCATCAATACAACTATAGTTTTCAAATGCATCTTAATTTAAAGGTCAGTGTTCCTAAATAGAAAAGACCAAGTTGTTACGGCAAATGCTACGGCAGTACCATGGACAGTTTCACAGGCAGCACCATGGTCAGCGCCATCATCAGCCCCCAGAGGGACAGATGCCCTGAAGGTTTCAACAAGAAGCAAAGGGCCAAAAGGTTAAGAATGTTTCTTATTTTATGACCAACAGCAATTTAACATCAAAGATTAATTTATAAACAAAAAATTATAGCCAATGCTTTGAACAGGTATTACAAAGACAGGTTCAAAAAAACATGTGTTAACTGAACATCAGTCTGCAATACTTAAAACATGGTACTTACAGACAGAGAGAAAACTAAATGATTCTTCTAGAAGATTTAGTCTGAGAACTAAAATCACTGACCTGACTAAAAAATTCTCCTAACAGACAGAACTCCTGTTTCAGAATCTTTGAATAAACACTCCCCTTCATACCAAACTTCCTATTCTCTCTTTGCCTAAACCTCTACTTACACTGAAAAAGTTTTGTACCTTTATGCTACATCATGACAACAATCAGGCCCCCAAACCCTTCCTTACCTCAACTTTACTTCATCTTAGTTCCATCTGAACACTTAAGTTTTATAATTTTGCCAATTAGGTTTGTTTGATTTGTCTTTTTAAAGAACTTATTTTACATTCAAGATAAGCATTCTGGTAGCAGGAGAATGCTTTAAACACAATTTTAAGGCCACAAAACACATTTTTTCATTTCATCTTGAATTTTCTTTTTCACAACAGAATTTATCTGCATTAAAAGTTAAGAACACTCATATTTAGAAAAGTAAGTTTAAGGAAATTAGAAACCTAAGCTTCATACACATAGGTCTTCTCATTAGATTTAACAAGTGTTCATTTTTATCTCTGACAGTGTCTACAAACAGGGAACCCTGGCTTCACGCACCGACCTACTTCCCTTTGGGGCTGAACTCCTCCACTGTCTCAGCTTCATGCTATGCTTTCAGGTGAGGAGGAGACAGTTAAGGGAATCACTTATGTCAATATTCCCAAAAATGTGACTGATAACAACTACTTAAGGGTGATTGTTAAAAACACAGATTCATGAATCAGACTCCCCAAGGGAGGGGCCTGAGAATCTTTAAAAAAAAAAAAAAAAAAAAAACAAAAACAGAACTTCCCAGGTATTTCTGAGAGGCAAGTTTGGATTGGATTGATTGAAGTCACTTAGTCATGTCCGACTCTTTGCGACCCCATGGACTGTAGCCTACCAGGCTCCTCAGTCCATAGGATTTTCCAGGCAAGAGTACTGGAGTGCGCTGCAAGTTTAGAAAGCACTAATTCTCCAACATTCACTACCAGTTATCTGTATCTAATTTCCTTTATTTTCACCCCCAGGCAAAAAGTTATATCTTTAATCCTACTTCCACAAAGAAAAGACCAAATAAAGATAATCCCAATATTTAAGTTCCTTCTGACTCAGGAAAAAGCAAACAAACAATAAGTTGCCAAGTTCCTAAACGAGAAACAGGATAACTCTCTCCTTCCACTTTACCAACTTCTCTTCTCAGGCATCTTGAGCCTACAGACTAGGCTCATAATGTGTTCCAGGCAACTGCTTTAAGTAATTGCTTTCTTTCAACCAGTTTAAAGTCAATATATCTTTGAATATCTCCAAAAGCTTGGATTCAGAGGATGTGAATGTGAATTCACATTCACACACATCCTCCTGAACATTCCCACACATCCTCCTAAAACTCTGTTTTAGGAACAGCAAGGAGAACAAATAATGCTATGCACAGTCCACACCGTCGGCATTACTAAGACACAGAGAATACCACAAAACTCAAATTACTTGAAAATAGAGAAATATGTAACAAGATTAGACAGAGCTCCAACTGTGGAAAAAAAGAAGGGAAAGTAGTACATAGGGAAAATACAAACAAAAATCATCCCTCAAAAGAGAAAGTCTAACATCAAAAGCCAAAACACTATACACAGGTTTGGGACTTGGTAGTCCAAGACGCTAGGTACCCAAAAAGGACCTCAAAGTGAGTAGAACTGAAGTAGTAACATCAAAGAACCACTGGAAAGAATCAGGTAACTAGAGAAAGGGTGGTGCCCGTCAAGACATGGCAATAAAGGAAAGAAGACAGAAAGGAAACTTAGGGATCACACAGAAACCAAAGACAAACAAGCTATGCCAACCAATCTTTCTATCTACTCCACCTCACCATTATTAAAGAAACTGCCCTTCTCTACATTGACAGAAAAGAATGCTCTTGCACTAATAATTTTGCCTACAAAATCATGTGAAACAGAAAAAAAATAATTCCATAAAGTTACTGTAAAGAAAACATAACAAATAACAAAATATTGCAGCATTTTAGCTGTCTTCTCTAAAAAGATCAACTATGAAATAGAAAATATACATAACATTTTAAACTAAATATCCTCAAACAAGTACTTAGACATATACCAAAACACCTAAAGTCAGAAGATTAAAAACTAAGAACAGAAACAGACAAATATTAGTAAAAGAAATGCAATGAATTTATCAAACACAGCAAAGAAATCGAGGAAAAATAAAATTACTCAGAGGCAAATAATAAATTACAAATTGTCCGTGGAAGAATAGATTCAAGTTAATATTTAATAAGAGGCAGTGAATGAAGACAAGAAAACAACCAAGATAATAAAAATAAAGAATTTACCAAGAATAGAGAGAAAGCAGCTGAGATGTAAGACAGATAAGGCCTAAAATACATGTATAATTAGAACCCTGGAGAAGAAAATCAAAACAATTCAGTCAGAACTAATATTTAAAACCAAAACCTAAGAAAATCTTCTGGAAATAGACAAAATTTAAATCTACATATTGAAATAAAGTATTGTATAACTGAGTTGTTGACCCAGAATGGCCAATTCCAAGCAATATCCTAATAAGGATACTAGAATTTAAAGACAGAAAACCCCTCAGAGCTCCCAGGCAAAAAAATCAAATTACTTGTAAAAGTAAGAAAACAAGACTGGCATCAGGGTTCTCAACAGTTCAGTACAAAATAAGGCAATGTGATACAGTATTTTCAAGAAATTCAAGGAAAGAAAAGCCAAGAATTTTATATCCAGCCAAGCTGCCCTTAAGGGCATCAAAGATATAAAAGAAAAAAGTCTGCATATCCAAGAACTTAGGAAACACTGTACACATACATACTTCCTGAAGGAATCTACTAGAGGACAGGTTTTATCCAACCAAGTAGAAACTGGCAAAAGGACTGATCATGATCATTTAAGAGATTTATTGGAGAGCTGAGACTAAAACAAATGTGGGCCATTTGTGGAAGAACAGCATGCACATCCTGGAGGAGGGCATGGCAACCCACTCCAGTATTCTTGCCTAGTGAATCCCCTTGGACAGAGGAGCCTGGTGGGCCACAGTCCATGAGGGGGCAACGAGCTGAACTCGACTGAAGCAACTAAACACGGCACAGCACAGCATGTAAACAGCGTAGAGAGAAGTGAACTAACGTGTACCCCATGGTGACTGCAGTGAGTAAAACTGTATTGCACACTTGAATGTTGAGAACAGAGTAGACCTTACAAGTCATTACCGCAAGAAAAAAAATCTTGTGACAGATGTTAACTAGATTTATTGTGGTAAGCATTTCACAAGGTATGTAAATATCAAACCATTATGTCAGATGGTTCAGTTCAGTCGCTCAGTCGTGTCTGACTCTTTGTAACCTCATGGACTGAAGCACGCCAGGCTTCTCTGCCCTTCACCAACTCCTACAGCTTGCTCAAACTCATGTCCATCATGTCGGTGATGCCATCCAACCATCTCATCCTCTGTCGTCCCCTTCCCCTGCCTTTAATCTTTCACAGCATCAGGGTGGTGCTAGTGGTAAAGAACCTGATTGCCAATGCAGGAGACACAAGAGACGAGGATTTGATCCCTGGGTCTGGAAGATCCCCTAGAGGCGGGCAGGGCAACCCACTCCAGTATTCTTGCCTGGAGAATCCCCATGGACAGAGGAGCCTGGCAGGCTACAGTCCATAGGGTTGCATGGACTTGGACATGACTGAAGTGACTTAGCATGCATGCATACCTGAAACCAATATAATGTAATATGTCAATTATATCTCAACTTTTAAAAAGTTGCTTCTTCCACTAAAAAAAAAAAAAAAAGACTTAAAACTTGAAAAAAAAGGAAGCAATTAATTACAAAATGAGAGGAGAAACGGGAAGGCAGAATATAAAGATTAACTATTGTATAGATGAGAGTCAAATGGTATCTTTTAGAAGATATCTCTGTATTGTTTTTGTAACCTTTCCATAATATGAATTTTTATTAGTTTATTAATAAACTAATTAATAATTTTTATTAGTTTATTACTTTATCAATTTTTCCTGCTAGTCTTAAAAGCTAGCAGGAAAAAAGCTGACTTAATTACTCTTGGATTTTCTTTTCTTGCCCTAGTGAATCCATGAAGTTAACATAAAATTACCTGACAAAATGACTCACACTTCATTTCCCCAACTTTGCCACAATGACTAAGAAACATGCCAGTGTTCACTTATTAGCTCTTTGGTTTATAAACCACTAGTGGCTTAGTCTTTTTTTTTCCCTTAAGTCATAAATTGCTTTCCATATCCTTCCCTAATGAACTATGATGACTTTATGACACATTTTATTTTTAAAAGTCCATAGTTTTCTTAAGTACTACCACCCTTCTTCTCCTTACCCTAAACCTGATTTACTTTTTTAAACAAAGACATTAGAAAATACATCTCAGTATACAGTAAAATGGAATCACCATGTCATACCAATTATTCCTCTTTAACACAACTTCAACTTTTAAAAAATTTTTCCATAGCCATAATTCACAAAGTCCTATTCAGCTTAATTCCAAGCAAGTCAAATAACCTCCCAGCAATTGTCCTTCACTCCTAAATTCTTCCCACTCCTTGCTACACTTCACAATGACATTAGAACTCTTTTCTAAAGGTAGGATTTTGGTGGGCTTATTCAGAACTTCTAAGTGTGTTTGTGTAAAGTCCAAAAATTTCAGTATGTATTTCCAGGCCGCCTCCTAACTACATACTCCACCTCTCATCACTTAATACAACCCATACAGGCAAAACCTTTCAATCAAACATATTTATGAATGATGCCTATAATTTGCTTGCTCCCATCCCAGTGCCTTTTATTTGTTTTATTTCTCATCTGAAGAGCCTTTGTTCCTTGTCACTATCATGTCATGCTTTTCTCCTACTTCATAATCATGCTCAAAACTCCAGTGCTGGTAAGATTTCTCTGGCTAATTATCCAATCTCCAATCAATTCCTCCACTCCTGTTCTATCTCAGCACTTTTACACAGTGCTCTTAAAGGTAATCTGTGCAAAAATTTACCTTGCACTTTTTCTGTGAGCTATGAATATGTGGATGTTTCTTTCCCAGGAATACTCAGACATATAACAAGTAGACAAAGTAACTACTTACTTTTCATTCTCATACACCTAACTGTAACATGGATGAACAGAAAACTGTTCAGATCTCTATGAGAAAATCATACAGAAAATCTACCTCAGATAGCTAAAAAATATACCTACCTTCTATTTCTTGCCCAATAGAAAGTCCAGCCCATTTTCGCTGTAAAACAAAAGGGGGGGGGGGGAGACAATAGCACATGAAAATTAGAGAAACGAGGAAAACAGGATTTCTGTGAATTTCATGTACACACTCCAAGACTAAAACATGGCTGTTAAGTGTTGAACCATGTCCCACAAAAAAGATACATTAAAGCCTTAGCCCCCAGCTCCAATGAATGTGACAGCATTTGGAAACGGGGTCTCTGAAGATGATATCAAGGTAAGATGAGGTCACAATGAATTAATTTAGACTCTAAGCCAATATGGCTTCCTTATAAGAAAAGAGAGACACAGTCAAATGGGGAAAAAGTCATGTGACAGCAAAGGCAGGGACTCAAGTGATACATCTACCAGTCAATGAACATCAAAGACTGTCTACAACACCAGAAGCTAAGCATGGAACAGATTTTTCCCGAGTGCCTTCAGAGAGAACACAGCCCTGCTGACACCTTGATTTCAGACTTCTGCCTCCAGAACTGTGGGAGAATAATTTTCTGTTATTTTAAGCCACCTAATTTGTGGTACTTTGTTACAGCCGCCCTAGCAAACATATGCTATAGTTTATTTATATCTGAATATCTGGCCTCAAAACATAGAAAGCTTGCCTTTTTACAGTAGAGCCGGCACCACTGAGTAGGATGCTCCTTTGCATATTTTAATGCTCCTGAAGGCCTTTGTAGTATCAGACATTTCAGATTCTAAATGTACTGTGGACAGTTACACTGTTTGATACAGTAGCACAAAAAGAAAGATGTTCAATTCATGAAAAATAAATCAGAACTCATCAGATAGGCTATAATGAAACCAAGCAGGGATTCAAATCATTAGATGGTCACGACTACTCTTTGTGTACTAGCCAAAGAAGTGTCAGGCATTTGTGACAAGGCTTTTAGCTTCTCCCTAGGTACCGACTGGTTACAACAGCAAGAATATATGGAGGCAGGACAGATTGTGTTCAGGCAGGAATTCAGGACTGGCTTGATATAGATTCAAAGTGAGTACTTACTGACAACACTTCAAAGAACAGTGAGAAAAATAATCCTTGACTGAAAAACAAGTTTGTCTACTCATCTGAACTTCATGAACTTTGTGGTGGTGAGGGGTAAGAAGATGATGCGTTTTGAATACATGCAACAAGTGCTCTCCCCCCCAGCTTTCTCACCTCCTCTCCACCCTTCACTTCTCTTTTCTGTCATACTCCATCCCACTTCCGGCCAACCAGAGATGCAGAGGCATACTGGTTAAGCCCAGATTTCGGGTCACAAAGCAGCCACATTTAGGTTCTACACCCAGAGACAGCCTCAAGGATGATGATAATAGCATCCATCACTTGGGGTTGTTGAGAGAATTAAATGAGGGAACACATGCAAAAGCACTTAAGAGTAGCACTTAGTCTATAGTAAATGTTGGGGAAATTTTTTTTTAAAGCAGAGAGACAAGGAAAAATGGTTAGAAATCCCATTTCTGGCCAGCTGAGTCCCAAATTTAGATCTGAGAAAGCTGGTGAGCCCAGAATACTCCAAACCTTTGATCTATATAAACAAATGCAAAAAGCAGTCCTGATACTGCAGAGGCATCCAAAAGGGGAAAAGGGAATAGCAAATGAAGATTTCCCGTAACATGTGAGGGATTCAAGAGATCTTTAACAGTTCCTTAAGGAGTTAACTCTCCTTTTGATCTCTTCCCCTAAACCTCCAGGGGTGGGAGGGCCGCAATCAACTGGCATAGTACGGGAGGTAAGGGTTGCATCTGCCCTGCTCAGGACTAAGGATCAGCAGCCTGAGTAAGATGGCAAGGGAGGAAAGGATACAGACTAGTACTTGCGATGCTCCTGTATTACATATCATGTGCCTGCAAGAGTGGTAGGCAATTTCCCCTCCACAGAATCTACCAACAGCTGTAAATCTAATCGTAATCCTTCCACTTATTATGGAAGCCCAGCAAGTTAGGCTGTCGTTTGAAATAACAACTGTGCTTAGTCACTCAGGCATGTTCGACTCTTGTGACTGTTTGGAATGTAGCCAGTTAGGCTCCTCTGTCCATGGGATTCTCCAGGCAAGAATAATGGTGTGGGTTCCCATTTCCTTCTCCAGGGAATCTTCCTGACTCAGGGATCGAACCCACATGCTCCTGTGTCTCCTGCACTGAAGGCAGATTCTTTATCACTGAGCCATCGGGGAAGCCCTACTCATATCATGTTCTTTAGTCTAACATCATTGTATTTTAAAAACGCTATTATTAGATGTCAATTTTAGATGTAAGTGCTATTTTTATATATTCTCTATTACCCTGAAAGCTAACATTAAAATAACTTGACACTGTCTGATAGCTAACTGAAATCGCTGCAGAATTGTTTTTTTTTAATTAGGAGGAAAAATCAAGGCAATAAAAGACAGATATGGTAGAAACTGGCAATTAAGAATTTATCTTTAAATTCCTTATATAACACCTAGATGGTTTTCTTCACTATGAATCAGTATCATTACAGGGTGATACAGCTTGCTTTAAGTGAATTGATTCCTCTACGACTTTCAAGATTAGAGGAGAGTAAATTCACACCCTAGTTACCTGCGGTAAGCTGAATGCAATGCTCCCCGGGACCACAGATGGGTGGGTCCTCAGTGTAAACGTGTACCTGTGGTTGGGGGAGGTCCTCACAAGTACGTGCCTACAAGACAGAAACACAGTCAACACTCCATGTCAAGGGAAATAAAGAACATCAACTCTAATAAGCTCATTTCCAACAGATGATGCTTGATGAGGGCCGAGTGAAAACATGGCATTATATGTCCTGAAGAAATAGGACCACAAATTTCATTTCCACAAATTGTCAGCAATTCACAATGTGTTCTAGGCGTAAGGACCACCTTGGGCCAAACAGACAACAAGCAGAATCAAGACCAAGTTCAAGAGAGTACATGCCATCTGAAACATCAACCTCATTACATTTCCAGTTTGCATAAAATTGAAGGCACTGATTTACCTGATACTAAGTAAAAATTAGATGAATTTCCTCTCCTGAGAATTATTTCACATACTAACTAGACTAAAGGAAGAAGAACCAGAAATAGAGGAGCCATGGCTATGGCAGTCCAAAAAAAGTTAGTTTTTAGGACTATTCCTTAAATATCTTTGCAGATTTCCACAACAGGTTGAAATAATAACAGCCTATAAAATTTAAAAGGTGGTAAAAATGAAAAATTTTCATGAAATATATCAGCTTTCATATAGATATCAATATTTACTATTTCAAAGCATTTTGTTCTAATTCACCCTGCTCAGAAGTAAACACAAGTAAATAGTTATCTCATGATAAATCTCCTATACCAAGAAACTCACAAGACTGTGTAGGAGACAGAAGCTTCAAACTCTTGTTACAGCAACACTATCTTTTTTAAAATATCGTTTAGAATATTATAATTTTAAAAAATATTAATGGCTAACATTTCCATGCATATCATTTTGTCAGTAGGACACAAGTTCCTTATATCCACTATGTTTTAAGTAACCCCATCATGTGTACAGTGAACACCTGACATGTAAAAGAATTCCATTAGCAAATTCTCACACTGATTATATATAAAATACAGTCCAATTTATATGTAGAAAGTTTTGTGTCACAGAATTTTTAGGACTGGAAATAATGGTAATACAATCATGTAACGTAGCCCTCTACTCTGAGGGCAAAAACCACAAACAGCAATTCTAACTCTGTGAAACTCATGTATTTCGAAGATAGTTTTAAAAACAGAAAAAGGCTCAGCTAAAATCCCACTTCCTTCCTCATTTCCCTAGCCTGCCTTCTGGTACTGACCCTTAATGTCCTTATTTCTACCAACCTTAGAAGCACCATGGATGGCACTGAACTCATGATAGCATGGTATCTAGAATTTCAGGCAGTGGGTGATGTGAACGAATTGAAATAAATGACAATGAATCATGCTATATGACAGAAAATAACAAAATTCTGTAAAGCAATTAACCTTCAATTAAAAAATAAATAATTTTTTTAAAAAATGACAATGAAAAATGCTTGTTAAGATTCTACAGTTGTTCATCTTCCAATTTTCTTGTCTCTGGGGTTGTCAGAGTAACAATGATTAAACAGCTAATATTTGTTAAGGACCTACTAATGTGGAAGGCGCTGTTCTAAGTGATTTATTTGTGTAACTCAATATTCACAAATACCCTGAAGAAGATGGTATCACCATCCCCATTTTACAGATCAACACACTGAGGCACAGTCAGGGTAAATAACTTACCCACAGTCACCCAGTTTGTAATAGGCAGAACCAGGATCAAAATGCAGACCATCTGACTCCAGAGCCAAAAACCTAATGACTACGTTATATAATGAGTCATATAACCAGTATACTTAGCTCTGCTAAGAAAACCAATGGAAAAAAAAAAAAAGAAAGAAAACCAATGAAAAAATCAAGTTACATATAAAAACTATGCATGACTTAGAAAACACTGTATTTACCAAAATTTGATGTAGTACACAACTCTTTTTCATCTCTTCTATTTTCCAATTCAGCAAGAGGAATTAAAAAACTTACACTCCAATGTTCCCCCCCTCCCCCCAAAAAAATAACGACTCTTGACAAGTTTCTAAAATACCACTTTGCAGGTAAGAAGAAAATGAAGTCAGATACTCACTGGCCAGACTGGAAATCCTTTTCATTCACAACTGCGCAGTTAGTTAAAGATAATTCATCTGTAGGACATCTTGCAGCTTGCATACTCTATAAGAATCAATGATTAGGAAAACAAAATTAAGTCACTTTTTATAGCCTTAAAGAATATGTTATTGTTCTCTATTTCCCATTACTTATAATAAATACAATGTTTTTGACTCCTTCCTCTGTGGTAATAGCAAACCCTGCCTTTAGGAAACTGTTTCTTTCCCATTCCATGAGCTCCTGTGGGCCTGCCAATCACAGCACACAGACTATCATCAGAGCCCTATTCCATCCATGGGATTTTACAGAGACAGGTGCTAGAAGACAGGCACTCTCCCTTGCATCACCACCACATGAAGGAGGACTTTCTGCCCTGAAAGAATAAAACCACCACAGAGAAAGCAAAGGCGAGGAAGACAGACACCTTGAAACTCAGACCTGACAAAGAAGTTAAAGCCCTGGAGACCAGTTTTGAAAGTTGGCTGAGTCAATAAATTCCCTTTTCCTCAAGCTTACTTGAGTTGGGTTTTCCATTTCTTCAAAAAAAATAAAAGATCCTGACTGATAAAAATGCAATGAGATAAAAAAAAATGCAATGAGATAAATTTGATAAAGTATATCATGAAAAAGCATTTCTTCATAAGAAATCCCAAGTAGTATGAACCATATCTCCAGTAGACTAATAAAAGCTATCTTCCAAATATTTCCCAACAAAAATAATTAAAGGTATATTTAAGATAAAATGGCAATTAACTGTCCTTTTGGCCAACAGCTATGAGAAAAACATTCCTTCATATAATGAATGTAACCAATACTCTTTCCTCCATCCTCTAGGGTTTCCTAGTTAGTGAAATATGACAATCGTAATCCGTTTATGACTAAAGTGCTCATTCTTCAAACGTCAAGCCAAAGCTGATTCTCAGTAAATTTGTCTTCCAAATACAAATTTATAAGGGAAAATAAATTATTCTGCTTTGCTTTGGTTTGAAACTAAAAGGCTAGTTTCAGTATAGCCATCCCAGCCGTTCAGAGCAATGGACTCTAAAGTGGGGCATGTGCACCTGAAGAGTTTGCAGGATAACCCTTTGGGGTATAATTTAGAACATGACACAAATAAGGTTTAGGTCACAAGTCTGCTTTCCGAATGAGACAGTATTTCTGCCCACAGTCACAGTCTGACCAGCCACCTGACCAAAATGTGCAGACCTTGTTTCCCACTCACCCTGGGGTCTCTCTCACATACAAAAGCTTTTTTCTCTTACATTCTCCTCTCTTCCCTAACTCTGAGCCCTGTGCCTAGTCAACTCCTACTTGTCCCACAATTTCTCAGCTCAGGAATTACATCTTTTAGATCTTCCTAAACACCTTCCCCTTCTGGAAAGACAAATGTCAAATGGAAGAATTCAAAATTTTTACTGTCTGTTTATACTGCATGAAAGACCGAAGATTCTTAAGGACTGAGACTGTACCCTGTTCATGTCTACGGTTCCCAAGGCTGAGACAGGGCCTGGATACAGTCAGTGCTCATCAAACGTTTGTTGAACAGATGAACTTATGGATCAATACAATCTACCTCAACTGCAGAATAAACAATTCAAAGAACATGGATGCAAAGGACATTTCAAGGTTATTTAGGAAGTGATACAATTAACACAATTGATACACCCAAAGTTATTTTCAAATTTACAAAATGCTAATTTAACCTTTTCCTTTGTGAACTTGCTTTCTTGTCAAAGATTTGGTGTCCTTTAAAAAAGAGTGAAAAAGTCTGTAGATATCATCTGGCTGGGTAACTGAAACAGATGCTATGAGCAAAAGGCCTCCCTACTGGAATCTAGAAGCATCTGTGTTTTTATGGCAAGCCAAGCAGGATATCTCATTTTCTCATCAGAATATAAGTCCCTATAAATAGTAGCTGTTTACTTATCACAATAATGCCAAAGGAAAATTCCAGTTTTTCTAATACTGACCTTGCCTCTAGGAAACAACAACAAAAGCACAGCCACAATGTCCACATAACTACTATGAAATGAACATATTGAAACTGACAGGAAATTTTAGTTATAAGTTTAACTATTTGAGTTACTAGAACATTTAACTGTCTGAAGACTATAAAATATTTTCCTTAGTAACTTGAAATGTAAAAAATTATTAATTCATTGCTTCTCAAAAGTATGAAAATCTCAACAAACATTTAAAGGAAACTTTAGCCAAAGTAATTATATCATTGAGCTTCCCTGATCTGCCTGCAATGCATGGGACCCGGGTTTGATCCCTGGGTCAGGAAGATCCTCTAGAGAAGGGCGTGACAACTCACTCCAATACTCTTGCCTGGAAAATTCCATGGACAGAGGAGCCTGGAGGGCTACAGTCCATCAGGTCGCAAAGAGCTGGACACAACTGAGCGACTAACACTAACTAACAAATTACATCATTACTTATGTGAGAGCCTTTAAAGTATAGGAAGAGAACTGGCTTCTTCTCATCCAAAAAAAAAGAAAATGGGGGAGGGGTGTAACCAGGACTCCTCTGGACAACAATGCAGTTTTTCAAATTTAAATAACATACTTTTGTCCAAAGGTTCACTTTAAAAATTAGATTTTTAAGTATATGCTTTATTTTTAACTGAAGAATTAGTAGGGCAAAATTAAAAAGGAAAAAAACAAAGCGTGCAGTACCTGATTAAAAGTACCACATTACAAATAACTGCAACACTCATGAATCCACTGGTCTTCTCTGTGGTGCTTCAGGCCTAGGTTACATGTCTCCAGAGACACAAATTCCTCCACAGGAAAGGGAAGTAGGACAAACTATATGAACCTGCTCCAGAGCCAGCTCAACTAACAAGTCTCACTCAACTATGTGCTTCCTGAAAAATAACATTTTAGAAATGTACTGTGCAATAAAATAACCACTAGACACGTTATTAAAATTAAAACTAATTAAAATTTTAAAATTCAGTTCTTCAGGTGCACTAGTCACATTTCAAGAGCCACACATGGCTATTAGGGATCACTGCACACAGTTTCATTGGACGTTGCTAGTCTAAAGCAGTGTGAGAAAGGCCATCAGTAATACCTGTCTTCAGGTCTATGGAATCACTCTGCTATGACTCCTGAAATAATAATTTCTATTAAAATTCTGAAGTTCTGCAGGACTAGAAGTGATAGGCAGACATAAGTCAAACTTGTATGTCCTATAGTAATCTTGCAGAGAGCCTGTTAAGAATACCCTCCACATTATCTATCTCAGCCTAGTAACTATTCATATAGATTAACCTCCTGACATCCCATAGGGCCTTACAATTCCTTTACAAAATTATATTGGGAAAAAAAAAAAAAGAGTTCCCGTTTTGATATTCGAAAGAAACACACACACACACAAAGGAAAATGTAAAAAGCTGACAGCACTAAATACTGGGAAAGATGTGATGCAGTTTCTTGAAAGGTCAATGTGCCCCAGCAGATCTATCCCTAGGTTTTAAGTCAAGAGAAATGAAAACAATGACTTGTACACAAATGTCCACAGCAACTTTATTCATAAATCAAAAATGGAAACAACACAAAGATCTACCAGCAGTTGAATGGATGAACAAATTGTGGCACAGGCATACGATGGATACTACCCAGCAATTAAAAAGAAACTACCTCCTGATATACGTAACAACATGCGTAAACCTCAAAACATAATGCTGAGTAAAGCCAGATGCTTAAAAGAGTTCATCCTATGTTATATAAGCCTCATCTTATGATCAGATGAAATCTTAGAAGAGACAAAATTAATCTAGAATAACCATATACACACCAAATCAGTGGTTAACTGGGATGGGGGTGAAATGGACAGCAAAAATGCAAGAAGTAATTTTTTGAGATAGTTCTATGTCTTCATCATATTTTATTATGCAGAGATTATACCTCAAGGAAGTTGAGAAATGATGGTCTGATTTTTTTTTTTTAATGGTTGGGCAATCTCCAATAATTCCCATTGCAAAGATGGTATAAATGTTCAAACTACAAAATATAGTTTGGATACAAGATACCTACACTCATGCAACAAAGACCTAATCAAGAGACCCAATCTTTTGCCTACTGAAAAAGAGAGAGCTAGGTTTCCAGAACAGACAGTTCCCTTTCCAACCAGGTCTCATCTCAACTGTAGAAATAATAAACTAGAAGAATGGCCAGATCTACCTCTAAAAGGTCAGTCTAAGGTTACTGACCATATTGGCCTGCCAGTCCTGGGCACAGGATATAAAAAGAGGTAGTATAAAACCTATACTCCTAAAAAAAAAAAAAAAAAAATTAAAAAAAAAAAAAACCTACACTCCTGTGTGTGTCTCATACTAATTAAGATTGGCAATTCTTCCTTCTGAGAAGAGTTAAGACTCCTCCCCCCCCCCCCGCCCCCATAATAATTCTTCTTTAAGAGGCAAGGGAATTTGATCTAAAGTTCTACTCTCCCTCTGGACAGGAACAGAAACATGAGGACATGGGAAAAAATACACACCTAACCAAACATACACAAGAGGATTAAAGGAGATACTATGACTTACTATCATAGAGATATGCAATAGAAAAAAAATTCACAACCTAAAGCTAAATAAATGCCACGAACAGCACCATGGTTAAAAGCATTACAAGTATGCAGCCATTTAAAAGGTCAAGGTACCTCTGTATGTATTGACAAGGGGAATATCCACAACATAGTGCTAAGTTTTAAAAAAGGTATAAAACAGTATTATAAAATAGTATGTAGACTATGGTTTTTAATTAAAAAAAAGACAGTAAATTGTTAACAGTAGTTATCATTGAGGTGAAACAAGAAGGTGTAAGTGAAACATCTTCACTCTTCAGAGTTCTGAATGGTTGGAACTATTTTTACAATAAATAACCCTTATCTTAGAAAAATAATTCTAAATACAGAGAACTTTTAGGTACAAAATCATCCTCTATGGCATTACTTTACAGTGATGAATTAGAAGCAAATTAAAAGTCCTATTTCAAAATGATAGCTATGTAAACTAAAACTTGTCTACTTCATATCAGTTCACTTAAGTCACTCAGTCGTGTCCGACTCTTCGCAACCCCATGAACCGCAGCACACCAGGCCTCCCTGTCCATCACCAACTCCCAGAGTCCACCTAAACCCATGTCCATTGAGTCCGTGATGCCATCCAACCACTTTATCCTTTGTCGTCCCCTTCTCGTCCTGCCCTCAATCTTTCCCAGCATCAGGGGCTTTTCAAATGAGTCAGCTCTTCACATCAGGTGGCCAAAGTATTGAAGTTTCAGCTTCAACATCAGTCCTTCCAATGAACACCCAGGACTGATCTCCTTGCAGTCCACGGGACTCCCAAGAGTTTTCTCCAACACCATAGTTCAAAAGCATCAATTTATCTGCGCTCAGCTTTCTTCACAGTCCAACTCTCATATCCATACATGACCAACGGAAAAACCATAGCCTTGACTAGATGGACCCTTGTAGGCAAAGTAACGTCTCTGCTCTTTAATATGCTGTCTAGGTTGGTCATAACTTTCCTTCCAAAGAGTAAGTGTCTTTTAATTTCATGGCTGCAGTCACCATCTGCAGTGATTTTAGAGCCCAGAAACATAAAGTCAGCCACTGTTTCCACTGTTTCCCCATCTATTTGCCATGAAGTGATGGAACCGGATGCCATGATCTTAGTTTTCTGAATGTTGAGCTTTAAGCCAAGTTTTTCACTCTTCCTCTTTCACTTTCATCAAGAGGCTCTTTAGTTCTTCTTCACTTTCTGCCATAAGGGTGGTGTCATCTACTTCATATATCCTCATAATATTCAAATCACAGAAGAGTATACATATACGTCTGTATATGTATACACATGTATATAAATCTTACTTTACAGTTTGATATTTTTAAGTATAGCAAAGCAATTAAATAAAAACACATCAAAATGTAAAAAACTGTGACTGGAAAATGGGACAACTAGTGATTAATTTTCCTCTTTTCTGCACTTTCCAACTTAAAAAATAAATAGGTGTTACTTTACTAGCCAAATTAAAAGTTTTGTATTAAAGTTAACTGATGGCATATTTCATTTCAGATCTTTGTTTCTACACAGACAGTGATGACCTCACACATTAGGAAAATAACTGTAAGGATGCTGTCATTATTCATGAAAATATAAGACAAGGTCTCATAGTTTACTTATTGTGTTTTTTCTTCATAATTAAACCATGTTGGTTAAATCTAGTTTTCTTTGACTACAGTGTGACAAGGACTTTTGTCCATAAATTAAGAAAACATACTTTTTATTAATAAGCTCAGTAAGAAATTACAAAATATGCTCTGAAAGGCAGAATCTTTTGATAAATATACAAAGAGTCAAAATTTTATATATACTGAACAGATTAACCAATGATTCAGCATTAAAATGAACACCAAATCATAAACTAGTTAACTGAGTCCTTGGCTTTGTGAATAATTTCCTCTCCATGACTGCATTAATTTGTGAAAGTTCATTAACGCCTCAAAACACATTACTTTAAAATTTGGAGAAGTACCTGTAACAATATAACAGGCACTCAATACATATTTGTGGAATTTTTAAAAAATGCTTGAGAAATATATCTAGAAAGTTAATCAATATAAGATCCATATGAAGAAAACCAATAGAACCACATACTGTAAGGATATCATCAACTCCAAATTAACCTATATATGTAATGTAATTATAAGAAAATCCCAACGGGACTTGAGCAAATTCAATCTACACTGTAACTGGCAAAGTAATAGTAAGTAGTAGGCAAAATGAGAGGGAAACAAAATTTCTTCTTATTTGTGAAAGCTGCCAAGCAAAATTTCAGACAGAATGAGACTGGCCCTACTAGACACACCATACACGGTAACTGAAACGATGCAGTGGAATTCCCTGGCGGTCCAGTGGTTAGGATTCTGTTTTCACTGACAGCTTGGGTTCCTGGTTAGGAAACTAAGATCCCGCAAGCTGCCTGGTACAGTTCAAAAATACCACAAAAAAATACGTAGTACTAGTATAGAAACAGTTCAGTGAAGTAGAAAAGGCAATCCAGAAACAGAACCAGGTAAGACTTAATAGATAAAATTTAGACACAGTAGAGGAAAGCTGAATTATTCAATAAAAGGCATTGAGACAACTGATTATACACTTGGCGGCTGAGGGGGGGGGCAGTGTCAATAATAATAATAGCTAATGTGTTTTGAGAGCTTATTACATGTGAGGCACTGTTTTAAAAGCTTTACACACCAGCAAACACCCTAGCTCACAATTTTCTTTCCTACTGCCAAAATCTAAAGAACATTATTTGCCTCACTCTAGCTAACATTTTTGTTTTCTCATAACACAAGAACATTACTTCTCTCTAAATGACTTTTTAAACATGACTCATTCGGAATTTTGTATACTTAGAAGAGGAAAAAAAAGTCTAATTTTAGGTGAATAAACTAAAAGATTGTGTTATAATCCCACAGCTACCTCTAATTTGACTCGAGTCCATAGTGGAGCTCCACTTGGTCCCATTCAAGGATCACAGCATCCCCTTCTTAACCGTACAGAAGCATCTTAAGACACACATCTCACATGTGCAGGGAGGTGGAAAGCCTCACTGCAGTGGGTTTAGTGTATCTGCCATGCCGTGTAATGATCACCACTCTCTAATTCCAGGACACTTCCAGCCCTCCAAACAGACACCCTGTACCCATCAGCAGTTAGTCCGAACGCTCGCCTCCCTCATCCCTTGGCAACCACTAATCTATTTTCTATCTCTATGGACGTGCCTATTCTGAACGTTTCATATAAATAGAATCATACAATCTGTCATCTTTGTGACTGGCTTCTTTCACTCAGCATAATGTTCTCAAGATCATCGATGCTGTCGCATGTGATGGCACACCATTCCTTTCCAGGGCTGGATCATGTTTCATCGTATGAATAACCCACATTTATCTATATTAGCTGATGGATAATTTCCACTTTTTGGCTACTATGAATAATGCTGCTATGAACATTTATGTACAAGTTTATCTATGAACATACATTTTCAATCACTTGCTGGACTTGCGGGATCATTCTATGTTTAACTTTTTGAAGAACTGCCAAACTGTTTCCCACAATGGTTGCACCATTTCACATTCCCACCAGCAGTATATGAGGGTCCCAAATCTCTACATCATCACCTTTTTTAGACTATAGCCATCCTAGTGGGTGTGAGGTAGTATTTCACTCTGGTTTTGATTTTTATTTCTCTAATGACTATGATGGTGACCATGTATCTTTCATGTGCTTATTGGTTATTTTCACATATTATTTGGAGAAATAGCTATTCAAATCCTCTGCCCATTTAAAAATTGGGTTTCTTTTTATTGTTGAATTATAACAGTTTTTTATACATTCTGGATACTAGACTTTTATCAGACATATGATTATTAAATATTTTCTCACATTTTGTGGGCTCTCTCTTCATGTCTTGATAGTGTCCCTTGATATATGAAAATTTTAAATTTTGATGAAGTTCAATTTATCTAAAAAAATCACTCTCTTGTTTCTACCACCAGAGATAGAAATCAAACAGATGAGTTTAGCCTGCTGAAAATTTTATATAAATGGAATCACTTCAGTATTCATGCCTGGAGTATCCCATGGACAAAAGAGCCTGGTGGGCCATGGTCCATAGGGTCCCAGAGCTGGACACGACTGAAGCAACTTAGCATACCATGTATTATTCCACATCTGACTTCTACCCTTCAATATTATGATTACAATACTCATCCAAGTTTTAGCATGCAGCAATAGCTCATTTTCCTTGCTTTTTATAGTGTATAATTATATGAATATGCCACTACTATTTATCCATGAGTTGTTTCCAGTTCTTAATCATGAATGCTGTTGCTAACAATATGTTCATACATGTCTTTCGAATAACATGCCTATGCATTTCTATTGGATATCTATACTATATATACACACACACACGTGTATACACACATATATACACGTACACACACACTCCCCTACCCCTACACCTATCCTCTCGAGTAGAAAAGCTGGATCACAGGCACACAGGCACATGTTCAGCTTTATGGGAATTTTGCCTAAGGTATAATGTGGTGTTCTGATACAAGTATACCTTGCATAATGATTATGGTAACAAGCTAATTAACAGACCCATCAACTCACAGAGTTACCACTTTGTGTGTGTGGTAAGAACACTTAAGATTTATTGTCTTAGCAAATCTCAAGAATACAATATTTTTAAAATTAACTGTAGTTACTATGCTATCTAGTATTTCAAGGTCAGTCAGGGTACCTGATTCTTGAATCAGGAAATAACTTGTGTTTTCTTAAATGTTTGAAAATTGGATATAGGTGAAGGTATTAAAGGAAAGACAATTCAATAACCCTGAAATCTAGAAATAACAAGGTTGAGTATACATTTGGAAGGAAATCTGGGGGGGAATCATCAACAATTTGTAAGAAATTGAATCCAAGAGCTTAGAATCCTAAGTCAATGGCCCTCAACTTAAGCATTCTCCAGAATTCCCTACAGAACTCTTAAGGGATTGCAGGGGCCCCACCCCCAGAGTTTCTAATTTAATCAAGGTGAGGGGGAGAATCTGTACTTCTAAAAAGTTCTCAGGTGATGCTCAATAGCTGGTCTACAGATTCTACTTTGAGAATCAATGCACTAAGAGAAGCAAACTTAAAAAAAAAAAGGTTCATTTCCTTCTACAATAGAAGAGAAGATAATAGAGGAAAGAAGGCTTCAATAAGGCTCTTTGTCCATTTCATCCTTTACCTTGATAAAAGTTTATAATTAAGTTTACTATGATGCTTGGTAAGTAGTAAACTGATTCAAAGTCTATATAAACAAAAAACTTAGACTTCATAAATGAAGATCAAAAAAAGGACTTTATTGGAGGCCAGCAGCTCTTTAAAATTAGATCTGTGCTATATTACTAATGACTTGGATAACAGAATAAACAAGCATATTCAGAAGCTTGGCAGAGAACATAGCATTAAAATACAACTACACAACTTGTCCAAAATTATAATTTACTAGGTTAATCAGAAACAGTCATTCATCCATTCAACAATCAATCCATGCCAGGCTATATTCTAAACAGTGGGATCTAAGTGTGCTATCATCTCACAAAATTTTGTCAGTACTATTCTCCAGGAGAAAAGTACCTAGGGTAATTGTTTTAATCTCCCCAAAACTGATATTTTTTGGAAGACCCAGAATGAGTGATAATTTCTAGTTTCATTGTCTAATTTAGAAAATGTTCGTTCATATGCACATAACACTAAAAAACACTTTACACTAAAAAAAAAATCCACTAGTGATGGGAATTCCCTGGCAGTTCAATGATAAGGACTCCCCACTTTCACTGCTCAGGGCACAGGTTCAATTCCTGATGGGGGAACAAAGATCCCGCAAGTTGCTTGGCCAAAAAGTAATAATAATAATTTTTAAATTTAAAAAAAAGTGAACGTTGGATTTCAAAAATGACAGCATATTTGCTACTTTAATAATTTTCCCATTTTCTCTTATTAAAGATCTACACAGCTAGCGCAAAATACATCAGAACTTAACACTTCATTCCGAATTTAGCAAAGAACCAAAACACTTTGCATTACTCATAAACAGCTGATGCTAATTCACTTGATTTTAAATCTATAGAGTACAAAGTTGCAATAAATTATTAGCACTTTTTGGCTTCATGGTTTTAAAAAAGGAAGGAAAGAAGAAGAGAGGGAGGAAAGAAATCAGCTTATCAACTTCTTAGAGTAAGTCAGCTCAGTTTTACTGAAATGATCTTTATACCTGACACTGTGGAACATAAGGAAAAAATATAAGTCGAAATCAATGGCAATAAACTTAAACATAAAAAAATTTAAAGGACTGGGTTGCTCCTAAAATTCATATGGAAAAGGGCCAAGAAATACCAAATGAAGAAAAATGTGCGGCTAACCCTACCAGATAGCAAGAATAATTTTAAAGCTATGGCAATTAAGACACCGGTAGCGGTGCACATACAGACAAAGAGAACAATTAAACAGAAAAGAGCTCGGACTTAGAGTGGATATAAAACAGAGGTAGCATTACAGATCAGTGGGAAAAAGGATGGACTCAATACATGATATTGAGACAACTGGTTATATATATGGAAAAGATAAAATTAGCTTAATTCACACCAAACACAAAAATAAATTCCAGATGAATCAAACACCAAAATATGAAAAACAAACCATTAAACCTTTTCAAAGCAAATCTTTCTGACTCCAAAATGGGAAAAGATCTTAAAACATATATGCACACTAATACACAGAAGTTAAAAATGGGTAGTTATAACTACAAAAAAATTTAAATCTAAAACTCGACATACGTGAAAAGATCATTACTAAGCAGCCCAACAACAACAACAAAAATGGGCAAAGGATATGCAAAGGTAATTCATAGAAGAGGAAACTCCAATGATCGATATGAAAAATGCTCAATCTCACTAGTAATTAGGGAAAATTGCAAATTTAAACAACAGTATTATTTTATACCTATCATATTGTAAAAATTAAAATATCTCAATATTAAGTGCTGGAAAGGACATGAGGAACAGGTAATCATAGATTGTTGGTAAGAACACAAACTTGTATAACTAGGTAAAGATAAAGGTAACTGATTACCCAGCAATTCTATGTAGCAATTCTACAAACAGGGTATAGATCCATGTCTCTAGACATATTCTAAAGAAATTCAACATACATATGCAAGGAGATATAGACAAAAAATATGTATTTCTGTATGTATGAGTATCTGTACCAGAAGAAATAAAATTTGAAAACCACCTAAATTATCCTCTAAGAAAACAGATAATTGTGGTATATTTATAAAATAGACTACTACACAATAAACATAATTAATTAACTCTACATAATTTCAACATGATAATCTCAAATGAAAAAATTCAGGTTGCAGAAAGAGATATACAACATAACACCATTATATACATTTTTAAAACACACAAAACAATATATTGGTTAGGAACACAAACCTACATAGACGTGAACAGAAACAATTTATATCAGGTTTAGGCTAGTGGTTATTTCTGGGGGATTAAAAGATATAAAGCAAATATCACAATATGTAAAAACTTTTACAATCTGGGCAGTGAGTACAAGGATATAGGTATATATTATTTGCTGTACTTTTCAGCATACTTGAAATCTCTTAAGATATATATGACTTATTCTTGTTTAAAATGCACAGAGCTAGAAATAGTTACAGTCATGCAAGGACTATCTAGTTTGCATCATAAAAAAATTAAGTAGGAAATCATGCCTTTGAATCACTAGGAAACTGAAGGCAATGTAAGATGGGTCTCAGAGCCCATTCAAGGGCATTAACACTGAAGTATGATCAAGGACTTCATTAAGAGATTTTCCCCTAATATACCATAACCAGAGTATGGACCCTTCAGAATAGCATTACAGCAAGCACCTAGTGCATTGCCAACACAGCCGCTTCCAAGAGTTCACTGTTCCACCAATTCAAGAATTTCCAGCAGTAAAATAATACACCTTCACCTTACACCTTTGCACTCTGACTTAAATACTTATAAAGAACATACCCACCTTAATCATCAATTCCTCTGGGTTTCAGAAAGAAGCTATCTGATAGTGCTGTAAAGAGTTCAATTTTGTTTTCTAAAATGTACTGCTTTTGAAGATACTTAATAAAATCACAAAAGTGACACACAAGAACAGTAACTACTGCATACAAGGTTGCAAAAAGATGATATGCTTTGGACTGCAAAACTCTGACTTAGAAATGGAACGATGAGACATTTTAAATTATTTGCTTTGACTTGTGGTACTGCCCATCAACTGTCCCTAATTTACCACTGTGTTCCAATCTGAAGGTTGGTTTTTGGTAAAGATATCATTCACCCATAAAAATGTTATAAATGGTTAGGTTTCTGGACTAGACTACAAGAGCTTTTCCAATATGCTAGCCTGACCCAGACCAACAGTCAGATGAGGTAAATTCCACTTCTAACTAAACCCTTTTCAACACCTAAGAGTGTTCTCTCCCTTAGATTCCTATTTAACATTGTCTTGCTCCTATTTCTTAAAACAAATTACCTCCACTAGATGAAAGGATTTATGAAGAAAACAATCCATTGGTTTTATTCTCCTTAATGCATATATATTTTCAGAAAGGGACTGCTAAATCTCCAATATGTGAGATGTCTAGTAATTTTAAAAGATAAGAGTACAGGAGACTTCCCTGGTGATCCAAGGTCTAAGACTTGGTGCTCCCAAAGCAGGGGGCCAGAGTTCGATCCCCAGCCAGGGAACTAGATTACACAAATTGCAACTAAAAGTTCCTCCATGCCACAACTAAAACTCGGTTCAGCTAAATAAATAAATAAAATCTAAAAAAAAGAAAAAGAGTACAAAAAAGTTCAGGAGTGGTTTGAGTGGTAGTTTAAGGGACCTGGCATGCAACACCAGAAGAACTTCACTAAGGAGCCTCTCCCTACATAGAGTCAGCTCTCCTTAGCTATAAAGGCTACATTTCAGATTCTTTTCTCTGCTTCTCATTCCATGATTCCAGAGCAGTTGCAGCATGAGAGTTCTGAAAATCAGTGTGGGGGCCGGAGGCAGTGGCAGCCATCTGTACATGGAGGTCATTTATAAATAAGAGTCTACAGTCAATGTCAGTAATAAGAATTACAACGTTAGCATCTTGATTTATTATGAGCAAAAATTTAAAAGAGCTTAGAAAATCTATTACCTAATTGAATCTTTCAAAAAGCCAAAAGGAACCAGATATGTTTAAATTGATCGTATTATAAAATGTATCCAACTTGTCATTCCATATTTTTCTCGTATAACAAATACACTAAAACAATAAAGACAAAAATTATTTTCAGGTTCTTTACTTTTAAAGAAAGTAATTTAGGGATTAACCAAGTTCTGATGACCTTAGAGCTATAAACTGAATAACATCACACAGTTTATTTTTCAGTTTCCCAGATGGACTAAATATGATGCTTTCTTTTTTGGATAGCAAAAGCAAAGGAAAAGAAATACAGATTACTAATGCTATCATCAGCAACAGTGATACAACAAATCTTCAGTTATAGAGCGAACATAAATACCGTTTACAAGATGATGTCAGAATGCCAAAATTAACTAAACCAACCCAAAGCAGTAACTCAAGATAGCTTTTCTCCCACAAAGAGGAAATGCAGAACCCATTTTAAGAGAATTACAAGGCTCACCCTATTTGTTAAACATGGATAGGTAGTTGTTAGTTATGGCTACAGGAAGAGAAGACAAGACAATCTGAGATGGGCCAAAGGGGTTTAGATTTTCCAAAGGGTAGAAGGTAGTTTTTAAAAATTAAAGTTTGACAGAAGCTCTAAAACATTTTAGGTAAGAAGGTAAATCTACTCTTTATACCCTGTCAACTAAATTGGGGAACTGACTTGAGTTCAAATCCTAACTCTGCTTCTTGCTGGCTGTGAACCTGCAAATTACTAAGCCCCTCTCTTGGAGTAAAACAAAGTTAATACTACTTAATTTGCAGGGAGGTTTTGTCCGGATTAAATGAGATACATTTGTAGTTAAGCAATGGTACCTGAAGTGTACTGAGATGTGCCAGCCTAGAAGAGGGTCTCTAGCAGCATGCTCAAGGCCTGCTTCTGACCCCATCATATCCTACCTTTTATCAATGACTAGAATGGAGACACAGAAGGCAGGGTTACTAAACCTATGGATCTACGGATGAAACAACACTGCAAAAGAGTACTACTATGTTGCATAAAATGAAAGAATCAAAGAAACCTTCAGCAGGCAGCAGAAATGGACCCCAAAAAAGTGAACTGTAAAGGGGATAAATGTAAGGTCTCAAACTTAGGTTCAATAAAACAGCTGCACAATACTTAGAATGTAGGGGTATGGTGCGGGGGGGGGGGGGGGGGCGGGGGGGAGTCCTGATTTTAAAAGAACACTGGAGCTGTAATTGACTCTAAGTTCAGTAATGGGTGGGCCAGGCTTCCCAGGTAAATGGTAAAGAATTTGCCTGCCAATGCAGGAGATGCGGGTTCAATTCTTAGGTAGGGAAGATCCCCTGGAGGAGGAAATAGCATTCCACTCCAGTATTCTTGCCTGAAAAATCCCATGGACAGATGAGACTGGTGGGTTACAGTCCATAGAGCTTCAAAGAGTCAGACATGACTGAGCACTGAGCATTCAGTATGGGCCAAGAGTGTGATTTACTGCAGAAAAAAGCAAATACAATTTTGGCCTGTATTAGTAATGGTATTGTCTAGCATCAGAGAATAATAGTTCAAGAAGATTCTTCACTGATCACCGTGTTAGACTCTTGAGCACATTTTATCAATAGAAGAAACATTGACAAAAGAGAACATTTCCAAAAGAAAGTCACCTAAATGATGAAGGATTTGGAATATAGGATATTTGAGAAATTGGGGATGTTTAACTTGCAAAAGAGAAAAATCTGAGGGAATATGTAACCTGTTTTCAAACAGCGAGGGAGCTATCACATGAAAAAGGAATCATTTAGTTCTACAGTTTTAAACAGCAGAAATAATATGTATAAAAATTACCTGGAACCCCATACAAAAAAGACTTTTCTAATATGACACTAAAACGGGCTAGCTTTATGGTGTAGCATCCTCTATCACTAAAGTATTAAGACAGACATTAGATTCATTTCCAACAAAAATGTACTGAGCATCTTTGTCCCAGGCAGGTACAAAGCACTGATGATAACAGTAAATACAAAACTAATACGGTCTCTGCTTTCGTGGAGAGTAAAGTCTAGTAGTAGAGGCAAATAATCACACTAAAAAATTTTAAATGATAGATAAATCTCTAAGGAAAGGAATACAGTTCTTAAAGAACATATGGAGAATGGAGTTTGGGGGAGAATGCATACATGTATACGTATGGCTGAGTCCCTTTGTTGTCCACCTAAAACTATCACAACATTGTTAACAGGCTACACTCCAATATAAAATAAAAAGTTTAAAAAGAGAGAGAAGAGCATATTAACACAGGATCTGACTTGGTGTGGGATCAGAACAGGCCTCCCTTCAGTAGCTGAGTGATCCGTGAGTAGGAGGTAAACGGTTGGGAGCAGAACATCATAAAGAAAGGGAACAGCACACGCAAAGTCCTTGTGATAAGAGGTTCAAGGATTGGAAAGGCTTATATAACCCGAGCATAGAGAGTAAGACGGCGAGTGGAGATGCAGAAGTAGAACCACAAAGGGCCTTTAAGGCCCAGTTAAGGATCTGGTCTTCTCCCAAAAGTAATTAGATGCTATTAAAGAGGGGGATTAAGTAGCAATGTGCATGGGAGAGAATAATCAATGTGGTGAATGGCATAAGGAGACTACTTGGGAGCTTCCTGCAGTAGTCTAGACCAGAAATGATAGTGGTTTGGGAAAAGCAGGTGGAAATGAAGATGTAAAGAGGTGGATGGATAGACTGGAGAGAATTTTAGGACATTAAAATGACAAAACCCATGTAACTAGTCCAGTGGGTGTTTGGATACGGTTTAAAGCAGCAATTTTAAAGCAGCAATGCCCAAGCCAGATTCTTTGGCTCTAATAATTAATTCCCTTCTTTTAGGAGGGTGGGGTGGGGACAGAACTCAGTGATGAATTTTACTTGGGGACAGAGGATATGGTGAGGGAGAAATATAAGGAATGACCCACTCCCCATCCGCCAGGCTTCTAACCTGTATAGGTGGGTGGACTGTGATGCCATTCACTGATATAGCAAACTGTAAAAATATTAGGTGGGATAAGACCATGGGTTTATTTGAACAAGATGAGTGTGAGGTGTCTTGGTTTTAAATAGTTTGGCATACCTATATTGAATTTAAAGAGCAGGTCTGGACTGGGAGTAAAATACTGAATATCGCTGACATATAGACAGTAGTTGAAACTGGGCTTAGAAGAGATTGCCTGGGGAGAAAGCACCCGGAGAGGACACAGCCCTGAGGAACATCTGCATTGAAGAGAGGAGGGTGAGTCTGCAAAAGAATGGTCTGCCTAAAAACTGGAGGGAGGCTGAAGCCAAGGGAAGAGCGTTTCCCATGAAGGAGGCAATGGTCAACAATGTCAAACGCTACTGAGACATCCAGCAAGACAAGGAATGAAAAACATCAATTAGGTTTAGAGGCATGTTTCACTGGGATGATGGGACCAGAAATCAGACTGCAGTGGGTTGAGGAATGAGTGTGAGGAAGGCAAATGGGAGACAAATACATGAGACAATTCTTATCAAGATTCCTGGCTGTAAAGTGGGGAGAGAAAAGGTGACAGATGTGGGGGTGGAGGGAGGGTTTGTCTCAAGATGGAAAAAGCCTGAGTTTGTTGTTAAAAGGGAGCAGGTGAATACACAGGAATGGGGTTCCTTAGAAGATGCGGAGAGACAGACTCTGAAGCGCAGGTGGAGGGAGTTGTGGAGGAACTAGCTGCAGATAAAAGATAAGGCTATGGGGAAAAGAAGAGAAAGAGGCCTAATTAAATGACCTTTAAGGTCTCTTCTCACTCTAGAATCTCCTGACTTACAACTGTGTTCAGGGAGTCTATTTGCATGTATGCATAATCTATGAAACTTATTCAAATATTCCAGTAGAAATAAATCAGTCAAGCACATCCTTATCCCCTAATGACGCAGTTAACGTCCCCAGGTTTATGACCAGTAATCTCTAGGCAGGATCCATCCCTCAGAGAGGTTTTTGCCCAACGCACACTGCAGTCCAGCACAGAACCAGTCCTATCTCCCCTGGCCAAACCCATACTACACCGCGATCTCAGAGGCTAAAGGAGGAAGTTAAATTTAAAACCCTGAAACTACAACATACCCTGCTGCATTCAAAACGACTGTCATTCATAAAAGCAAAACACGACACCTCAAATCCATCCCCACTCCAAGCTCAAGGCATTTCTGCCTGAGCCGGCAGTGACACGTCCCCTGATGGCCGAGGGTTAACACCCAAAGTCATTTGCACCCCCCTCCTCCTTTCCCGAGACCTCTGATTGTGAACAACCAGAAATGGAGTTCCTAATGGTCCCTGTCACAGCCCTTGACCCAATGGAGCGGACAGATGCCCCGCAGTTGTTCCAGAGAAGGCACCGAACAAGCCCTCCTCGCAAGAGGAAACCCCTCGAGCCCTCCGACCCGGGCTGGGACGGCCACGAGCCTGCGGCTGCCCTGAGAAGCTAGGGGGACAAGCCCCAAGGGATGGAATGGGAGAATTAAAGGAGACCCGGGAGACCTGGGTTGCGAGGGGGTCTCCTCCCCTCGAGCTTCCTAAGGGGGAAGGAGTTTCTGAGGAGGGTTAATCCCCTGCCACCACTCCTCGCTTCCCACCTTCTCTGGCCTGCCGCCCCCTCCAACACCCCATTTGCTCAGACTCACTCCCCTCCCCTGAGGCCGTCTGGACCTCCCGTTGCCCGCGAGCCTGGCACCCCCGCCTCGAGCCGCGGCTCCCGGGCCGGCACTCACCCGGCCCGCCATCTTCACGGACACGTCCGGCTCCGCCGCTGCAGCTCGGCGCTAGGCAGAGCCCGCCCCCGCCGCGCGCGCCCGCTGCCCGCCCTCGCGCAGGCGCGCAGCCGCCTTGACGCGCGCGCGCGCCCGGCCGCGTCCCCGTCCCCGGCGCCGGCGCCCCCGCTCCGCTGGACGCGCGCGGGTTCGGCGGCTGTCAGGGGCGGGCGGAGCGCCATCTTGAACTCCAGCGGCCTGGGGCGGTGGGGCCCAGTGACTGTCCATCTAGCACGTGCCTGCTGGTGACTTTCTGCAGGGCTCCTTTTGCGAATGTCATCACAGCTGGCTGTTTGCCCTGGGCTATGTAGCAAGGATTTTGATACTTTTAACCATTGAGCTCCTGCTTATCTCTGCCCTTTAGTGGCCTTTTAACTTTATGCTTCTAGACTCACTTGGGTGAAAATGTACAGAAGAGCCCACAGCGCAGGTATTGGGCGTCCCCCTGGGAAGATCAGGGATGTGGAGCGGGTTCTGAGTTCAAGTTCTCTGTGAATTCAGGCTTTTCATTGTAGGCGGACTTGTTTCCTAGCACCTGGAAATGATTGACCTTGGTGTTTACATTTAGTTTGTTTTGCCTGGAAAGCTCAGATTTAAGATTTCATTCAAATGTATAAGTGAATTGTGATTGTTTCTATGTTTTTATATAATTTTATTAAGTATGTTTATGTATAAAGGTAAGTTTATCTCTTAACAACCTTTCGTCATTTACCGGTGTTCATTTTAGACAGTATATATATGGAATTTGAATGAATTATGCCTTAAATTTGGTCTTTTTTTTTTAACCTTGAACGTCTTCTGTCTACCACAACATTTCCTTAGAATAGGTAATGATAACAGCGCTCTGTAAGAAGAGAGGTTCTCCCAAATAGGGTCTCTGATGCATTTATTGTCTCCACTATCTTATATTTCGCTTCATATTTTCACAAGACAATAAGAAATGATGTCTTAGCTTTTTCACAGTTAATTAGACCACTCTGCCCTGCTACCTCCCTTCATAGTTAATTGGAAGAAATAGTTTTTTCCAGCTTGAGGAAAGGAAAGAATTAGAAGAGCTGGCCATGCTTTAGCGACTTAAAATGGAGAACCAACAACAATAAATGACCTGAACATTGGGGGGTTGGGAGGGCAGAAGAAAAAAATCAGGTGAGTGTCATAAACTTTCACACTGCACCTGAGAACCAGACTGTGCTCTTGGACAAATCAGATGTTAACTAATCATCGGCAGATCAGGGAGTTCATCAGGAAACCCAGGAAACTAGCTGAACTCTGATCTATGAACTTGAAAAAACTATAAAAATAGTTAGAATAGACTGGGGAATCAGAATCTTAGATTCTCGTCGTTTTCCTTGCTCTGCTACTCTCTCCCCATCTCTGAGCCCCATGTTCCTTATTTAGGAAGTGAGAGGTATAATTCAATGAGCTTAGCAGGTTGTTTTTGCATTTTTTGATACTTTGAATGTATAAATCAAAGACATTTTGCCGAAATGATTACCAGATCCAGAAGATGACATTGGCTGTCAGTACACTGATCTGATGTTATTTCAAGGCCGGAGAATAAGCACCTGTATTTATATATGCCACTGCTGTGTTGCCTTGTTTTGCTGGGTAAGCTAGATTGCAAGTGAAAATGTCTTCAGTCTTTCCGACAAGGAGCAGTGTTTCTCATCTAGGAAAGACAGCCTTCCTGGATGCTTGGAAAGGTTCCTCTGTGTCAGCTTACAAGCTTGTGTACCCATAATAGGGGGTTCTTTGTATCCTATCACAAAGAGTATCAATTCACTGGAAGGCTCTCTGCAGGGTCCATCAAAGAAAGAACAGGCAGACATGGCTCCTGCCCTTGAGGTGCTTGGCCTCCACCAGGGGGGTGAGGGTTCTGAGATATCACTCCAGGTTGCCACACGTCTGTGCATCCCATCTGTGCCTTGCTCTAATATTCCAAGGTCATCCTAGAGACAGTGGGACTGTTGGTGATTCCGCATCACCTTCTGAGCAGTCTTCGAAGTCAGGGTTGATAGGCAGCACACATTTTTGCTGCCCCAAATCCATTCCCCCTTTTTTCTGGTCACAGATACCTGGGTTCACGTAGTCTCAAAAGCATTGTCAGACAAGGTACCCAGCACTCCCCTGACCTGGGAAGGATCACAAAACCCAGACTCAGTCAGTCAGATGCTCTCTCTCCCAAGCAACTACAATATTCACCATCCTGAGGAAGACAGACAGAAAAAAGCAAGAGCTGATTTACCCCAATAGTGATATCCTGAAAAGGCCATCTGCTTGATTATCTAGCCCCCTGGAATTTACCTGATTTTTTTTTTTCTTTTTTAATAAATACCAGTCTCTTGTTTTATGTTTTAGTTTATTTTTATTTTTGGCTGTGCTAGGTCATTGTTGCTGCAAGCAGGCTTTCTCTAGTTGCAGCAAGTGGAGGCTACTCTTCATTGCAGTGCTCTGGCTTCTCATTGCAATGGCTTTTCTTATGGAGAATGGGCTCTAGGTGCTCGGGCTTCAGTAATTGCTCCGTGGCATGTGGAATCTTCTCTGACCGGGGATCGAATATGTGTACCCTGCACTGGCAGGCAAATTCTTAATCATGTGACCACCAGTGACATCCCACCTAATTTCTGTCCTTGGTAAAATCTGTTTGTCTCTCTCTGTCTTGATTTCTGTGACTTAATCAGTCTTTCCTTTCCTCAAAAACAAAAAACAAACAAAATCTCCCTCAGCTTGTCATTGATTCCTGAAACTCTTTTAATTTGCTTTCCTTTCAATGAGAAACTAGGTATGACAGCTTGCTTCTGCTGCTAAGTCGCTTCAGTCGTGTCCGACTCTGTGCGACCCCATAGAAGGCAGCCCACCAGGCTCTCCCGTCCCTGGGATTCTCCAGTCAAGAACACTGGAGTGGGTTGCCATTTCCTTCTTCTTTGCGTGAAAGTGAAAAGTGAAAGTGAAGTCACTCAGTCGGGTCCGACTCAGCGACCCCATGGGCTGCAGCCCACCAGGCTCCTCCATCCATGGGATTCTCCAGGCAAGAGTAATGGAGTGGGGAGCCATTGCCTTCTCTGTATGACAGCTTACAATAATTTAAATTTAACCTACAATGTAAATGACTAAGGTCAGTTTCTAAGGTCTAGGGGACTTTTTCAGGTGAGAGGAGGTGGGAGAGGGGACTAGGGATAGGCTCAGAGAGGAAAGGGGGACCAAGTACCTGAAGGGTGAGAAGAGAAGATGGCATGCTGAAGTGGAGGCAGCAATACCCAAGATAGAGAACAGTGAGGTGAGTGGAGAGAAGGTCAGCTCTTGCTGATCAGCTCCTCTCTGACCCACCATGATGGTTAATTTTACATATGAACTTGGCTGGGCCATGGTGCCCAGATACTTGACCAAACGTTATTCTAAATGTTTCCATGAGGGTATTTGGTGATGAGATCTACATTTAAATCAGTGGACTTTGAGTAAGATAGCTCTCCACACTGTGGATGGACCTCATCTAATCAACTGAAAGCCTGAATAGAACAAAAGGCTCATATCCACTTAAGAAGAGAATTCTCCAGTGGAATGCCTTTGAACTTGAATGGCAGCTCTTTCCTGAATATCCAGCTTTCCAGTGTCTCCCATCAGATTTTTGGACTTGCCAAGCCTCCAGCATCACATGAGTCAATATCTTAAAATAAATCTCCCTATATATACACAGCCTGTTGGTTCTGTTTCTCTGGAGAAGCCTGACTAATACACCGTGTTTCCTGTCGGTGACAAGGAAGTGATTCCAAACTCTTCCGCTGTAAACTTGGTATCACCGTTGCTCCCTGATAGGTAATCAGCATTTAGAGGTGGAGGCCTGATTCAACGTTTTGGAGACTCCATGAATATATATATATATGTGTTTTTTAATTTAATTTTCTGGATTTTGAGGGGGGCGCTGTGCTGGGTCTTCATTATTGCATGGGCTTTTCTCTAGTTGTGGAGGTGGGGTGCTACTCTCTAGTTGTGGTGTGAGGGCTTCTCGGTGGCTTCTCTTGTTGCAGAGCACAGGCTCTAGGGTGCTCACGCTTCAGTAGTTGCAGCCCTCAGGCTCAATAATTGAGGTTCCCAAGCTCTAGAGCACACGGGCATCATTGCTCCATGGCATGTGGGATCCTCCCAGACCAGAGATCGAACCCGTGTCTCCTGCATTGGCAGATGGATTCTTTACCACTGAGCCACCAGGGAAGCCCCTCCATGGATATAATTCTATGTTCAAATTGGGTCCAGTTAAACATCACTTAATAATCGCTTCCTTAGAATGGGACTGAGTAACTTTCGGACATTCTGGTTGTAGCAGTGATGCTAACAACTTAACTAGGGGGAAATAAACTTTTTCTGTGTTTTGTGGAATGAGAGCAATAGTGAGCTACATAAAGTGAACTGATGCTCTGTTGTCCAGTTTATTTAACAAAGAATGTGCTGTTTTGCTGATTTCCACGTTATTTAAGGGAAAACAATTTTTTTTTTTTTTTTTTTTTTTTTTTTTTTTTTGAAAACGAATTTTAGTCTGGAATCCTGGGGCTAAACAAATGGCACTGCGGACAGAAAGGAGGTTTTAGTCACATCAAGGTGTGGGTTTCAGAGATCTTCCAACAGGGCTGCATGCAGGTGTTTCAGGGAACAGCGCCCTGCAATGTGACAGAAGCTATCTTCAGGGTGTGTGTGTGTGTATGTGTGTGATAGAAAGAAGGACCTACACTGCCCCCTTGCACAAGAAAAAGATCCCTGTGAAGCAGACAAAAGTGATCTTCATAAAACCTTTGATACCCTTCCCTCTACAGCCCCTCCTTTCTTTCCCAAGTACTTGCAGTATTAGTAACATAATACATTCCTCTTTTCAGGATTGTATGCAATTTAAGAGAATATTGCCAGGAAAGCAATAAAGAAGCAAATCTCTAAGAGCAAAATTTCAGAGACTGTAACATCTTCATGTGGATAGCGATCCTTATTCTTGCCCCTCCAATCATAGCCCATCAGTCAGCCCCCTATGCCCTCAGTCCAAGCTTTCAGGAAGCCTTGTTGAAAACTTCCTATTATGGCCCCATCATAGCCAATTTTAGGAAGATGAAGTCGCCATCTGTTTGTTTTCTGTCAGAGAAACCTATTTCTCAAAATGATGGATAAGGCTAGAGAACAGAACAAAATGGAGAGAGGATACAGAGTTTTCAGAGAAAGGAAGACCAGCTGATGCAATGCAGCATTTTAACTGCAGTCAAGTGTTTTTGTTGATGTTGGGTTTTGGTGGTTTTTTTTGTTTTTGTTTTTTTTTTATGAATAAGTCTTTTCTCTTTGGAGGATCAAGGACAAACACCTAGAGTCACAAAAAATCAATTCATTCTGGAAAGTCTGAGTGGGCAGGAGACATGATAGGATCCTCCTTGGAAAGGGATGAACGTTGCTATGGAAACCAGCCATCCTTCATTGCAAGCCCCAGTGCACTTGTCAGGCTGCCTAACCCTGCATAATAACAACATGGGTCCAGAGAGGTGCCTGCATCTCCTGGAAAAGGAATCCTTCAGATACTGGGGTCTGATGAGTTTTTATGCATCTTGAAGAAAAGGAAGTTACAGTCTCCTGAGAGGAGCTGAGTTGCCTAGAACCTTAAGACACCAGAGACCCAAGACCCACAAACCATATTGTTGTTGTTTAGTACTCAGTAGTACTAAACAAAAGTACTCAGTAGTACTTTTGTGACCCCCATAGACTGTAGCCCTCTAGGCTCCTCTGTTTATCGGATTATTTTAGGCAAGAATACTGGAGTGGATTGCCATTTCCTTCTCCAGGGATCTTCCTGACCCAGGGATCGAACCCAAGTTTCCTGTATTGCAGGTGGGTTCTTTACCACTGAGCCACTGGGGAAACCCCACAAATTACATTGGGGATGACTGTATTATCTCCAGAGGGCTGCTGAGAAAAACTGAAGGTGTGTCTTAAGATTTCGTCTAAGGGCAAGTTTCTGGAGAGGTTTGTTTCCAGGGTAAGGAATATGTATGGCAGGATTTTTCAAGGGAGGGAGAAGACATCTCTTGAGCAGGATCATGACCAGAACAGAGGGATAAGTTTAGTGATACTGGGGGAAGGTGGTCCAAGAATACTGTGTTACATTTAAACTCTCTAAACTGAAACTTTTTCATGTGAGAATTAAATGAGATAACTACCACATAGTACCTAATACATTCAAACACCTGACCCAGCAGTTATAAGGCAGATACTAACTATCACTGCCAAGAGTGCTGTAACTAAAACTAATAACATTATTAACCAATTTTAAAGTCTAATGGGGGTGGAGTGGGGAGCTATCTCCAAATAAGATATTTCTCTGGATGAAATTATCCCTCTGCTTCTCCCAAGAGCACTTTGTACTTTTCCATGCTGTACAAATAACATTGAAAAGAGAAGTGTATTCTATTAAGGAAAAAACCCCACTCAACCATTACTGTCATAAGCAATTTATGGAGTTGCCACAGTTTCTGCTTGTTAAATTTCCCTGCGCAGCAATCATGATTTCTATTATACTTCCTTCCTAATTGTCAAAATTTTGTATTTTTTAAAAAAATAAGTTGATTTTTGCTTTTACATTTTATATTATTTTGGAACTTTGCTTCTTTGGGGTTGAGGCACACTGGTCACCCCTCTGCCTGTGAGAGCTCTCCACAGTCTGTGGGCTAGCAGTGTGCTGATCTTTTGAAGTTTCTTTCCCTCCTCAATCCCCCTTTTTTGATGAGGTTTCAGTGAGGTCTGTTGGGTGTGCGTCCTGCAGCTTAATTGGCTTAAAATGTTCTCTCCTTTGGTGTGGTCTCTTTGCGGACCAACTGGGAGAAAAAAAAAACCAATAGTGTAACTGTTTTGATACTGAAAATTGATAAATGTATTTTTGAAATAAAGAAGCAGTCCCTCCAAAAAAAAAAAAAAAAAGTTGAGTTTTGCATCATAAAGTTAGTACAACATTTTCTCTCAATCACTTAAAACTTCACAACCTCAACTCGTGAATACAATCACTAGTAAGTTAGGTCTCTTTCCCTTCTAGTCTCTTCCCATACATTTTCTCGCAGGATTTCACTTCTCCAACCAGGGATTGAACCCAACCAGGCTATGGCAGTGAAAGTGCTGAATCCTAACCACTAGACCACTGGGGGACTTGCCTCATACGTATTCTTATTAAATATATATATATATATATATATATATATATATATAGCTCTTCTTTGACTAACAATGGGGTTGGTTATATTCCAATAAATTCATCATACATTGAAAATATCATGTTTAAAATGGATTTATTAGTAATATGCCTTGCCTACTTTAAATTAAAGTGGAGTTGCTCAGTCGTGTCCAATTCTTTGCGACCCCATGGACTGTATGTAGCCTACCAGGCTCCTCCGTCCATGGGATTTTCCAGGCAAGAGTTCTGGAGTGGGTTGCCATTTCCTTCTCCAGAGGATCTTCCCGACCCAGGGGTTGAACCCTGGTCTCCCTCATTGTAAGCAGATACTTTACTGTCTGAGCCACTAGGGAAGTCCTCTTTAAATTAAAAGATGCTTTTAATTTGAAAAGATGCCTTTAATTGAAATCAAAAGACACTTGCTTCTTGGAATAAAAGCTATGACAAACCTAGACAAGGTATTAAAAGGCAGATACATCACTTTGCTGACAAAAGTCCGTATAGTCAGAGCTATGGTTTTTCCAGTAGTCATGTGTGGACATGAGAATTGGACCATAAAGAAGGCTGAGAGGTGAAGAACAGATGTTTTCGAATTGTGCTGCTGGAGAAGACTGTTGAGAGTCCCTCGAGCAGCAAGGAGATCAAAACCAATCAATCCTAAAGGAGATCAACCCTGAATATTCACTGGAAGCACCAATGCTGAAATTGAAGCTCCAATACTTCGGCCACCTGATACAAAATGCCAACTCACTGGAAAAGATCCTGATGCTGGGAAAGATTGAGGGCAGGAGGAGAAGGGGATGACAGAGGATGAGATGGTTGGATGGCATCACTGACTCAGTGGACATGAGTTTGAACAAACTCTGTGAGGTAGTGAAGGATAGGGAAGCCCGGCGTGCTGCAGTCCATGAGGTCAAAGAATTGGACATGACTGAGCGACTGAACAACAGCTTACTTTAAACATGCTCAGAATCCTTACATTAGCCTACATTTGGGCAAAAACGTGTAACACAAAACCTGTTTTGAAATAAGGTGTTGACTATCTCATGGGATTTATCGGCTACTGCACTAGAAGTGAAAAACAGAATGATTGTATGACTACAGAATGGTTTTAGGTGTACAGTGGCTTACCCTCATTAATGTGTGGCTGACCCACAGAACTTGTGATACCTGTGGGGCTTGATGTTAGATGATTTTGCCCAAATGGATAACATATCACTGGCCCAGGAAAAGATCAAAATCCAAAAGTTGAGGTATGGTTCTTCTGAATGCATACTGACTCCCTACCATATAAAGTCAAACATTGTCAGACCATTGTAAGTTGGGGACTGTCTACTTACATACATGAAACATATAGGTATGTATGAAACATATATATATAATATATATATAAAGATACGTGTGTATATGTATCTATATAGTTGTAATCCTTTAGCAATTGAGTGCCATATGGGCTAGGGCACTGGATGCAGCTCTTGTAAAAATAATGCATCTTCTCCAGTTGTGAGCACTGGAGGCAAAAAGCTCTCAGCCTAAACATTCCTTCCATAGGCACAAACAGTGGTAGGTAAAAAAATCTAATCTTTGCTATTTCACCATTTTTTCAGCTTATGATGATTCCATTCAAATAAACAAACTGAATAGTTGACGGCAAAACCACTTTACATCTTTTCTTGCAAGTTTTCAGGACACAAATTCATCATTCTTAGTACAGGAAATAAAAATATTAGTAAGCATTTGGGGAAAAATCAACCAAGTAATCAAAGAACTGAAAACTAATCCAACATAAGACACTTTTTGTTTTTTGTTATCAAATTAGAAAACAAACAAACAAAAAAAACCCCACTAAAACCCCTCTTTTTAAAAAGAACTTACCAGATGATAAAGCAAGTTCAGCTTTCACTTGGTTGATGGGAATGGAAATTTGTATAATCTATTCAGAAGATAGTTTGGCAAGTAATATATATCAAGATCCTTAAAAACCTTAATGTTTTGATGTAGTGATTTCACTGTTGAAAAATTTTTTTTAATTAGCAAAGAATGCAGAAAGGGGAAAAAAAGATGTTCACTGCAGCATAATTCATAAGAGGAAAGCTTTAAAAAATCTAAATACTGAATTATGATGAAATAAAAATTTGTATTCTAAGGCAAGTCAAAGGAAATTTAAGCATAGAAAATTTTCTCTGCCCTTTGGCCTCCTCTCTCCCCTCTACTGTGGACTGTGTAGCTGTATTAGGCATTCACCAAACCTCCTTATCAACAGAATACCTGCTCAACCATAAATAACAACAGTCTCCTAGCATCACCAAGACTATGCCTTAGAAGATAACCTTTCTACTAATTTAGTAATGGGTGATGGTGACCTATGACCCACTACTTCCTTTGTCCATGTAAACCTGGAATGTGTAAACTTTTAATGTCATTTAATGTACAGCCTTCTGTCTCTGTCTCAAATATGAGGGCTTCCCTGATAGCTCAGATGGTAAAGAATCCACCTGCAATGCAAGAGACCCCGGTTCAATTCCTGGGTCAGGAAAATCCCCTGGAGAATAGGGGGATAGGCTATCCACTCCAGTATTCTTGGGCTTCCCTTGTGGCTCAGTTGGTAAAGAATCTGCCTGCAATGTCGGAGACCTGGGTTCGATCCCTGGGTTGGGAAGATCCCCTGGAGAAGGGAAAGGCCAGCGCAGGAGTGGCGGCTGAGAGGAGATACCCCACATCCAAGGTCAGGAGCAGCGGCTGCGCTTTGCTGGAGCAGCCATGAAGAGATACCCCATGTCCAAGGTAAGAGAAACCCAAGTAAGATGGTAGGCGCTGAGAGAGGTCATCAGAGGGCAGAAAGACTGAAACCACAATCACAGAAAACTAGCCAATCTGATCACATGGACCACAGCCTTGTCTAACTCAATGAAACTAAGCCATACTGTGTGGGGCCACCCAAGACAGACGGGTCATGGTGGAGAGGTCTGACAGAATGTGGTCCACTGGAGAAGGGAATGGCAAGCCACTTCAGTATTCTTGCCTTGAGAACCCCATGAACAGTATGAAAAGGCAAAAAGATAGGCAAAAAATGAATTTAACTCAGATGACCATTATGTCTACTACTGTGGGCAGGAATCCCTTAGAAGAAATGCAGCAGCTATCATAGTCAACAAAAGAGTCCTAAATGCAATGAAAGTGAAAGTGAAGTCGCTCAATCGTGTCCGACTCTTAGATACCCCATGGACTGTAGCCCATCAGGCTCCGCTGTCCTTGGGATTTTCCAGGCAAGAATACTGGAGTGGGTTGCCATTTCCTTCTCCAGGGGATCTTCCCAACCCAGGGATTGAACCCAGGTCTCCCGCATTGCAGGCAGATGCTTTAACTTCTGCACTACCAGGAAAGCCCCTTCTTGGATGCAATTTTTAAAATGACAGAATGATCTCTGTTCATTTCCAAGGCAAAGCATTCAGAATCACAGTAATCCAAGTCTATGCTCCGACCAGTAACGCTGAAGAAGCTGAAGTTGAATGGTTCTATGAAGACCTTTTTAGAACTAACACCCAAAAAAGATGTTCTTTTCATTATAGGGGACTGGAATGCAAAAAGTAGGAAGTCAAGAGACACCTGGAGTAACAGGCGAATTGGGCCTTGGAGTACAGAATGAAGTAGGGCAAAGGCTAATAGAGTTTTACCAAGAGAGCGCACTGGTCATAGCAAATGCCCTCTTCCAACAACACAAGAAAAGACTATACACATGGACGTCACCAGATGGCCAACACCGAAATCAGATTGATTATATTCTTTGCAGCCAAAGAAGGAGAAGCTCTATACAGTCAGCAAAAACAAGACCAGGAGCTGACTGTGGCTCAGATCATGAACTCCTTATTGCCAAATTCAGACTGAAATTGAAGAAAGTGGAGAAAACCACTAGACCATTCAGGCATGACCTAAATCAAATCCCTTATGACTATATAGTGGAAGTGAGAAATAGATTTAAGGGACTAGATCTGATAGACAGAGCGAGTGATGAACTATGGATAGAGGTTCATGACATTGTACAGGAGACAGGGATCAAGACCACCCCAAGAAGAAGAAATGCAAAAAAGCAAAATGGCTGTCTGAGAAGGCCTTACAAACAACTGTGAAAGGAAGAGAAGTCAAAAGCAAAGGAGAAAAGGAAAGATATACCCATTTGAATGCAGAGTTCCCAAGAATAGCAAGGAGAGATAAGAAAGCCTTCCTCAATGAGCAATGCAAAGAAATAGAGGAAAACAATAGAATGGGAAAGACTAGAGATGTCTTCAAGAAAATTAGAGATACCAAGGGAACATTTCATGCAAAGATGGGCTCAATATAAGACAGAAATGGTATGGACCCAACAGAAGCAGAAGATATTAAGAAAAGGTGGAAAGAATACACAGAAGAGCTGTACAAAAAAGATCTTCGCGACCCAGATAACCATGATGGTGTGATCAATCACCCATAACCAGACATCCTGGAATGTGAGGTCAAGTGGGCATTAGGAAGCCTCACTACAAACAAAGCTAGTGGAGGTGATGGAATTCCAATTAAGCTATTGCAAATCCTGAAAGATGATGCTGTGATAGTGCTGCACTCAATATGCCAGCAAATTTGGAAAACTCAGCAGGGGCCACAAGACTGGAAAAGTTTTCATCCCAATCCCAAAGAAGGGCAATGCCAAAGAATGCTCAAACTACCGCACAATTCCACTCATCTCACACACTAGTAAAGTAATGCTCAAAATTCTCCAAGCCAGGCTTCAGCAATACATGAACTGTGAAATTCCAGATGTTCAAGCTGGATTTAGAAAAGACAGAGGAACCAGAGATCAAATTGCCAACATCCACTAGATCATTGAAAAAACAAGAGAGTTCCAGAAAAACATCTATTTCTGCTTTATTGACTATGTCAAAGCCTTTGATTGTGGATCACAATAAACTGTGGAAAATTCTGAAAGAGATGGGAATACCAGACCACCTGACCTGTCTCTTGAGAAACCTGTATACAGGTCAGGAAGCAACAGTTAGAACTGGAAAAGGAACAACAGACTGGTTTCAAATAGGAAAAGGAGTACATCAAGGCTGTATACTGTCACCCTGCTTATTTAACTTACATGCAGAGTACATCATGAGAAGTGCTGGGCTGGAGGAAGCACAAACTGGAATCAAGATTGCTGGGAGAAATATCAATAACCTCAGATATGCAGGTGACACCACCCTTATGGCAGAAAATGAAGAAGAACTAAAGAGCCTCTTGATGAAACTGAAAGAGGAGAGTGAAAAAGTTGGCTTAAAGCTCAACATTCAGAAAACGAAGATCATGGCATCCGGTCCCATCACTTCATAGCAAATAGATGGGGAAACAGTGGCTGACTTTATTTTGGGGGCTCCAAAATCACTGCAGATGGTGATTGCAGCTATGAAATTAAAAGATGCTTACTCCTTGGAAGGAAAGTTATGACCAACCTAGACAGCGTATTAAAAAGCAGAGACATTACTTTGCCAACAAAGGTCCGTCTAGTCAAGGCTATGGTTTTTCCAGTAGTCATGTATGGATGTGAGAGGTGGACTATAAAGAAAGCCGAGGGCAGAAGAATTGATGCTTTTGAACTGTGGTGTTGGAGAAGACTCTTGAGAGTCCCTTGGACTGTAAGGAGATCCAATCACTCCATCCTAAAGGAAATCAGTCCTGGGTGTTCATTGGAAGGACTGATGTTGAAGCTAAAACTCCAATACTTTGGCCACCTGAGGCAAAGAACTGACTCATCTGAAAAGACCCTGATATTGGGAAAGATTGAGGTCAGGAGGAGAAGGGGACAATAGAGGATGAGATGGTTGGATGACATCACTGATTCAATGGACACGAGTTTTGGTAAACTCCGGGAGTTGGTGATGAACAGGGAGGCCTAGTGTGCTGCAGTTCATGGGGTCGCAAAGAGTCAGACACGACTGAGTGACTGAATTTAACTGAACTGATACAGTCATTGGGCTTCTCTGGTGGCTCAGGCTGGTAAAGTATCCGCCTGCAACGCAGGAGACCTGGGTTTGATCCGTGGGTTGAGCAGATCCCCTGGAGGAGGGCATGGCAACCCATTCCAGTATTCTTGCCTGGAAAATCCCCATAAACAGATAAGGCTGGTGAGCTACAGTCCACGGAGTCCCAAACAGAAGGTAAGACCAATCGAGCGACTAAGCATAGCGCAGTATAGCGTAGTCACTAGGGCTTCCCAGGTGGCGCTAGTGGCAAAGAACCCACCTGCCCGTGCAAAGGACATAAGAAACGTGGGTTCGATTCCTGGGGTGGGAAGATCCCCTGGGGGAGGAAATGGCAACCCACTCAGGTATCTTTGCCTGGAGAATTCCATGGACAGAGAATTCCATGGAAAGCGGCTTTCCATAGGGTCGCAAAGAGTCAGACACGACTGAACTGTCTTAGCACACACGCACATACTTTGTCACCAGGAAAGTATTAGGTTAAAAAGATTAAGATTTAATACAGACCTAGTCTTAAAACGCTGCACAGTTCCTTCGTAAAATAGAAATAATAGTAGACTCCAACTAACGCCGGGGCGTTTCGGTCACACATGTCAAGTCCTTGACATATTTCCTGACACATTTCACGTGTTCAGTAGACGTTAGTTTTCCAGATTATGTACCATTAGGTACAACTATTTACGGGCATTAGTGAAACAAGATGGCATTGGGGGCTGAGTTATCGACCGCATTTCTCAGGAAGTGAGAACTCTGGTTCTGTGCGTCTGAAGGAAGGTGCAGGTGGCTAGTATTTTCCCCAACTGTTGAAAATCTGTTCAAAATCAAGGCGACTGTTTAGCTTCAGACTGAATAGGAAATCTTCCTTATGCCTAATTTCGGTGCCGATGACTGGACGTTTCCCACACAGAAGGCCGCCTCAAACTAGTTTCTACTTTTAGCTCAACCCGGGCAAATTTCCTTAAATATCTCTGTGAGCGTCGCCCCGCCCACATGCCCCCACCCAGTTGGTCCGAATGCTCCCGGGGTTAATTCAATCGGTGGAATTTTTTCGAGCTGATTGGCGAAGCAAATCGGAAATCTTTTTTTTTTTTTTTTTGATTGGTCGCGCGCAGCCTTGGGGCGGGGCACATGGGCGTGCCTCGCCGGGACGCGGTGAGCTGTCATTGGAAGATGAAACCGGCATTTTCAGAGCTTCGTGCCGTCGCCTAGGTCGCAAGGGGCAGGCCTCCTCCCGCCCAGGCTATTATTGTCCTTTACATTGGCCAGACTTGTTGTCATTCATGGAACCTGAAACTCATTGGTACAAAAGCTCCAAGAAGCGGTGGGTGATTGGTTGGCTACTGTTCCCGCCCCTATCCTGTCGCCATTTTACATAGGGGATCAGAAACCCTAAAGGGAGTGGTATCGGTACCGGTGGCCGGTTGGGCGACTGGTGAGTCGTGGGCTGAGGAGAAAGGACTGCGGCACTCAAGGGCTGGCTGGGTTCTCGCAGCTTCAGAGGTAGGGAGACTGGATAGCAGCGGGTGGCCTGCAGAAACGGGTTGGTCTCCCTGTCTCTTCTCCGCCCTCTGTAGGGCAGGGGCTCGAGGTTTGGCTAGTCCGCTGCGGGGTTGCGGGCCGGGGGGGACACCGCTTTCTCGAGGGCCCGCAGGTCGAGAGGAAGCGGCCTGGCAGCTGGGCAGAAAGGACACTCGGACGCGTTCCCCGGGGGGACCCAGCGCGCGTGCCCGCCGGCTGCGCACGCCCACTTGGCCACCCGCTTTGGTTCGTGTCCTGGAGATCTCCTGGCAGTTCTCCCTGATGGACAGTTGGTGCCTGTGTTAGAGGAAGGCGAGCGTGCCAGAGAGGCGCCGGGGTCGGCGGCGTCTTCCAGAGGGTCTCTAGCCCCGCAGCGGGCTTTGGGCGTCTGAAGCTAGGATGTGTACTGTGCTGTTGGGAGGAGGAATCGAGTGTTGGCTTCACAGGACATCTTAAATGTACCTCCCCTCCCGTAAAATGTTCCTCACGGTTTTTCTCATCCATGAGATTTGTCTTTTTCTCTAAAACAAAGACAGGGAATCTTTAATTTTGTCGCCCACAGGATTTTGAGTGCTGCAATGCATTGGACTTCTGTATGCTTTCTGTATGGCTTCCTATGAATAATTAAAGTGTTTATCATCATTCTTTGGTTGTAGCAGTTTACCTGTATCTAATTTTTGTTCAGGTTAAATGCTCTGCTCCTTTTCTCATGTCTTAGGATTAAATGTGTGCTTGGACATCATCCATGAAGTTTAGCAACTGTAGGACACGGCTAAATTTCAGAGGTGGGGCCTCTGGAATTTAGTGACCTCACTTCTGAGGTCCATAGGGTCCTGATGAATGGGAGATGGACTGTCCTTGTTCCCTCTCACCTCTGCTCTGCCAAGGAGTAAAATTTTCCCATAATTAGCAGTTTAAAGGGAAACAAGGATTTTTTATTTTTCTTTGAAGAATCTTTGTAGACTTCAGGAACAAGGTTAGAGTTGTAGTCGGTACTACTTTTTTATTGGCGGATAATTGCTTTACAGTATTGGACAGTACTACTTTTAAGTCTGTAATTAGAATGTCAAGCCCACACTTCAAATAGGCTCATCTGTTGAAATTAAAGATGTAAATTTCTGTAAAGCTAATCTGAACAACAAATTTGTTTTGACCGTTGCCTTCCTTTATGGAGTCTTTCATGTATTCTACTGAAAAATAAAATATTGAACATTTGTGCAGTTATATGTCAATATGTTGTTGTTCAGTAGCTAAGTCATGTCTTGATTTCTTTTTGAACCCATTGACTGCAGCACGCTAGGCTTCCCTGTCCTTCAGTATCTCCCAGGGTTTGCTCAGACTCATGTCCATTGAGGCGGTGATGCCATCCAACCATCTCGTGCTCTGTTGCCCCCTTCTCCTGCCCTCAATCTTTCCTAGCATCAAGGTCTTTTCCAGCGAGTCAGTTCTTCGCATCAGGTGGCCAAAGTATTGGAGCTTCAACTTCAGCATCACTCCTTCCTTTGAATAATCAGGGTTGATAATTGTGATTATCTTTGGAGGAGTGATAATTGGTAAGGTGCACAAGGAGATCTGGGTCGATGATAATCATCTTTTTTTTATTTGGTTCATGACATTTCACTGAACTGTATGTTACCATGTATGTTTATATCTATGTAAGTTATGTTTCAAAAGCTAATAATTAACAGTAAGGTGATCCTGTTGGTGGGAATATAAATTGCTACAGCCACTATGAAGAAGAGTATGGAGGTTCCTTACAAAACTAAAAACAAAGCTACCATATGATCTAGCAGTCCTACTGCTGGGCATATACCCTGAGAAAACCATAATTGAAAAAGACACATGTTCCCCCCATGTTCATTGCAGCCCTGTTTAAAATAGCTAGGACATGGAAGCAACCTAAATGTCCATTAACAGATGAATAGATAACAAAGCTGTGGTACATGTATACAATGAAATATTACTCAGCCATAAAAATGAACAAAATTGGGTCATTTGTAGTGATATGGATGGACCTAGAGTGTTATATGGAGTGATGTAAGTCAGAAAGAGCAAAAAAAACAAATATTGTAAATTAATACATATGTGTAGAATCTAGAGAAATGGTGCAGATGAATCTTATTTGCAGGGCAGGAATAGAGACCAGATTTAGAGAACAGTGCAGGCGGGGAAGGGGGGGTGGAGCCAATTGGGAGGTTGGAATGACATGTACACTACCTGTGTAAAATAGATGGCTAGTGGGAAGTTGCTGTAAGCCCAGGAAGCTCAGCTTGGTGCTGTGTGATGAGGTAGAGGATGGGATGGGGGATGGAGGGAGGCGTTAGAGGAGGGAATACATGTGTACATATATACTGTTGTTGTGCAGCAGGAACTAATGCAACATTGTAAAGCAACTATACTCCAATAAAAAAAAGAAAATGTAATTAAAAACAAAAGTGAGGTGATGGTCAACACTGGGTGCTATGGTCTCTCCCCCAATCTTTACCTGGTTAATTTCTTTGTTAGCCATGCAGTGCTGAGTGCGGTTATTTCCTCACCTCTGAAATTTTTTAGGTTCTCTTTTGGGTCTTCATACTGTCTACTGGCCATAGGCAACTATTAAATTTCTAATAGGTGTTGATATCGAACCTGCCTTAAGGAGTTTGCTTTGCAGTGTGTAGAATAGACTGGTTCTCGGCTTCAGAAGTTCTCATTTCAGAAGTATCAGTTGTATCTGTGGTGGCATTGCTTCCATACTTAGGGTGACGAAAGCCTGCCACCATTGAGACTGGGCTTCCCATACCCCACTTGGATGCTGCAGTGGAAAAGAGAATTTTTTGGCAAGGCATCAAAAGGCTTAGTTGAGTTTCCCCTATGAAAACAAGATACTCAGCTCCTTCCTGGCCAAACTATACTTGAAATTGTTCAAGTTTTGCCAGGAGCCGCCTCCAGTGGAGGCTTGTATTTCATGTGTATGTCTTGTGTCCATATCTCTGCAGAGAACCATTACTTGACTTGCTTTTCTTTTCCTTCAGGCCACAGAATTCAGTAACAATGGGGAACGTTTTTGAAAAATTGTTTAAAAGTCTCTTTGGGAAAAAGGAGATGCGAATTCTTATGGTGGGTTTGGATGCCGCTGGAAAAACCACCATCTTGTACAAACTGAAGCTGGGAGAGATCGTGACCACCATCCCTACAATAGGTATGTTAACAGCCTGTGACAGGACCAGTGTACACTGCAGTATGTTGTGCTTTTACAAGCGTCTCATGTTGCTGAATTTTTACTTTGGAGAATCTTGTCCGCCTCATAAACGTCTTGAGGCCAGAACCAGGTAATATAGTTACGTAATTGCTTCCTGGCATCTCTGGCACATTGCTAGGTTTATAGGAGAGTCATAAAAACACATTTAGGTGGAACAAATTTAACCCTATCGACTTGACCAAAAAAGAAGGAAAAGATAATGATGATTAAAATCAATCTTTCTTCCAGGGGCCTTTCCAAGTGGAAGCATCTCTTCATGCCAAGTATGTTCCTGGCATTTAAAGATGTAGTGTGGAAGAAAGAGAAGGACATAGTGTGGTTTTTTTTTCTTCACTTTGGCTCACACCGACTACTTGAGGTGGTGGTCCACTGATGAATCTGATTTGTTCCATTGCTGGAGGACGATCTGATGATGTAGTTATTCTTGCAAACCAGCTCTGTGTTTTGTTGGCCATTTACAGCTTTTGCAAAGGCAGTTTTGGCAGAACTTAGTCTGTGCCTCCTGAGTTGCCACTAAATCCAAACTCCAGGGTGAGAATGGGCTCCCCAGGGGGGGCCTGTGAATGTCAGTAGTGTTCTGGAAGTTGGATTAGGCACAGGAACCAACTGAGCAACTTCCAGCATAGGGAGTCTCTTCAGAGATTGCAACATTTAAATGAGGGGGAAACCAGACAGAGAAAATGCTCATACCCATAGCTTTAAAAAATGTTATTAGTCCAAAAAGAAAATAGGATAATTACTTGTTTTTCTCCTTTCATAAAAATAATTCATCCTTCCATAATGTCATACATACAGAAAAAATATAAACAAGTGTTAAAAGAAAAAACAACTTGTGATTTTGGTGAATATCTTTTTTTAAATGTATTTTTGGATGCACTGGGTCTTCATTGATGAGCACATTCTAGTTGCAACAAGCAGGGGCTACTCTCTGGTTGTGATGCTCGGACTTATTGCAGCGGCTTCTCTTGCTTCGGAGAACAGGCTTCATAGTTGTGGCACATGGGCTTAGTTGCTCCAAGGCATGTGGGATCGTCCCAGACCAAGGAACAAACCCATGACCCTTGCATTGGCAGGTGGATTCTTAACCTCTGGGCCACTGAAAGGTTGCTACTGCAAGTCGTGTCTTATGCCAGGATTCGTGACCTCCAGAGGAGAGGATTTCAATCTGGGATCAGAGACAAGGCTTCACTACTTGGAGCCTTTTGTGTAGCAAAGTTTCTTTGCTTCTGTCATAGACATCAGAAGGGGACAGAAACAGTGCCCCCTTGTTAGTTTTGAGCAAGGTGTTTTATGTCTGTTGGCGAGCTTCTAATCAGATAAGAGACACCTCAAGACTGAGGGAGTTTCACCAGGCCCCTGTCCCACAGTATGCATTTTTGAGATAGAATGGCAAAAGATATGTCATCCCCAATCATAAAACAATTGACATGAATGCTGGTTTGTTGAGCCATTATCAGCCCAAGGTTTGAGAAAAGAAAAAAAAAGGTTAATCTTAGGCAAAACCAGTTTCATCAACAGAGAAGGGAAAAAAATGTCTGCCACTTGGAGTTTATCCTGCCGCATGGGGACCTCTGGCCTCTCTACCTGTTACCCTCTCACCACCAGGGAAGTCCTGGTGAATATCTCTGTGAAGTCATATGCGTGCTGTTTTCCAACTTACTCTACATTAGACAGCATCGCTGGTTCTCGTCTATGTCATTTCCTCTCTGTGGAATGCTTTCCTACCTTCTTCCTTACCACCCACAACACCCCCACCCCACCGCTTATGTAGCTAAATGCCAGCTTATTCTTTGAGTCTCAGTTTAAGCATCATTTCTCAGGGCTTCCTTTTCTGATCCCTTGGATGGTTTTTCCCCTGTTGTAAGTTTCTATAGCAGCCTGAACTTGTGAGTAACTCTCAGCACATTTGTCATTGCTCACTCACTGCCTCTCTTCCAAAAGTGTAAATAAGCAGGAATCGTGTCTGCCTTGCTCACCACTGTTCTCAAGTGCCTAGCAAAATGCCTGGCATGTAGTGGATATCCAGTAAATATTGGGTGAATGGATTGAATACCCGTCTTGCGGTAGATCATTGAACTAATGGCCCCCAATGAATCATGCCCCTCAGAAGCCACACCCCTGCACATTCCCCTTCCACAGTGATACTGGGCATGGCCATCTGACATGCTTTGGCCAAGGGCACATCAGCAAATGTGATTCACACAGAGATTGGATAAGTGCTTGTGCCTTGGGGTTCACCCTTTTGGAGCACTACCACCACCACATGAGGGAGCTCAGTGCTCCTTGAAAATAAAAAGATCACCTGGAGAAGAGAAGGCCAGCCTACCCCCAAAGGACTCAACAGCTGAATGCCTCTGCAAGAGGAAGCCCAGGCAACCTACTGAACTGGGGAGCGGGGAGAATCATTGTTCTAAGCCATGTTCTAAATAATGTTCTAAATAAAAACCAATACAGATCAACATCAGTTTTAGTAACTAGATAGTATGTGGCTCTATGTTTAACAAATTTCCGTTGATGGATGATTAGGTTATGTACAACAGTTCTCTGTAAACGATGCTGATCATTCGAAGACCAGTCAAACATGGCTGAGCTTACTAAGGAGATTGAGAAGGTACAGCCAGAGAAACGTAAGGAAAATGGGAAGCCAGGGAACAGTTTCAAGGAGGGAATGAACAGTAGTGTCAGATATAAAATCAAATTATGTAAGAACTGGAGAGCTGTTGATGGATTTCTCAACCTTGCTTAGTTCAGTTGAAACCACGAAGCATGGTGAAGCAGAACAAAGGTGTATTGGGTGAGAGGTGACAAAGTTTGACTTTAAAAGGGAGAACAGGATATTTGCAGGTGAAGATGTGGAATCAAGGAAGGGTTTCTTTGGAGGGTGTAAAAGACCTAAGCCTGCTGAGGAGAACAGGTTGGAGATTTCGATTGGAGCAGAAAAGAGCAATAGTAGAAGGTTCCAGACAGCATGGGTGGACCAGATCCAGTGCATGGGTGGATGGAATCAGCATTAGCTGCTTCCTTGTTCAAAGCGGGAGGGAGAGAAGTGTAGATGAAGAGGTAGGTGGGTTTCTGTGGTGTGTGGTGGGAGGCAGAAAGCAGCCCTGTCGATGGCTTCTGTTTTCTCTGAAGTCTGCTGGAAGAGCTGCTGGGAGAGGGAGAGGCGGTGTCAGGTGGGAGACACCTGTCATGATGCGCAGAGAGCAAGCTGACTTAACACGGTCTGTTGTGTAAGCTATAAATCTTTTGACTGGCAAGCTGCTTCATAAACGAAAAATACTGTCCAAATGTTAACTGAAGTTATTTTGAATTGTTGAGCCAGCAAAAGTCTGCATTAAACACTTTCCCCATCTTCCCCGTGTAGGTTTCAACGTGGAGACGGTAGAATATAAAAACATCAGCTTCACAGTCTGGGATGTCGGCGGCCAGGACAAAATCAGACCTCTGTGGCGACATTATTTCCAGAACACGCAAGGTAGAGATGATCCAATTTCTCGCCTTGCAACCATTTCTGTTGAACGCATCTAAAGATGGGTACTTGAAGCAGAACCTTGTGGCACTCTGCTCTATGTGGACTGTCAGTCATTCCTCCTCTTTCAGTGACCCACCTACATTTACTGGGGAGGTTTTTTTTTTTTGAGAAGTGGTCCCTGCCTTCTTCGAAAAAATACTTGGACTTTAAGGCTTTACACAGGCATCTCCTCTTAATCCAGAACAGTTATAAAATGGTTGGTCCTGATGAGTTCCATCTTTTGGTTAATTGAAAGTGCCTTAGATGAAGTACCAATTTTTAAAGAATTTGAATTCTGAAAACTCCTTTAAGCTGGTTGAGAATATCTGAAAAATCATTCCTAAGGAGAGAAAGAGATAGACAGCGATGGTTGGAACCCCCAAACCCAGCATCCTGTGTGGCCATAGTCCCTCCCAGCTTCCCTGTTATCCTACCAGTACATGAACAGGCACGGATATCCTAGATCATTGCCTTGTTTCCTTATTACTGGATTTTTAAACATTGGAGTTTTAATGTGCCCCACTCCCACGTCGGTCTCCCTGAGTTTTTCCATTGATTATATTTTGGATAACCTTATAGATATTGCCTATCCAGGATCCATAAGCTGTTCAGATAGTTTTTACACCCTGATTCTCAAACCATCTGGCATCCACATACTCATTTCAGAATTTACTTGGAGTCTTTTCATTTTGAAAATTCTACTACTGATGGTGGGTGTTTCAGTGCATATGTTTCATAGTAATGACCCATATTTGTTGGTCTTTTCAGTCCAAATACCCAGGTCGACTGCCCCTTTGTATTGTATATCATTATTTTAGTGATGACCTTTAACACTTAACTCTCTTTGTAGTTATTGCCTTAACCTATAGATTTAGAATGTCTTTCCTCAGAATAGTGCATTTATCTTTTCTTTTTTCACTTTTGTTAGTGGGAAGTTGAAAACAAAAAACAAAGAAGATACATAACACATCCCCATGTACCCATCACCCAGCTTCAAAAGTTATCGGCATTTTGCCCAGAGTACGTTATAGCAAATGATGCCTCTTACTCATCGTCCTTCAGTGTTTATTTTAAACTGATAAAACTTTTTGA